>NW_015373964.1:262493-381735 GCF_001272555.1 Dufourea novaeangliae
AAAAAAAAAAAAAAAAAAAAAAAAAATGGTACACGACGTATACGGCTAGGTCAATAAACTGTGTGACGCAACGTCACTAGCGCGTTGGATCGACGGAGAGCACCGATACCGCGGCACGCTCTACCGCTCTCGCTCTCTCCCGTTCGCCTGCTCCGCCATCTTCGGCATCGTTCGGTACGCGTCGACACCGACGGAGAGAACCGATACCGCGGCTCGCTCTCCCGCTTTCGCTTGCTCCCGTTCGACCGCTCCAGCCATCTCCGGCACCGTTCGGCACGCGTCGGCACCGACGGAGAGCACCGTACAGCGGCTCACTCTACCACTCTCGTTTATCATTTTTAAATCATTTTAACTAATTTGTTTAAACGACATATTCCTTTTAAAGGTTTAGGTCTCCAGTATAAATTCCTAAGACAGTTATTTATTATTCATTTCATATCGTTAATACGATTTTTCTCACAGGATACCGATTTCTATTACAGTATCACAAAATAATTGCAAATATGAAACTTCTTTACCTCTTCTTGAACATTTTAATTTCATAGCTCTAAACTGGGTACCTGAAAGTATTTCATTGAATTTGTGTAAAAGATTTTACTACTTCCTAAAAGACTCCGTGTGATATTTGATAGACTAAAAAACAGTGTGCCGATAGTGGGTTTCGATTTATTTACGAAACTAATCTGACCAGTTGCTGCATTCTTGGACACGAATTTTCAAGTAATTATACACACTAGAAGGTCGATAATTTATCATCTGAGAGATGTAGAGTGTCAAATTTCCAAGAATCGTGCATCAACACTAGGTTTACGGGACGCGTCATTTTCGACAGACTCTGATGCGCGCACGCTTGTGATAAATACTTATAAGCAATTACGTTCCTGTCGTCGTACATATATTGAGCGTACATTTATCGAATATCTACTGTACTGAGAATTCGTGCTTTATCGGTTACGTCGGGCATTGACACTGAAATGGTAATTTGGTATTGGATTCGAAAAAATAGGGCCACGAAAATGTATTGAACATTAAATAATCTATTTTTATATCTCGTATGTATTGGCACTATGAATCTACTTGTACTAACTGCTGTGTTGGAACTGTTTAAATATCAGTTTCGGCTTTTGCCCATGGATGCCACCACCAGTCGATGGATCTGCTTCACAAACTAAATGATTCTTGCCACTATTTTCACACTATCTTACAGACGAATCGGTAAACATTACTTGTAGCTTCTAACTACAAATATAATATTATATTGGCAAGTTTTACCTAATATACAGCGGAAATTAAATTGCAGGTCCCGCAAATTCAGCTATAGCAACTATCAATTGAAAAAAATACCAAAGACATTGATTCCATTCGTAAATTTATTTTCCAACAGTTTCTCGTGAAGATTTTCATGTCCAATCTCTGAAATTAAAGTGTAAAGAACGCAGATAAATCCCCACTAATTTTCAATTCGAAAGATTCTCAAGCCCATAGATAAAATCCCAAGCTCTCAGCATTCAACTAACAAGGAAAGGACCCCAACTATCCGACTTTGATTTCAATGGGGTTTTCTAAGATGATAATATACAGGTTCCTAATCATATATGCTTAAATATTAGGTGTAGGTACGCGACACTTTTAATGTTATCAACGAAATTGCGTTGACAATGTAAAACAAAATTATTTCGATCAACGGGAATCTATCCAGGATCTCCGATTTACCATACACACAACCTTATACTTCAATAAGTTTATACACCTTGAAGGTACGTAATTCTAATTGTTTATATCTTCGAAATTATCGAGTGATTACACCTTATATTTCAGTAATCGTAAGAACCAAAACTAAGTACACACCTTGCAAAGGTGAGGTTTGTATAATACTTCCGTAGGATTCTTCTATTGTAACATCATGGCAATAATATAGTTGGATGTGATTTTGTTGGAGTGCCGAGAAGCCTCCGAATACTTATCGAGGATTTACTGTATATCATTAGCTATCATCTTACACATCCCCATTGAAATCAACAGTTGGGATTATCCCCTAGTAAATCAATTCTCTCTACCTAATATCCCTGAAATGGTAACGTATCTCTAGACCATCGTTATTCAATTTACTATTACAATTAAAAAATTCAGTTTCGAGACGATCGTACTCCATTCCACAGACGTTAGTGTATAGACCAGGGACTTAAACCGGTATGATTTTGATACGGGTATTATGCCATCAAAGCTATACCGAAACCGATATATTACCGAAAACCAAAATAAATACCGGTATTTTTTCGGTTTCTATAAGGGTAGGGTTTATATAGGGTTATACAGGGCGAAGGTACAACCGAATATACCGGTATAATACCGAAATTTTTGAATGGAAAAGTAGTGTTAAACATTGGAGAATGATAACAAACTGCTAACTGACGACGAGTTCCTTAATTTCGTTCAAAGTAAACAGTGAATGTGCTTGACTAACAATACATCTTATATATAATTTTTCTAATAATTTTCATTATTAATATTTCATTTCGTTTATCGAGCATACAAGGTAACTTTACGAACACGACTGTGTGTTTGACCACTGCAGGAATATCTACTGAATTGCATTCCTTAATACTTCCCACGTTGTGAAACAGATCCCGCGTAAATTATAAGACTATCGAAATTTGTTAGTTTAACAAAATATTGTTGTATTGCACTTTTATTTTCTCTGTCGATGACAAATATTAATACTACCATAGATACATAATCCTTGTTTTTTTTCTTAACGAAATCTATAAAAATGCAAGTTTATCTTCAATAAGCACAACATAAATTATAAGACTATCGAAATTTGTTAGTTTAACAAAATATTGTTGTATTGCACTTTCATTTTCTCTGTCGATGACAAATATTAATACTACCATAGGTACATAATCCTTTTTCTTTTTCTTAACGAAATCTATAAAATTGCAAGTTTATCTTTAATAAGCACGTTTAGAAAATACCGGTATAATACCGGTATTTACGTGTCGGTAGAAGCCCCTGGTCTAGACAGGACTAGTCTGTAGCAACGTGCCCCGTAGTTCAATGGGATTCACGTGCCCGAGGGCAAGCAGCAGACGGCGCAAACGTGGCGTGTACCTACTCGCCGTGTCTCTGCGCTCTTCAGCGTGCGGTTGCCGCAGCACGCCGAGCACGAGGCAACGACTGCTGACCCGTCCTATTGATCGACCTGGATCCGCAGTTCGCCTCTATCCGATTGCGCGGCTCGGGGATGGTGGCGCTTCCGAGGCACCGTGCCGCGCGCGACGCTTTTGCCCGACGCTTAAACGCTGGTGTAGTTGCGACCAACACTGCACCTGCTCACGCCGCATCGTCGTTTGCTCCTACACCCTATCGTGGATTCGTCCACCGCCATGCTGGTGGTGCAGTGAACCGAGGGAACTTGTGAGAAACACCGAGAAACTGATATCTGTGCGAATATTTCGTGACTCGAGGAACTGCCACGGGGTTGCGTATTCGTGTTACAATCATCCCCTATTTCATCGTTGAATCTTGGTCAGAACGCTCGGTTATTCAGGATCTCTTCCCTATGTGCTGTGTAGGTATCGAGGGTGTAATCGACGTTTGAAATTTCTTCTTTAGATACGGGTTTAGTTATTGTCACAGACGTGCCTTCGGCTGTTTCATTGTGAAGCACTGGAAGTGTAGAGTAATTTTTGTGGTGTCAGATGACAGGTCTGAGAGATACGGCTGTGTATGTATCGAGGGTATAATCGACGTTTGAAATTTCTTCTTTAGACACGGGTTTAGTTATTGTCACAGACGTGCCTTCAGTTGTTTCATTGTGGGAGCACTGGAAGTGTAGAGTAATTTTTGTGGTGTTAGATGACAGGTCTGAGAGATACGGAACAGAGTGTCTTTAAGTCAGTGAAATCGTGTGCACGTTTGTTTTATATACCACTGTGTCTGTGATTCGTTTCCTTCTTCGGGTAAAATTAGCACCAATCTAGACGGTTTCAGGTTCTGGTCGTAATTGGTTCGTTAGTTTGTTGTCCTTGTTTCCTGTTTCGTTGCCTTCTGTCTTGTCGTTCATACTTGATATATGGGTTTGTTGGGGCAATTATTGCATCTTGATTAGTGGTGGATTTAATGAGAATCTGAAGAATTGGAATGGTGTTTGATGTGCTCGTTGTTTGTTGGGTGTAATAGTGAGTAGACTGTCAATGTTTGTGGAAACTCACTGTGTTAGACACTATATTAAAATAAAAATTGAATTGATATTTATTTCCTGTATCAAAGGTTTTTAATATGTTTAATAACGATACACAGATAGTATTCAACTTCAGTAGCAGCTTTATTTAAAATTTTTTGTAGGTTATGAGATACTGTAAACGCGTAAACATTCGCAGTCTACTAATGTGTAATCGACTATCTTCTTCACGATGTGGTTGTTTACAATAATTGAAATTAGAATGATTAAATGAATTTTTGAATGGAAAAGTAGTGTTGAACATGGAAGAATGATAACAACTACTGCTAACTGACGACGAGTTCCTTAATTTCGTTCAAAATAAACAGTGAATGTGCTTGACTAACAATACACCTTATATAGAATTTTTCTAATAATTTTCATTATTAATATTTCATTTCGTTAATCGAGCACACGGGAGAGTGTATTTTATACATTATGAAAGTAACTTTACGGACACGACTGTGTGTCTGACCACTGCGGAATTATCTACTGGATTGCATTCCTTAATACTTCCCACGTTGTCGTGAAACAGATCCCACATAAATTATAACACTCTATCGAAATTTGTTAGTTTAACAAAATATTGTTGTATTGAACTTTTATTTTCTGTGTCGATGACAAATAGTGATACTACCATAGATACATAATCCTTGTTTTTTTTTAACGAAATCTATAAAAATGCAAGTTTATTTTTAATAAGCACGTTTGGAATTGTATTAAAATCATTGACTAAAGCAATGAAGGTGCTTACGTGTCTGACACACGTGTGTATAGTTGTATGTAGTCATTTTTGTTCACAGTGCTATGTCGCCGGAAAATAAATTTATATTTGTAACATAAATCATCACTGTAAATATACCTAGCTACCTTTTCAAATTTACATATTCAAAGAGAATCATCGACTTCCAATTTCGAAATTTCGTACGAAACCAGGTACGATGAATTGAGCAACAGGTGTTCAAATTTGAGATATTATTATGTTCCCCTCTTAATGGAATATTTGTTGCAAATAGATATTATAGATAGTCTACAGTATTCAATTGCACTTTAATTAATTTATAGAGTGTCAAAGCGGTCAATAACTGTAATTTTTGAAAACCTCGATTATTTCTTTTCACAATTCTCTATTCTCTATACGTTTGTACAGAAACTTTGTCACGCATTATATCACGTTGGATGTCCTCAACGAGTACTCTACATGATGCATCTCATATATCAAGAGCCCATTTTCATCTTCTTCGTTGTGCAAACATTTATATGCGCGATAGCGAGCCGTTTTATTGATCGTCATACATATTGTCCCGTCGATCAATCGTCAGATTGCTCTCGCTCGAGATCCGAGGCATTATGCGAAATTGTGTTCTATACGAACACTGGGGCAATATAAACGTACGGTGACATAAGACTTACTGGAATATGGATAAAAATATAGACAGCACGTGTTCTATTCTACGATTTGTTCAGCTACACGAGGCTACTTTTCTTTAGCCTGTAAACTAAAGAAGATGAGTTCATCTGTCATTCTTATTCAAAAGATAATTTTTGCATTGTTTGGTAGTTTTTTTTAACTGTACAAATATACTGGAATTCTCTGCTCCAATGAAATAGTTTCTTTGAATTTTCAACGGATTTCAAATTTCAAACGACTAAAAATAGTCACAATTGTGTTTTTTTTGTGACTATTTTTGGTTTCCATTATATTCATATAATTATTATTCATCACTAGACTCTGGATTTTATGCATTTATATCCTATAAAGGTCTGAAAACGATAATGAAAGACAAAACTTTTACCAATTATTGGAACCCAATATGATACTTAAGAGAAGAAATTCTTAAATTTACTCTTGTCTTTATAAATTACTTAAGAAAACATCATTTTGCATAGAAATCTTCAGTCTATTTGTAAGTTACTTACGCAAACATATTAAAATACACTGAAATTCTCTACTGCAATGAAATAATTTGTTTTATTAATTTTTCGACGAAGAAAGTTTTCGATCTCACCACGTGAACCTAAAACGGTTCGAAACAATTATAATCACGTCAGTTTTGTGCCGCGCCTAACGAGACCATTTATGTCACGTTCAATTAAAGCGTATTGTGGACTTCTTGCCTTTTTTTCCTCTATTTTGGGTAACGTCGACAGTTTCGTCGAGCATGAAATTAGCATGCAGCATCAGGAATCAGCGGTGAATCATGCAAATTTGACCATCCCGTCGTGGATTTTCCTCGAATTTTATTGTTTAACCCTTAAATGCATGATTTTTCCAAATACAATCAAACATTTTGAAATTGCTAATTTATGTGCCATAATATCATGGAAAAATAATTTACAAAATCCATTTCATTTTTTAACATTACTTATAAACAAATTAATTATTCTGAAAATTTCTGAAACAGTTCTGATTTCTGTTTAAATATAGTGCAACATCACACTTTTCGTATTTTTTATGTATAAAGCCTTTGGTACTTACAATTAACTTGCTTTTGCTCTATATATTTCTTGTCATCAGTCTATTTGTAGAAAGACGCTCCATCCAATAGGTCACTTCTGGCACTTTTGTGATAATTAATACTCCTTTCACCTTTGACATTAAGAAATAATATTTCGGCGATATATGGCTCCTATTTAACAAAGTTTTGCCGGTACTGCTATATGGATAAAAATATACATAGACACCACGTGTTCTATTCTACGATCTGTTTAGGTAAACGAGGCAACTTTTCTTTCGTCTTGTAAACTAAAGATGACCAGTTGATCCGTCATTCTCATTCAAATGATAATTTTTTCATTGTTTGCTAGTTTTATATAAAACGTTCGAATATATCATGCAGCAGTAGTTGTTTGTGTCTGTTACAAAAGAAAATATAGGTATATTGACAAATGGCAACACTATGCATTTAAGGGTTAAATATTCTTCAAAAATTCTTCTCTTTTTGACTTCTTTTAGGATCGTCCGTCTTCTCCCTTGAATCTTGTCCCTGTAATTTCTTTTAGGATCGTTTGTCTCCTCCCTCGAATCTTCTCACCTGAACTTCTTTCAGGATCGTCCTCCTCCTCCTCGAATCTTCTCGCTTGAACTTCTTTCAGGATCGTCCGCCACCTTCGTCGAGAACGGCGACATAAGATCGAGGAGAGGTGTCGCGGTGCTCTCGGACGCGTCACGTGTCCCACAGGAATATGAAATCGCGACGTTGCACTGGAAACTGCTCGCACTGGGACAGTCGTCTCTCGTCCATTGCGGTGTGTCGCTGAGACGAAAGAAATTGCAACGTGTTACAATAAAGAGAACCGGTGTCATTTATCCCGCTGGGTAGTCGTTGTTTTCTGTACGCTGCGGGGAACAGGAATCTTCGCCATTGTCTCCTGAGGTATGACGATGATTTTTCTTCTTTTAGATGTACGCTTGCGATTTAGTATTTCCGCTTCATTAAGACCTTTCCGTTTTAAGCCTTTCGGTTTTTTCAAACTGTGTCAATTGATGCACATTGCTCCACAGTTTCTACATATTTTTATTTTATTTTGTTACATGTTTTACATATTTAACGCTAGTATGCCAAATTCGTCAAAATGACGGATTCCAGGCTTCTTATTTTACGATCACTGAATTTGTAACATTGGTAAGGTGACCAGATGTTTTACGTTGCAATGCGGGACGTATCCAAAGAAAAAGTTAATACATTTTGGAAATATTATTTTCATAGTCTATTTAATTGTGCGTCATTAAAATGTGTTGGATCTATCTTTTTATGTGTTTATTCATATAAAATTTACAAAAAGAACATAATTTTGATAAATTATACAGATACATTAATATAAAATACCTAAACTGTTTTTTTCTAACAAAAAATCAACTACATCCAAAATAACTGTCTCAATATCAAAAATGACTAAACTATCTGACATAGGAACTATAACAATTTAAAGAATAATGTGTAATAATTTTTTTTAAATGTTAAAAATGTTATATATCCAATCCAGAACACTTTAACGGACAGTTTTCAATGTGGGACAGTTTCGTTTAATTTGGGACGTTTGGTCACTTTACTTTTGGGAGAATTTATGTTCATTTCTAATTTACTGTCGATTTCATGTTATTCTATATTATGCTAAATTATACCATGTAGTACATACCTATATATTATATGTATATATTACTATATTATACAGTTTCATTTATTATACATTCAATGCTGGTAGTTTTAGTGTTAATCAACGATGAAGTTAGAAATACTAATTAAATGTAGTATATTGTTAATATACCTTAGATTAGGATGCATTCAATTGAAAAATTACATATAGGGTTCTTGAAAAGTTATTGTAGCCAGTAAAAGTAAGATAAAAACACGTGCAAAATTACATAAAACAAATTTATTTATAATAAATTAATACTTCGTTGGACAACTCGGTGATCTAATCTTATTATAAGTTTTAATTTGAGACGCACAAATTAAACTCGTTTTCTTGTGGAATTCCATGTGTACTTTTTCTGCTACCTTCAGAAATAGTTTTCAAGGTGAACTCGGTATAATTTGTAAATTGAACGCATTCTAATATAAAGTGTATTAATCAAGGTTCATACTAATATAATTGAAATAAACTGTCGTGATTGGCATTTGTATGGATCTATGCAAATTTCATCGTTTTCCACCCATTTAGTAATTTCATTATTGGTAAACAAAAGGTTCTAGAACTACTTTGAACCAGTATTAAAAAAATACACACTAATTTTGTGTGAAGTTTTTTATCTCTTCAAATAACACGTTCATAGGATATTGCATATTAATTAAAGTTTTTGAATGGGCTTAAACAAGTATTTTGTTGTTTCTCTGGGAATGTAGATAACATTATCAAGTCTGATAGTTACGTATATGTCATGTCTCATGAGTCAACCACCAGAAATAACTATTTTATCTGTTTCTGCACATTTCTTAGGAAACTGACTGCTTGATCTAATGTATCATTTACAATTTCTGTAAACACAAAATGCAAGACGTAAAGGAAACTATCACAATTGAAAGATAGTTTAACGGAAGACTGAAGAATCAATTAGAATAATGAATTACAGTAAGGTAAACGTACCAATGAATGAACACTTAAGAGAATTTTGTACTTACTAAAGCCAAATTTTAAATGCTAATAATATTAATAAATATTAGCCACATGAAAATTACACTAATAACTATACCTTTTAATACCGTATAATATCAACTTGAATATTGTAATTAATTAAGTTAAAAAGAAGAAATGCAAATTTCACCACTGAACGAACAATATTAACCAGTAAATAAGTTTGTAACCAGTGGCGCGAAAATTGTTTGAATATGAAACAAGGAATTGAAAACATCAATATTTTAAACATTTGCTTACTTTAATAACGTAATTTACTCCTTGTTATATATAATGTTCATTCATTGGCACGTGTTCATTTACCGACGTATTCACCCCACTGAAAAAAAAATAAATAAAAGAAAAAAATATTTGTCTCCTAGTCTTGATAAATTTGTCCCTGCGTGGTCAAAATGAAAAGAAAAAAAGCATCGAAATCAGTAATAAGCTCGCTTATTTGTACGTTCTGGTACGCTTCTCGTCATTTCGACGTAAACTCCAGGGACTACTTTACCCCAGGAGCCATTTTCCGTCCGTTGCATATTTTAACTTAGGTCCGGAGTGACTGCGTGCCCCCTCAATGTTTATCGCGACAGCTTTATTTTCGCGAAAGGAATTCTTAAAACGCACGCAAATCCTTCTCTACTTTACATACAACAAACCTCCAGTCACGCGTTTGATTGATTTAAACAAACGTTGCGTGCAGGTTTCATAAGTTTCGCATCAACGATCGCGACTCATGGCAACTCGAGCCCCGGCCAGGCTTCAGAATAAATCACTCCCGAAATAAACAATCGGGCAAGGAAACCCTAGCGCGGAATGCAAATCGGAATCCCTTTTAACGGATTGAACGCTTAACGTCGTATCGCCATCGTCAAGTACTTTCATCACCCTATGGGCAAACAACACACTCCGTCTGTTGGATCGATGTAACGCGGAACAAAAGACGCGAGTCGAAGACTGTGTACATATTCTTCTAAGCCAATAGATATATGCATTAGACGTACATACCAATAAGTAACCCGTTATTTATTAATGGAAACAGAATTTGATTCTCTGAAAATTGAGGATTTATACACTGTGTAGAATAACTATAAAAGCACCTTAAAAATTTGAATTCGTATGTATTGTGGTTAAAATAAAAACGAAATAGGTATGCCATCTCTGAAGTCCTGTTAAGAAATAAAGTTTTTTCAAAAAAGGTTAGATTATATTCCCTAGTTTATATAACAAATATATAAGGATTGAAAATTTTAGGGTGGTTTTATAATTATGCCACGCATTGGATATTGGGTTGGCCTAAAAGTAATTCTTGCTTACTGTATAAGTTCTGTAGTCCCCTGCAACTTAAGCTGCTTTGGCTTTACATTAGAAAATTCTTTTTTCACACAACTATCTTCCAATTATTTACCATTTTTTTTCAATTTACTTACTGAATGATTCTTGAATTTAATATAAATTCGGAACGATATTTGAATTAAATCTCAATAAATCGTGTCAAATAATTTTCCCCCAATTTTTAACTGTTACTATGATGTTCATGACCGAAGCAGAGTAGGGTGTGATAGTCATAAGAATAATTTATCGATTCAAATTCAATATAGACAATATGAATCTTCTGAGGAAGATTTTCAAATCGTTCCAAGTTCTGTGCGAAATTCGTTACGGTACTATCTTCTTCGTATTTTCTGAATTTATAGGCCAAGTCTTCGAATGACATTGAAGTAGACGAAATTATAGAAACACGGAATGGGAACATGCGGTATTTTGTTGGCTCAGCTGTTTGCCGCACCGTTGCTTTTGCCGCAAGATCGCGTCAAGAGCAGAATCTACTAATCCGATTATTGCCCCTCCGAGTTATAGCTGAAACGTCTCGATTATCTGGATCCGGGGACAACTTACTTCCAGTAATCGATAATTAAAGTGCCTGTTTATCTAAACGGAAGCTTGGAGTAGGGGGTGGAACTTGGGGTCTTTGGATTGCGTGTTCAGGTAACCGTTGATAATACGTTTGGACGATTAATGACTTGACTGAATTGAGATTTATGTTGATACTTACAGTTGAAACCTTACAGAAGAGAATCACATAAATTTATAGAACATATAATTCGATGACATTAATGGAACCATAGAAACGAGAATTACGTAATTAAATTCACAGAATGTGTAATTGGTTACGATTAACATTATAACTACTAGAATTTAATGTATGCTGAGTTAAATTGTGTAATATATTAATAGGTGTAATATATAATACAATATAACTTAGTATACTATAATATAAAGTGTATATGCAATTAGAGGTTAACATAAATTCCAATAAAAGGGGAACTAGGATTTCAGTAATTGTAAAATAAAAAATCTGAAATCAGTCATTTTGACGGGTTCGGTAGTTCTAGTGTTGATGGGGAAGTAAAGCGAAGGGTGTCAGTTCTAATCTCGTATTTTATAGGATAATATTATCGAACGGATTTGTGAACTTAAATATAGTTCATATATAGTTGTGAATGGAACATTATAACACCAAGAAGAATTAAATTAAATCGAATAGGAACTATTCGTCTGCCATTTTGTGTCAATTGAACAGTGTAACGGTTGAAATGTTACTTTTATTATTTTGTATTTTTGAGTGCTGTAATTGTCATGCCCAGCCGAATGTTTAACCGAATACATTATAATTATTCATTCGATACACTATCGAGCAATTTTGTCTTCCACCATAATTTTATTTTGGATTTTCATCGTGTAAAATGATTTTCTTTCGTTCTTCGTGTATTTTTTACACTAGATAAATATTATAAAAGATTCGAATTTGCAGTCAGTTAAACATTTTCATCCAGGAACATATTCTTACTGACCTTTTGTTTGGCTGCGTAACGCATAGATACATCCGAAATATTGATTTTCTAAAAAAGGCGACTCTATTTCAGCTCTAATACACTTTGACCTCTGATTACGTTCCCCCGTGTATAATTAAAAGCGACCGATGGTACGTGAACAGTAATTGACGATGTAGAATAGTGTCAAATCAAAGATTTCTAAATTGGTGCCGAATAAATGGCCTATTAACGACTAACATTCTCTTCGTTACAATTGTAAAATGAGTAAAAATTTCTTGTATAATTTTCATTGAATGACAAAAATTAGAGTCTCTAAAAATTCAATTACAGTCAACAGTATTTTTATCCATCTATGCATACTATTAGTTGTAATAAGTAATCCACTGTTTCTTTTTAATAAACTAGTTAACATTGTGGAAATTTAAGACATCTTTCTACGCTGTTCTTCTTTCAAAATGATGATGAACATTGAAGAATGAGGATAAATATCACTGAGGTAGCCATAGGCTTCTGATTTTCTCGAAAATAAGTATTGAATATGACAAAATACATATAACAGATTACTTATTGATATATCTTATATACAGGCTGCTTCCGAAATGGAATTACAACCCGAAAGGATGTGATTCTACATACAAAAATAGGTCCAAACTATAGAATAACATATTTTCGTACAATGCTTCGTTTCCAAAATAATCAATTTTTAAAATTCATCCAACGTGTATGTATTCATGGTGACATAAGTAGAAACAGAATGCAATGAACAGAGGCGTTATCGAAGACCTATTGAATTGCATGCATATCCAGCAGATATTCAACTTCGATGTTCTTGAAAACGAAGCATCGTAAGAAAAAATGTTATTCTACATTTTCGACTTATTTTTGCATGTAGAATAACATACTTCCGGGTTGGAACATCATTTCTGAGACATCCTGAATAGATATGAATGGTGATCGGCCATTTATTTTCAATCGAACTTAATTGTATTATATTAAAGACTCGTATAAGTTTCAATTGTTTTTTTCATAATACTGTTCGACTACAAGGTCTGATGCTTCTAATTGCAGCCGCTTGTTTGCCGAGCGAATGCATCCGGCGTGCATTCTTACTTTAAGGGTGAACTCGTGACACGGCATGGGGCTGAATAAGAAGTAAGAAGAAGTCAGGGAAAAACATGGGGACGAATCACTTGATAGTGGGTGAGTATCGAGAGTAACCATTTATTTTTCGATACTCTGACCTCCGATCGAATATTTTGCAAGTAAATATCGTTTATTATTCGTGTTTTATCTATGGCGATTTCGAGGGAGTCCCAGAAACGTTGAACTTTCATGCGAGCACAACCACAGATATTTCTGTGCGGACCTGAACGAAGATACATTATTGTGATTCGTTGCATTATGATGCAATTCTACCCCTACTATTAGTAGACTGCAGATATTTACGCAAATATAGAATTTTGTGCATTAGTTTCTCGAAGCTGGACACAAAGAAAAATTCATTTTATTTAGGGTATTGGTAGGTTTGCAGTAAAAAGAAAACCTGAATAAATTTCCCGGAACTTCTTAGTATACTGAAAATTAGACGATAGAATATTCCATACGTGCACGTAATCTGCAGTTCAATTAATACTTTCGTGATTATTCGTAATTAACTCGGCTACGAATTTTTATACAGGTGCACTATAAAAGGTGTAAAACCCTAACGGAAAATAAAGTCTTAATCAAAACCAATGCAATTTTTATTTTCATCGTTAAATTAACAGATACTTTGATTGATAAAACAAAATTTTGTAATTTTGGTTTTTCTGTAACAATGGGTATTTTTATAAACATCTGCAGTCTAGTAAGTGAAATTAAATAATGATTTTTTCATCTTTTAGTTGTCACTATTTTCCTTTTTAACTTTTTGCTAGAGACAGAGTGTTGTTGCTTGTAATATAAGTGTGGAAGTAGAGATGTGTTTAAATGATACAGTATGATCATTTATTTATTACAACTTCTGTTTGAACGTTGGTAGCAGGAAATATTGGCTAATGTATCTTCGTTCGAATCATGCTGCATCCAGCAACGATAGTGGTAGGCTATATGTATATTATCTATAAATACGCCAGCAATATATTTAAAAAGTTATAGTCTTTAGTGAATTAACATTAACGAATATTTAAAGAACATTCCCCCTTTATTAGTTCGCAAACTTTTAGCTTCATCTCGAAATAATAATTATGGACGATAATATTCTGCAAAATACAGGACAAGAATGTTATAAAGAAAGTATTTAAATAGGAGGATACTCTGGAATCCATTTTTTTAACAACGCATACATTAAATAAATATACAGCGTCAGAAAAAAAAGTATTCACGCACAGTTGTTAAATATAATTACATTTAATTTTGCAGAAATATCACTATTAAACTCAAAAGTAGAACGTGAATACAATATCACGATGGAAATTAAAATATCGTGAAGTTTAAACCGATTCCAATTTAAAGTATATCATTTTGTAAAACAATATACATATATTGAAAGAAATTACTTGACAATAATTTGTACCGAATACAAAAATTTACCGATCTCACTTTCTCAGTTCTTACACGTGTTGAAGTGTGAAATCGGCGGCCATTTTGTCATCAACGAAACCCCGCGAACGCAAAAAATCGATTTACTCCCTTAGAATTCTTAAGAATCATAGATCTTCTTTACGTAGATCTTCCTTAAGATCGATCTATTAGGCACACGTACGATCGCAGTATACGAGGTACGTACGAACAAGCTTCTAAGATCGATAGAACCATCAAAGATCCGGACCATAGATCATGATTTTCTTATTAACTAATAACCATTTCCCACACATGCCACGACAAATACACGCTGCGTACTGAAAGGTATGAATAGAAGTGTATTCGCCTGGGGGTACTTTGCAGAATCAATAATCTTAACAAGAGATTCTAGAATTATGTAAGAATCTTCGCGCGATCGACACTCATGCGTGCCGCGGCGCCATATTTACGAACTTAAAATGGAATTCTAAATCGTGCAACTCAGAACTTGGAAGCTGAAAATTTAATCGGACTATCTTCTTTGGGGAAAAATGGGGGAAGGAGGGGTTTGGAGAAAACATGCTTGCAGGGTTGATTATATAATAAAGAAGAACCAAGTGGATCCGACCCATAAGTTGTGTAACAATGACCTATTCTACTTTCGCAAGTTGCAGTCTCAGCGATCGCCATTGTAACCTTCAAGATAAACGAATTTATATTTTTACATACGTGAAAATTATAGTTATCTTTACGTATCACGAGTATAATATTTGATGATTCGAAGATTTAGATATCTCGTTTGGCGTAGAATCACATAGCAGAATTTTTAATTGGGATCAAGGTTCTACTAAACGATTGCTATGAGGTAGGTAAATGAGATCATCTAAAAATAACCTCCGGGAATAATAGTTAAATAATGGAAATAATTATCATTATTAAACGGTCTTGGTATCGTTTGGGTATGAAGGTATAAGGCCCATATTTGTATTTAATCGTGATTAATCTTCCTACGACGGTGTCTGGGTCCATTCTAACCCAAGATTCTAGAACCTTCACGCACCATTACAGTTTATACAAAAATGTTGGAGAGCCCTGAAATGGGAGACTCGTGAGGTGATTTGAAACAAATATTTCCTTAGCAAAAATGTTATGCGAGACTTTCTTAACGAGATATTAACAAAAAATCTCGACCAATCAGAGCGCGAGTCAGTTTTGTTAAAGAAAAACTTGTTTTAAATCACCTCACGAGTTTCTCATTTCCGGGTCCTACAACATTTTTGTTATACCCTGTATAAAAATAACAGAATATTATAAAGAAATTCGTTCCACATCCAAAGACAGATCACTAGGGGTCTATTTGGACCCAGGTACTGCCGTCTATTCGATCGTCAAAAAAGTCCGTCTTCCGAAGGTTAAATTTATTTAAATTGCAATTACGACCACAAATCCATCGCAATTGCGAGGACAGTAGCAGTAGGAAGAATAGTTGTAGTTTTAGCAAAGTGCACCTACTTTTCGTTGTTGTTCATGATTATCGTTTCGTAGCCATTCGAATTATCACCGCAATGGTAGCCATCCTCTAAAGCAATGACCCGATGTTTCGTTTCAGCGGCAATTGTACTCGCGGTTGCCACCGTCTGTCGGGCGGAGTGCCAGAGTGAGTGATCAAGCCAGCTTCTCTTCAGTGTCCTTGTTGTCACCGTTGTCTGTCAACGTTATACAGAAGGCTTACATCATACGGACTCGATTTATTTTTATCTATTAATTCCGTGAACGAAACTTGCATCCTTTTATTTTCATCACTTCCGCTAACAATAATCTCACGAACTTTGAACACACAGTTTTAAAATATAAAACATACGATTACCTTGAATCTTTTTGTATCGATATTTACCGTAAATTTTTGTTTATTTTGTAAATATTTTTCTATTAACTGGATGAAACGATTGAACTCAAGAATATTTCTTATCCTATGTCGAAGTGTTCTTGCGAGAGTTTTTTGCAATTTTTTCTCTCCTTTTATCGATACTTTAGCCCCGAGAACAAATTCTCTTCATTCTGATGGTGTTTTACAGCTCGTTCCGTTTACTGCTACGAATGCGACTCGTGGACGGATCTAAGATGTAAGGATCCATTCAATTACACCGCGCTTCCGAGGGATCAGCCGCCATTGATGACCTGCAATGGCTGCTGCGTGAAAATGGTTCGAAACGCGAAGTCACGTGAGTACCCATTTCGAACCATTCGCTATCGCTGGATTTGGCAAAGGTATATAATCGCGTAAATAAAATATCATATGAATGTAAATCATTATTGGAAGAATCCATCGAAATTAAAAGTAAACGAAGTCTTGAACACTTTAACACGCTCGCTGTCAATGTGATTTTGTCGTGTCGATTGGCTACTAAATTAACGGGTTGGGGCCATCGAAGTTGAACGTTGATTATAATTAAAATAATGATATGACTTCGTTGAACGTGGAGGTCGAGTGTATGTCGATAAGAATACCAATCGATAGGACACGTGACACGTCCTGCATGATTTTCTCGTGGCAGGAAACGTGTTAAACCTCTGCACAACAAAAAAGATTCCGACACTGTACAGGCATCGTCGTTATTCTATTAACTAAAGAAGATATCAGAAGTCATTCTATATACTTTAATCTTTAAAGGTATTACCGTGTATATACACGGTGAGATTCTCGGAACGCATTACAACTTGCAGAATACACTACCGTCCATAAGTATGAAAGCAGAATTCATGATCGATAAAACAGTTATTTTCCAAGAATTTTTATATAAACCGTTTTTGATCAGCTTTAGTGCATTACTTTCATTGAATCTTTGTGGAGTAACATGTTTCTCCTTCATTAATTATTCCACCTAGTCCCATAGTTTCGTATGGTACTGTAATTTCCCATTTCAATTGTCACACCTTGTATATGTTTACATAACACATTAGGACAGCACACAAAGTCTCCATAAAGTACTCACAGGTATCTATGCACTTGTTTTACTTTTTGTCACTGATATATTACACAAATACAGGGTATCAGGTGAGACATACGTAAAGTTGGAAGCTGAGAAGATGGCGGTCGGTTCTCATTGGCTGTTGTAGTACAGCGGAATAACCCCCCGTACCGACTTCTCAGCTCCATACAGTAGGTACCTATAAACGTCTAAAAGAAACATTGTTATGGAGTAAATATACATATAAATAAAAAACAGCAACACATCGAGGAATACAGTACGTATGTTTTCGAGGAATATTTTGAGTTGATCTGCTTGTTGATTCGCTAAAGGCGTCGGTCTCTGTCGCCCGAGCATACAGAGAGCAAAATTGATCACTCACCTGTCGAATCCCGCGACACAATAACATTCACCGATCCAACAGGCTCGCGGGGATATTAATAATTATCTCTTGTTCCAGCGTACGAGAGCGTGAGGCGAACCTGCACGTCGCAGCTACAGATAAATTTATTCATGGTGGACCACGTGTGCATGATGGAAAGTACCGGCACTGGTCACATGTGCTTCTGTGAGGAGGATATGTGCAATCGTGTATCCCCGACCTCGTGTTCGAATCCCGTACTCCTGCTGATCCTGTCGACCCTCCTTGTACTGCGCTCGGTGGTCTTAGGGGGCCCAGCTTGCTTTGTAGAACGTTGCAACGGTCACGTCGTATAACACTGATTTACACGACCTCACCACCCACCGCCACCCATCAGTGGTTTCGAATTCATATCCCTCTTAGACACATAGTTTTTACCCGACGACACGGCCTGTCCAATCGGGACGAGCGATTTTCTATGTGATCCCATGTGTGTTGTATGTACACATGAACGAAAACTCCCCAAAAAAACTGTTACTTTCTGTGACGATAGACATCCAGATAGCATATGATGCCCAAATACGCCTTGAAGACGGCTTAAAGGCGCCTTAGACCTAAAATGGCCCTAAAATAGGCGTCTTTAAGACGTCATCTGCTATTTGGGAAGTGAGAGGTTAAAGTTTTTGTTGTTTCGCAGAGAAGAGAATTGGCGAATGAATGCCCCTAGCGACGAAGTTTGGTACTAGAGGCGACAGTGGCGCCACACGGCGTCTACGAGCCGAACGATTCTCTTCTTTGCCTGGGGAGTTGTTACAGTTTCTGTATCGCTCATCCCGATCTAGTCTCTCGATTTCTTCGGCGTAGATAGTAACGAGAGATCCTGGACCGTGTTCTGTGTAGACAAATCATTCGTCTCTCTATCACTCTCACGATTTTATCACGAGCCATTGTTTTTTTCATTCGTTGGTGGCTACCCCGAACGGGCACTGTTTCTGTAATCAGTTTTTCGTAGACATGTGCACTGGAAAGAGAAGTTTCTGTTTGTCCCCCTGTCCAGACGTGCACCTCATGCCTGTGAAGTTCGTAGTCGAGCTTTTGGTGTGTCTTGCACGAAGCTTCTTTCAAGCCCATGCGGTTCACAATAGGCGATAATATCGAAACTTTGCGGGTAGTCTGTTTGAAGATGATCGTAACAAAGACTCTGTTTCTAGTTTGGTATTTATGATAGTTTTCAGACCTGTACACGCAGGGAAAATTTGTTATGTCCTGAACCGAGAGGGCTTGAACGACTTGAATTCCTTTTTTCAATGGGTATGACCAAAGAAAGTCTTAAATGCTGAAGCTTAAGTATTGAAATCAATATTAGAAGGTTATCAATTTTGATTTACCGGGGAAGATCTGTTTTAAATGGTACAGTTCAGACGTACAATTTCAATTTGATCGAAGGTACGAAATAATTTCTTTGGCTAAATGGTTCTTGCATGAAATCAACTTTTACTTATTCGTTAACCTCCTTGTGTACTCTTGTATTCGTTGCATCTTCGGTTTTCATCGCCATGCCAACGATTCTAAGCACCTTCTTCGAAACTATCATATGCATTTTGGTGAACGTTTAGAGTGTAGCGTCATCGAATAGAGGTGCTCTTGATACCTAGTGAAGTTTAGAACACGCATCGTACCGACTCGTTGGAATGTTTTCTCGTTAAGAATTTCTCGCTTGACGTTCACCTTCGCATCCAGAACCGCCGTGTTTCTCCGTACGACCATAGATCACGAGACCACGTGAACGTAGGTATAATACTCGCAGAAACGTAGTTCGATCGTTGCAAGACCTTAGGCGTCAGTGTGTGTCTTTGATTGTTGTTACATCCACGCATTCGCCCCGCTTTCCCATCGTGCTGCGGCTTGCACTGGGAGTGACGGACCATTTTCTGAGAAATTCTCAATGTGACGAAGGATAACCGAGCGGAGACGCAGACCGACGCGATAAGAACAATACAGGAGACTTTATTGTTCCAATGCATAGAAGTCGATTGTTGTCCCAACAATGCTGAAGGCATTCCGGTGCCATTTTTCTTACCTTTAAAACGCCCGTAGAATTGGTCTAGTACACGTTTGATACGTTAGGTTTATACTATTGAAAGAAATACCAATAATCATGAATTATTGCTTTGAAAATAAGCAAAAGTGAATTCAATAATGTATATAATTGTCGCGTAAACTAAGTATCGATGGAACAGTGTAGAATACGTTTCATAATTAATATAAAGTACCGATTTTAAAGAATATTCGAAGGAAATTCTGACTCAAGTGAAATGCTAAATGACATTCGACGTCTATGCACAAATTTTTCGATTTCAATTCAATCAACACTCTTTATCACTGGTCTTCTTGCTGTTCTCTTTTATATTGTCAGAAGTTTCTCTCTCATCGTTGCTGAACTGTCCATTGTTCTTCGTCACTGAAACGTCCCGCGAACGTTGCTCAATGGCCATTTTCACGAGACACAGGTGTTTCGCGGCCCTGCCACGCATCCTGCGAAAGCGAAACGGGAATTGGCCATGGTACCAATCGGCTTGAGGTAGACCACGGTTAGACCGCATGGTTTCGAGCATGCCCAGCCGGACGACGACGTCACCAATGACAGCGACGGCAGCCGGCGAGCATCGACTACAGCATTTTCGTGTTCTACGTTTGTCCAGTTCGCTCACGCGCCTTTCGAAAGATCTTCCAATAATAGTGGACTGATAGTTCGTGCAATCTTCGAAAGGATTGATTTCACTCGAAATTCCAGGCAATCTTCGATTTAGTGCACGGTGCACAGACTGGTCGCCATTTTGGTACACCATAGAGACGTGATTGCTCGAGGAAATAATGAAAGCTCGGTAGATATTTTTGTTTAATACATTTGCTATTCCCACATTCTATTAATTATTACTTATTTACTTTTTTTAATTGGACATTAAAGAATATAAAGAAACTATTGGAAATTGAAATTATGATAACTATACGTATACGATGCTCTTTCATAAGATTTTGGAGCGTCATATAGATGTGAGGCTTATAGCAAACGTATTAAAAAATATATTTTGTGTAAAAGATGTATAAACACATATGTATGCAGAGTCGAATTCGAGGAACCGTATGATTAAAACCCTGAGACAATCTTGAAGTTTATATTTTCACAGAAAGTATAAAGTGTACTAATTGTTAAGCACTCTTTTATACAATTATTTACGTTAGTAAAGTTTGCAAATGTACACTTGTGAATATGAAGATTCAAGGTCGTTTCAAGGTCAAAATGTTACAGATCTTTGGATTTGCCTCTGCATAAGTTACATGAATATATTTTGTTTCGTTCAAAGTCAATTTTCGGAATTTTTCGTGGTGAAGCTTTCACTATGGGGTAAAATGAACGAAGGTGGTTATTTTCTGATTATTAAAGAAATTCAATATCGGCAAATGGATCTTTCGAAGACGCGCGAGCGCGACCATGTAACACGGTAGAGTTGTGAGTTCTGCAATCACGTATTTACCAGGAGTGTGTTCACCCGTAGAAAGAAGCGACTCCGAGTGCATGGTTTGTAGCACCTTCGGTATAGTGTGTTGAAAGTCACGACAGAGGAACGTCTCCAACTACTTTCAACATAAAGCTTTCCTAATTCGAACTATTTCTATAATCAGTCCTTCTATATATTTCGATACTTAGCACAATTTTCTCGACTATTTGAAATATAAAAAAACGAGTACACATTCCTCTGTCAGTCGACATTCAAGTCGCCGTGCAGCCGACACCTTGCATGACACTTGCATGGATACTAGTAACTCTGCGACAAATAGAGAGCTCCATGTCCGTAGCCGTTGCTTCCAGAAGAAACAGTATTCTGCAAATAATACAAAAAAACAAGAAACTACAAGAAATTCACATTCCTGAAACTCGATTATCCATTGAACGTCTAGTTACTTTGGCTCCATTTCTAAACACTTCAGAAAAATTATTCTCTAGATCGAAAATCTTTGAGCTTCGAAAGTGATCCAAGTGAAGAAAATTCGATTGAAAGTTTGAAACTCAAAGAGGAAGTCTGTTTCTAAATCGAGGCTCGGTTCGAAAAAATGAAAAAATGATGATACAATAACCCGAACACGAAACCTTCCACCCCCGACGAATGCAACGCGAGGCAGATCTAATTTGCCAAAGCACAACGTGGGCCTTTAGCTTCGTACGTGCCACGCCAATTCGCCTATTGACGGTCCTGGACCGATGTATTTCCTTAGCTTTTAGGCACGCAGAAACGAGGAACTCGATCATAGAGAAAAGCGACGAAGACACGCGTCGAGTGACTCGTCGCAAACGAGCTTTGACGCGCGATTGACTTCGAGAGGATTGTACTGGCTGGCACGGCCAAGCTGAACGCGCATGTCCTCACAGAGAGGCTTCGCTGAGCGAAGCTTCTTGCCAAACAAGCGTCGGTGCTTTGCGATGATAAAGCTAAGCTAACCGGTGTTTCTCTGGCAAGCCATGCGGCTCGTGTCGTGTCATTTGTTCATTGTCGCACGCGCGGCTGCGAGGCTAACCTTTCTTAAACCAAATTTTTCGTTTTCTTGCCCCAAACCTCCTCTCCCTTTTTAGACCTCTAGTTTCTGTTGTCGATCGACGAGTCCACCGATGTCTGCTGATACTTTTGGTGAACGAAATTGTTCATGGAATATCGATGTTTGTCGAATAGTCACTGTCTGATCTAGAGGATTTAATTGTTTGAGAGTAATTGGAAATGATCTGGTAGTAGTATCCTTGAAGACACTTATTGTCCGATCTCTGGAGATATTCAATGTTAGGATTCTTCTTATATTAGTTGATCTGCTGATATTTTCAGTGAACGAAATTATAATTCAATATCGATGATCGTCGAATAGTCACTGCTTCGTCTAGAGAATTTAATTTCTTGAGAGTAATTGGAAGTGTTTTGAAAATTGAATCCTTGAAGACAGTCATTAGAAATGTTTTGATATTAGTTAGTTTGCTTATATTTTCAGTGAACAAAATTATAATTCAATATCGATGACGATTGAGTAGTCACTGTCTCGTCCAGAGGAATTGATTTCTTGAGAGTAATTGGACATGATCTAAAAATGGAAACTTGAAGACTCTTAATGTTGAGATGTCCTTAATCTGGAGCTGTCCAATATTGGAATTCTTCTTATATTATTATAGTTGATCTTCTGATATTTTCAGTGAATCAGATTATAATGGAATATCGCTGACCGTCGAATAGTCACTGTTTCGTCTAGAGAATTTCATTTCTTGAGAGTAATTGGAAGTGTTTTGAAAATAGAATCCTTGAAGACAGTCATTAGAAATGTTTTCATATTAGTTAGTTTGCTGATATTTTCAGTGAATGAAATTATAATTCAATATCGATGATCATTGAGTAGTCACTGTCTCGTCCAGAGGAGTTGATTTCTTGAGAGTAATTGGACATGATCTAAAAGTAGAAACTTGAAGACTCTTAATGTTTGATCTCTGGAGATGTCCAATTCTCCTTATATTATTATAGTTGGTCTGCTGATATGTTCAGTGAACACAATCATAATAGAATATCGATGATCGTCGAATAGTCATTATCTCATCTATAGGAATTAATTTCTTGAGGGTAATTGAAAATAATCTCAAAGTAGAATCCTTAAAGACACTTTTAGTTAGAGATCCCTGGGGATGTTCAATATTGGAATTGTTTTCGTATTAGTTTTTGGACATATTTCTGTTTCATGTTCTTATGAAAATGAGCGTGACGGATAATAATTTTTCGAAGAATGCAGCAGGCACGACACGCGACGAGTTGGACGGCAACACCGAAATCAGCATGTGACACAAGTGAATATAATTTTTGTGTCTGGCCTCGCAGCTGGAAAAAATCCACGATTATTGCTACCGATATACGAGTTACCATGCGAAGTTAATAGCGGATGTGCTCGAGACGAAATCTTAAGCAGCCTCGATTGGCCACGATTCGAATCTGATGCGTTGGAAAAAGTACGAATTCGTCCCCTCTACACAATCACAAATATATTCTACGAAATTATTTTTCAAAGAAAGGTCAGTTTATCCAATGAATTGTAATTCCAGTCTTTAAAAAGATATTTCCCCGATGTAACGTTCGCTCGTCAAGATCGAAACTGCTTGGTATAGTATACCTACGATCGATAGTTACTCTCTTATCCGCTTCTCTACACGAAACCTCATATTCTACGATATATCCAAGTGCTTGCCTTTAAGGATCAAGGAGATCATTATATTGATGTATGTACACTCTGTCTGTTAAAAAGATAAACTCGATGTTAATTGCGCCGCGTTGTCAGAGAACTACGTATCGACACGTTCTTATTATATACATTTTATCTCGATGTTTGAGGAACATTAATTTTTGCGCATACTGAATGACGTACGTATGATCGATATATTTTACGATGCAAGTGTCAAGAACCCCTCTGTCTTTTACGTGTCAGTGTGTGTAACCGATCTGTGTGTCGTTGCCCCCTTCCCCTCAAAGACTTGTTGAATTTTTCTCGCCTCTTAATTATTCGTTAGTGTTGTTTCGATTGATTTTTAAGGGTTTTAGTCTGATTGATTGATTGATTCGTAGATGTTTCAATGGAAAAAGTAGCGTTTTGGAGCAACACGTAATATAATATCGTTGTTCCCTCAATTTTGAACCATGGATGGACCACGATTTTTTTTCGAGTTTCGAGCCGCGTACAGTCGAGTGTATCTCTTCTTTGTTGAAGGTGTTTTTTGTTGTTTCGAGAGGACGACGCGCCATGATGCGAAGTGACAGGTGCTTAGCTTTTAAGGAAACGCAGAAACGTCTCAGGTTATTCCGTTCTTTCATTCGATTAACCCTTTGCGGCCTCTAATTACCAACGCGACACCAAACTACTACGATTTACCGATATACACTACCGCTTTGGAGTATTTGCCTTCCCATCGAAGAAAACTCTAATCTTTTTCATTCTGGCTTCCATTTTGGGAAAGTTTAATCAAGTGACCAGTAATTTTGCTTGGTTTGTTGCTCGTACGATGAAGGAAAGTAGTTCGTTTGAATAGGTGTGGTATATTTTCCAGTAAAGTGAACCTAATATGGCTGGTAATGTGGCTAATGTGGCTTGTATGATAAATATGGTAACTGTGGTAACTGTGGTAACTATAGTAACTATGGTAAAAATGGTAAAAATGGTAAAAATGGTAAAAATTGTACAAAAGGTAGAAATGGTAAAAAATGGTAAAACATGGTAAAGATTTTGAATATGGTAAAAATGGTAAAGATGGGAAAGGTGGGAAGATTGGAAAGATGGTAAAGATGGTACTGATGGTACTGATGGTACTGATTGTACAGATGGTAAAAATGGTACAGATGGTAAAGATGGTAAAGATGGTAAAGATGGTAAAGATGGTAAATATGGTAAATATGGCTAATATGGTAAATACTGATGAGTGGTAGTGTATCATAGGGAAGTATGTAAACTCATCAAATTCTGTTAAACGCTTAAGCCTCCCAACGCTTCGCTACGTTTAACGCGGCAAGGGGTTAACGCTGTTGACTTTTTACAAATCGACGAAGCTTAATTGCCGCTCGTCGGATCGTCTGATCGATATTAAATCCCGCAATTTTCGGCTTCTGTGATCGATTTGCAATGAGGAGAGTTAAAATCGCAAGTGATAGAGTGAAATAATTGTTTCCTTGATGCACATATCGTCGACTCCGCGGTGTTAATAATATCCCGTACTAACTACAACGTCACTGGGGCCCGGCGTTAGATAGTTAAGCGCTGTTTAATGGCGAGCGGTGATCATAAAGATCGCGACGTGTAACCGAACGCGTGTACAGGGTGTTAATAAAATTGTCAGGCACTTTCACAGAGTGGATTCTATAAGGCAAACTGAGACGAAAATCAAGAATGACGAAATCGATTTCGAGACTTCGTTTTGAGTTATTAATTGTTGATTATGTTGGCAAATACGCGTGCATATGTCTGGAACGATGGGTTATACTACTCGAACAGCTGATTCCCAGCTGATACACAGTATCGATCGATGATCTACTCAAATCTAGTGAAATTAATCAATGAAATATAATACAAGAATGGAGCCAACACGTGAAACAATTGAAGAACGTGCTTCCTAAGTAGAATAACCCGTCATGTCAGACGCATTAAAGTATATTTCACCCGTATTTTCAATAATTAATAACTCGTAAACGAAGCCTCGAATATAATTTCGTTATTCTTGATTTTCGTCTTAGTTTTACATGTAGAATCCACTCTGTAAATGTTTTCCATACTTTTATTAACACCCTGTATAGCAACGGACGAACGCCGTTGACGAACGATTATTTGCCACTAGCGTTCATTAATTTTTTACCAGAGAACTAGTGCGATAGTGATACGAGATTACGGACTAGTGTTAAGCAGTGCTTAGCTACAAAGAAACGATACGGCGAGAGAATCGATCCTGTGAATGTGGAACACAGGTAGCGTGAATGGTGAATATTTTTCGTTCACTGATCATCATGAAGCATGGGTAATGACCTATGGAATGTTATAAACATTCGGCGTGAACGAGATAAATGAATATTGATAATCACTGACAATTTTATCGGCATATTTGACGTTGATTTTTTATATCAATAGCGAAGGGACGTTTCGACCGAAACGTGTAGGAGCCGATTTAAATTTCAATCTGAAACTTTTAACGAACGGTAATCTTTTATTGATGTTCGATTGTAGGGGTAGATCGTTTATAAATTCGGGACAAATAATCTACTTATTACTAGACTGCGGATTTTTATGCAAAATGGTATTTTATAAAGTAATTTATATAGGCAAGAACAAACACAGGAAGTTTTTTTCTCAAGTATTGCATTAGATTCAGAATAAAATATAAAACATGTTATATCTGACTAAAGCTATGTCTTTTATTGCATTTCACGGACCTTTTTGTACATTATAAATTCATAAAATCCACAGTCTATTTATTATCCATGCGAATGTTGCAGTCGCTGATTAGAGAGAGCCATTTAGAGTATGGTTGCGTTTAAAGTTGTTCCAGTTGAGAGATGTTGCAGCAACAGTTATTATGTGGATGTGTTAAACGTGTTCAGAGCCAGGGATAAACGGGGGCCGTATTGTAATTTAACGATTGTTAGTGCTACTGAAAGTGGTTGTATCGGGTCGCGAAGGTCTGCGAGTACGTTGTAACCGATGCGAGATAATTGTTAACGCGGAATATGAATATAGACCATCGGATTGCATAAAGTGATAATATCTTTGTTGACTTACCTCACAATGCAAATATACGATGTAATATGTACAAATACGTTTCTCCTTTTTCTATACGTCATTTCCGTGGATGAGTTGGAACGATGCATTTTTTGTCGCGCGAATTTCGAGAGGATAGGAAGCGGAAGGAATATATTTATAAGAAGAAAGAATTATATAAGAGTTATTTGTTAAGGATATTCACCGAAACACAGAAAGTGGAGATAATCGAGGGCCTATAAAGGCCTGACATATTGTTATGTCGTATCGTGATTCGCAATAAAGTTTATATGTCATTCAGTTCTGGTTGAATGTCAGTATCCCGAAAAATGAATTTCCCAATTGTGTCTCTCATTTTATAGTTCTGATATAGGAAAATTGTACAGGGCAACATAATTAATTCCAGAATGTCGAAACACAGTCTCCAAAGAAAATGTTTCGTATCCTAGTTTCCTTTATCGACCATTGACATTTGACATCACATAATATAAGGTTGGCAAGATTGTGTTAACACTTAACCTACAGTTTAAAAGTTTGGAAACAGTAATATTTTTTTGTTAACTACGCGCTACGCTTGTACTACGAAGCTCCGAACAAGTAGGTCAGCATGCATCGCAGGAAACTGCGTATAATAGCAAATAAAAAAGACGTAACAAATACAATCATACTTTTTATCATCTGTAGTTTGTTATTTAAACAGATTAATCAATGAAACGTAAATGCAGGCAAATTATGTGTAACGTAAAAAGATGAATGCAAATTTACTTTTTTGTGAATTCCTTTTTACGAATTTCTAAATTTCCTTTTCAAATAACGTGTGAACGAAAAGGTAATGTAACAGAGAATGAACGAGAAGTGATCGTAGTTCGGTATTGGCATAAAAGTTCGTAGTTTAATAACGGGCAACAATGTTACTGATAATGAATAAGTTTCTTCAAAAAGCCCGAAGAAAAAATTAGGTGCAGAAACTTGCAGAATTATCGCCGAAAATAAATCATAGCTTGCGTTAAATTAAAAAAATAATAATCAGTAATAAATTGGTTAGAACTCACCCTTTCGGAAATTCACCTGCAGTTTGCAAACCTGTGTCACTAGATCACTGAACCGATCCTGGTCATCGACTGCCGAAACGGTTTATGGCAGAGTATCGCCCAGTTCGCAGGTGATCGCAGGTATACCTCACCAGCCGAAGTTAAGGGTTGTAACGTCAAGTGCGTTCTGGTTATTCCACCGAATACGTACTCACTTCACTGTACGACCACTAACACTGATCACCCGACACAATCACTTAATGTATTTTTAATCCAACGTGTTGTTCCTACGTTAGGAAAATTCGTGGCCCCGAAAAGTGCCGATTGTTTTTAATTTATCAGATGTTCTACGTAGCCAAACACTCGCACAGCAGCACCCGCATATCCGTTCTTGTGTACATAACACCATAACATTGCGTAATACTCCCGTGAACTGAACATCTCTGTCGCCCGATTGCTAACCGACTGACAGAATTTTTCCTCTACCCCCAAGTAGTTTCCCATCGTTACATTGTGAGTTCACTCCCACCACGACAAGATTTAGGTAGAAAGAAACCAACGGTTCTAGGATAACACGTGCTTTGCAGAAGTGGAAAGAAAGAACCGTCGCGCAGTTTCACCAAAGCGCGTAGCCTGTTAATTTATTGCCAGGGTACCTACTGCTTTGAGATAGAAAATAGACATCACGTACATCGGCTTGAAAATGTCCGAAATAAAGAGGACCACCAACGTACCCGTTGCTTCGAGTTGGAAAGTACAATGTACATTGTTTTCCTCGAGGAGCAGGGAAAAAATTTCACCGACACGTGTGAATTGACGCTGCTTGGCCCTGTCCGACCACCTTTATAGAGGCCGGTGCGGACTTTTCGGTTATTTATGGCTCAATTTCTTCGTCCTCGTAGCAACCGTGAACTCACAATAGAATTGACAATCGACAATTTTAACATAACTCTGTGAAATTGTAGTTCTCATAAAAATATTTCATACGTATTTTTTTTTAGTATTCCGTCAAATATCTCGGAAATTATTAGAAATATAAAAACCATATAATTTGCAATATTGTGTTTGTTTTGATATTGAATGTAGCTATATCATTGAATTCGAGAATAATCCAAAAAATATTCTACCGTATTCGTTGAACTCTTTATTTTTCTAATAATTTCCGAGATATTTGACGGAATACTACAAAAAAGTACGTATGAAATATTTTCATGAGAACTACAATTTCACAGAGTTGTAATAAAATTGGCGATTGTCAATTCTGTTGTGAGTTCGCGGTTGCTACGAGGCCGAAGAAATTGAGCCATAAATAACCGAAAAGTCCGCTCCGGCCTCTAGAAAGGTGGTCGGACAGGGTCAAGCAGCGTCACACGTGTCGGTGAAATTTTTTCCCTGCTCCTCGAGGAAAACAATGTACATTGTACGTTCCAACTCGAAGCAACGGGTACGTTGGTGCTCCTCTTTATTTCGGACATTTTCAAGCTGATGTACGTGATGTATTTTTTCTACCTCGAAGCAGTAGGTACCCTGGCAATAAATTAACGGGCTACGGCCTTGGTGAAACTGCGCGACGGTTCTTTCCTTCCACTTCTGCCAAGCACGTGTTATCCTGGAACCGTTGGATTCTTTTTACCTAAATCTTGTCGTGGTGAGAGTGAACTCACAATGTAACGATGGGAAACTACTTGGGGGTAGAGGAAGCCCTTTCGGAAAAATTCTGTCAGTCGGTTAGCAATCGGGCGACAGATATGTTCAGTTCACGGGAGTATAACGCAATGTTCTGGTGGTACGTACAGAATAACGTATATGCGGGTGCTGCTGTGCAAGTGTTTGGCTACATAGAACATCTGATAAATTGAGAACAATCGGCCCTTTCCGGGGCCACGAATTTTCCTAACGTAGGAACAACACGTTGGATTAAAAATACATTAAGTGATTGTGTCGGGTGATCAGTGTTAGTGGTCGTGCAGTGAAGTGAGTACATATTCGGTAGAATAACCAGGACGCACTTGACGTTACAACCCTTAACTTCGGCTGGTCAGGTATACCTGCGATCACCTGCGAACTGGGCGATACTCTGCCATAAACCGTTTCGGCAGTCGATGACCAGGTTCGGTTCAGTGACCTAGTGACACAGGTTTGCAAACTGCAGGTGAATTTCCGAAAGGGTGAGTTCTAATCAATTTATTGCTGATTATTATTTTTTTAATTTAACGCAAGCTGTGACTTATTTTCGGCGATTATTCTGCAAGTTTCTGTACCTAACTTTTTCTTTGGGCTTTTTGAAGAAACTTATTCATTATCAGTAACATTGTTACCCGTTATTAAACTACGAATTTGTATGCCAATATCGAACTACGATTACTTCTGGTTCATTCTCTGTTACATTACCTTTTCGTTCACACGTTATTTGAAACAAATTCGTAAAAGGGAATTTACAAAAAAGTAAATTTGCATTCGTCTTTTTACGTTACACATAATTTGTCTGCATTTACGTTTCATTCATTAATCTCTTTAAATAGCAAACGACAGATGAGAAAAGGTATGATTTTATTTTTTTCTTTTTTATTTGCTATTATACGCAGTTTCCTGCGATGCATGCTGACCGACTTGTTCGGAGCTTCGTAGTACAAGCGTAGCGTTTGATTGTAATAGATAGGTTTCCTAAACAAATGTTACCAGAATTTTGACTAATCCTATAATTCAAGGCAATTAAGATGACCAACAAAATCGTGACAATTGTTCTATCAGATCCCACTTTGGCAACCTAACGGTGTAACATTACATGGGCATATATTTTCATTCGAAATTGGAAAGAAAATAAAGTACAAGACAATTTGACAGTAACATCAGATTTATTATCGCAGCTGGTTACTTTCATTCCAACAACAGATCGCGAGAGACCCGCGAGTCTGAACAAAATTGAATCCATCGAAGACACGAAGGAGTACAGTCGACCGTGAGAACTGTGTGTAACCTCGTATTACATTAAATGTCGACTAATTGTCATCCGTTTTCATACAGTGGCCGCAGTTCCTGCTGTGATCCGTGTCCTCCACGTCGCAATCCCTTTCCCTATTCGGATTCTCGCGTCGGTCCTGCGTTATCGATAGATCAACGGCGTACGAACGATGGCAAATGGCGCCTATCGTTTCGCTTCTCGGCAGATTAGCCTCGGTCACGATCATCGACGCTAGATCGTTCGAGCGATCCGTTGGAATGATCCTGATTGAACCGTTCACCGGACCGTGATTCGTACGAGCATTATAGTTTTGCTCACGCAATTGTTTCTCCGCCGTCGAGGCGTCCGGCGAATTCTGTCGGCCCGTTGTCGAACTTTCGCCGGAGGCATCTGACGGTGCAAAACGGGTACGTTTAAAATGTAATCTCGTTAATTGTCGGTCAAATTGCATATCTTTTTTTTTTTTTTTTTTTTTTTTTTGGAACTTTGAACTTGTTTTGTACAGATACGGATTTAATACGCGGAAGAAGATACGTGTAGACTATTTGATATTTTAGTGGTGTTGCTTGCCATTAGTGGATTGGTTCGCTTCCGATGCTGTTTCACCGGTACCGGAAGTGTCCTCGTCCTCCTTCAGCGGCAACTCGGAGGACTTTTCGATCGCTGGACGACAGCAAGCGTATCCCTGAATCGTGATAATGTGTTTCATCGGTATATTAATTTACACAATTTATTTAAATATTTATTGGAGAAAAGTTATATTAGGTAATGTGTAGGGGAGAGGTGGGATGAAAAGGATATTTTTGTTTTGAACAAAATATAAAAAAAACTAGAAGAATATTCTACTTCTAATTGATAATGTTGGAAAGTTTAGCAACCTGGTTATAACTATACGTAGTGATATTAATCTGGCTTCATATATGCCTATCTTATTTTTCGCTTTTTAAAAGAATGTATTTTAACAAAAGAGAATAATATCAATATTAATACTTTAATTATTATTTCTTCATCAACATAAATACTATACTACTACCAACATATTTATAACAAAATTTAGATTAAACTTACATTACTTAAGAAACAAAAATAATCCTCAAATTAAAGAAGAAAAAATAATTTTTCGATCAAAAACACAATATATTTCTTAAATTAATCAAAGTTAACAGAATAACACAATATTAATTATTTAATGGCATAATGAAAAAAATCTTATTTCGATACTTATAAATTTACTTAACGTTAAAACTTATTTTCTATACATGGTGTGAAATTTTCTTCTTACCTGTACAAGGTCCATACGTGAATCTAAAGAGAATTGTTTTCCTGACATTAGTATTCCTCGAATTCGACGCCGCATAGCTACGATTGCAACAGAAATACAAAATTTACACTCTTTATAAAACTTGCGACCGTATTACAGAAATATAAATCACGTTGTCACAGAATTTCTCAGTAGTCTTTTACCTGGACTGTCTCTAGCCTCGAGTCGTAATTGGCCGAAAGCTTTCGTGCACTCATCGAAAACGTCCGCCGTGTCGTAAATGGCGGCGAAGCTGCCGTTCACGATTTTCGGGGACATCGGTGAATTGGCCAATAGCAAACTCGAGCCGAAATTCTCGTTCTTCTCTCTCGTGTCTGGAAATTTGTAATTTTGTAATTCTAGTTAGCCGTGTTTCGTTTTACAATGCAATCAGGATTGGGGGAACATACGCCATTTTTTACGGCGAAAGGAAACCACGAATTAATGGACACACCAATGAAACAAATATGTAACTGGAAACTCGTCTTACCTGAGCTTTCTGTACTCCAAACATTATAGCGCATTTTTTACGGAACAAACAAAAAGTTAAGCAAAACAGTGCTATTGGAAATAAAAAACTGTTTATTATCGTTCGTACAGAGTGCTTAGTGTACGTCGGAAATGTAAATCAGTAGGGGAAAAAAAATCAAAATTTAATTAACCAAACCCTGTAATGTTAGCTCGAGTATTCACGAACAATTTTGATTCATATAAACAAACCAGAAATATTAGTATTTACCATGTGCGTTATCGACTCTAATAAAGAATTCTGTACCGTAAACATAGAGTCAATATTTCAAATTCCAATATCAACGCGTTGCTCTAAAAGTATAATTACAATAATTTTCAAGAAATAAAGAACTAAGAATAGTATTCTTCCAAAATGATAGTAACAACTAAAATGGTGCAGACATTTTTAAGAGAATCGTTTAAAAGTTATTTACTCGAAGAAACATTATTTGTTGTTCAAAGTATCCGTTTCATTCTTCAAATAATAAATGTAAGAACGAAAACGGAAACAAAATTTGGATCGGTTTAAGAAGCTGAAACAGAATGGTACTTTTAATGAGGCAACCAAGCTTAAACTCGTTCGCATTCTTACTTTCGAGTATCGATCGTATCAAGACCGTGTAATCGATCTCTCTTATCGAATCTGCGTTACCTGCTAGTGGAACTCTTGCTCGTACTGGAGAACTCGAGGTGTCTCCTAGGATCTCGTTCGCTGTGTTCCGTATTTCCGCCCAGTCTCTCAAAATGTCCTCGTTGGTCGTGCTATAATTAAAAAAGAAGGACCAAATTTTCTAAAAAGTTGTATATAAAAGCGTCAATTCATCCTTCGTATCTATCCCATTTTTACTTTGCCTTAAATTCATTTTAATACTCGATGCAAAGTTTGTTAAAAGTTACGTATTTAGTGAAAACAAAATGGCGGATCGAGCTTACTTGGTGGAGGTGACGGTGAACCTAATCACGTATTTCCCGTGTAAAGCTGCTGGTACACAGTGAACACGGCCTCTCGTGTTCATTTTCTTTAACAAACGTTCCGTTAGATTATTTTCACCGCGAAGCCGGAAGACGACAAGGCCCAAGTGTCGCGCCGCGGGAATTTCGAACCGCGCGTCCGCTAACACCAGTGCCTCGAACTTTTGTGCCAACCTGACGCCCTGTAATTAGCATCTGAAGTCGGATCATTGAAGAATAAACTATATTTTCGACTTATACACTTGCAACGTTTCTAATACTGTCACAATAATTAATTGTGACCTTTAAAATTGTAAAAAGTTCGGGGAAAGAAAGAATGGAATTCGTCTGTAAAATATTTTGAATGAATGCAGTTTTGCTAATTTTGATTATTTTTAGATGGAAAGATAATATTCTGAGCAGAAGATGTTTCGTTTCGAACAGAATATGGCATAGAAGAATTAGAATATAGGGAAATAGAATGTTCTTATACTGAAAGAAACTGTCAAAGTTATTCCAAGATTAAAATATTTTTCGAATTTTATTTTCTGGTTAGTTATCTTTAAAAATAAATTCAGATTTTGAGTCTTATGTTTATGCTTACCTATTCAAACTTATTGAAAATTATAGTACACTAAGTTTTTAAATATTTCTGTTTGTTTAAGAAACTTTTATCCTTGTCAGAAACTCAATTCACTATTTTACAAACAAGTGAATAATCTATCGAATTTTGTCTTGAATATTTGAAATTAGTTTTCACTTTGAGTTAAGTCCAAACCGACAAATCAAATAGCCCTTCCAAGATGAGGATCGAATCTCCCGTTCGTTACAAAGGGATTAGGGGATTTTGTTGCAAGTGTATACTCGACTTTATCTACACTTTTTAACAAGGGAAACGTATGATGTAATAGAAACCTCGCGGATATGTTTCTGAAGGCCGGTGATTCCGTAATTTCTAATGACGAACCACAATTTCAAGGCCCTGAATCGCTTCGACAACGGGATTTGCCAGTGCTGAAACAACGTTGAACGAAGTAACGAATAACAACAAATAACAGAAAATATCTCGATAATACGAAAGTATACTCGATAATAATTTCGTGAACTTATTGATTAGTTACCATATAATCGATAGCAAGCCCTGCAAGTAAATAAGACGCCGTGTTTAATCGTATATCACGCTCGACCGAACCCGAGACGTCGATTTACGAACGATACGGAGAAAATATCGGCTCCTTCGTTACCTGAATTTTCATGCTTCAAATATAACGGATCCACGTTGAATGTCCTGTGAAGCGCCTGGCTGCTTTTCACCCTGAAACACCCATAGAAATGGTCGTTAAATAATTCTTCGGACCGCTTCTTTTTATCGTTCGTCGCTTCTACAAATTTTATATTTCTGTAGAATCTCATTTTCCATGGTTCAGTTCAGCCTGTGGTATTCGTATTAATCCCCTATTACAATTAAATTCACTCGAACGATTTGTATTTTACTAGCAAATTATTAATTTCATTTCTTTTATTAATTGCAAATTAACAGGGTTACTTTATTTGCGGAAAGGACAGAAATAAACATTTCTGATTATTACTCGCAAATCATAGTTTAGTAATTCCTCAATAAGAATGAATTATTCATTTACTTCCAACCACTATACTGGTCTTATTAGTTCAAATATCCTATGTAATAAATTATCGTTTTTTAAAATTGTTGGAAATATTTAAAGCTCCACACCTTTTCGTTAAAGTTAGAATGTCCTATATGCTTTTGTAGAGCTCTAGAAACATTCCAACTTATTTGTTCTAAGTATTTGTCAGGTGATTTTACTAGTTTATATTGTCACGTACCACATCGACTAAGTTATGTAGGGAGTTTCAAATTATCGCTCGAAAGGCAGATTGATTTATAACCAAGTCGCCTTGCTATTTGGAAAGCATTAACAGTTTCTAACAATAATATGCAATAACGATGATGAATGTTATATTCAAGTTCTTTATCCAATTATTTGTGTTTAAGTTGCGTGTAAGAAAAGATAAAATAAACATGATTTAAACTGTTTCCTATATTAAAATAACCCACGATGTAAACCAGGGATGCCACAAAGAAAATTAAAGAACCCTATTTTTCTCAGATATTTGAATATATTAGTTAGGATAATTGAGCTAAGGAGGGTGGTATAAAATGCTTTGGAAAAATTAGAATTTGCTATAATGGTTGTGAAAAATTCGAATAAAGGTAACGGAAAAATTGAAATTTGCTATAAAGATAACGAAAAATTGGAATTTGCTATAAAGATAACAAAAAATTGGAATTTGCTTTAGAGATTCTCAAAAATTCGGATTTGCCATAATGGTTGTGAAAAATTGGAATAAAGGTAACGGAATAAGTGGAATTTGCTATAAAGATAACGAAAAATTGGAATTTGCTATAAAGATAACAAAAAATTGGAATTTGCTTTAGAGATTCCCGAAAATTGGGATTTGCTATAAACGTAACGAAAAATTGGAATGTACTATAAAGGTACCGATCAAATTATCGTGAAGTAATGAAGCGTTCGATGTATTCGTTCGACCGGGCGCCATCGGCTTTAAAAGACACTGAAATATCATTCCGAAAGATTGTGAATTAAGAGGTCGCTCGAACGGCCCGACGGAAATTGCGGGAAGAATGAAAAAACTGATTCTGCATCCGCAGGCCGACCTACAAGCCACGAAAAAGACGACGAACTTTGCAAGAATTCACCGTGCGATTTACGAATTTTCCTTGTTTTTTCAGTAGTAACTTTTATCCACGAATGATGAAACAACGAGAAAAATAGTGTAATCGTAAAAGGTCGTTTAATTAGTCGTTTCAGAACTCACCACATCGCGGTGCAATCGAAGTGCACCATCAGCCATTTGCTGGGATTAAATGCAATCGAATCGGCGTATTCTATTCCTTGAAGCCAGCCACGGAATTCGGGGCAGACGAATGCACTACCTGCATACGCTGCATCCACGTGCAGCCAGAGTCCATTTTCGACACCTGTTTAGTCATTGTCGATGTACGCACGATTCGATTCGAAAATTTCTATTGGGTTGTTCGGAAAGTCTGTAGTGTTTTTATTGAATTGAAGTAGTATGTTGATATGCATAATATATAATACAATATAATATAACATATTATAATGTAAAATTGAATTAAAAGTCGATATAAATTGTGGAAAAAATACCTTTATGATTTTAATAATTGTAGAGCAAGTAATTTGATATCCGTCATTTTGATGGGATTGTTTGTTTTAGTGTTAAACGCAGAGTAACTATGTATACATATATGTATACATTTCAGTTAACATCATATTTTTCCTATTGATCATTTTTCATTTAATCTTTAAAGAAAAATGTACTTTCTTTTTATCATATATTTCTTCGTTAGATTTCTCGATTAATTTCATTGTACCAGTTACATACAACTTTGAATCTTTTCGTTAAAAAACTTTTCAACCTACTTCTAGATGGATTTCCTTTTCGAAAGTTCTTCTTAATACAGAATATTCTAGCGATCTAAGGAAGTAGTTATCTGACGTTTTAAAGTGTAATTAATTGGGCAGATGCTATTAAAATTTCCAGTAGAAATTGTGTAAATTCTTTACAAAGTTGATAGAACGTAATGAAAATGGACTTTGTACTTGTTCGTACGTTTCGTCGGTATTTCTTACAGAAAAGAAAATAGAAACGACGAGTATAATAACTTGTACATCAAATACATTCAATCCACACCTGGACAATTATACTTGTTTACCAGATCAAACGATTTTTCCTTCGTCCACTAAAAAAGTAAACATGACACCGTGATTGAAATACTACAAATTTTCTGAACAACTTAATATCTCAGTATCTTAGAATCTGACTTTATATACGATGTGTTGTACAATATTCGAATGTATAACAACATTTTAACACATATTGCAATCTTTTTTAAATTGAAGGTTAAAGTTAATAACAAAGAATCATTGCTATTCACTCTTCCGGGGACAGTTAGAATTCATTTGTGGAGTTTATCATAAAATGTTTTTAAACGTTGACAAAATTACTGATTGCACGAAGCATGACACAACTTAAATCTTTTCATGCTTGTGTTCGACAGAATAGGTTGTTAATTTAAGAAAATATTTTTTACTTACAGACTTGGCCAACTTCTTTGAGGTTGTCGAAAGCACACGCACCGGTCGTGCCCAAAGTAGCGCAAACCTTAACAAATAAATAAACCACGCATAGTAATTGAATATTTAAAATTGTAATAAGCGATTAAATAATTTAAACGTTCTACAAACAATAAGTGTAAAAACATTAGTCTACAGTCGCATAAGTTTCTGTCATCAGAGAATAACTTTCAATTTTCCTCCGCCCGCAAGGAAATTTAATTATCAGTATTGAACCTCGTTGTTGATTGGACTCGCGGGCGATTTCTGTGTCACGATGAAAACATCTTGCCTCCGCGGATAATAATTTCCTATACTATAGATTGGCTTGAAAAATGAGTGATGCCGCCCTTGGGGACCAACTAGCGTAAAAACAATTCGCCTCGAGAGCGTCATGTCCGCCTTATTTTCTATCGCAACTACTAAGAAGTCTCGTGAGGTTAATTGGTAGATCGATATCTTTATACTACAAGGCTACCTTAATGACGTTAATTGGAAACTACAGGTCATTTATGTACTATACACACTCTGGTTGTCCATTTGGGTATTTTGTTATAATTGGTCGAGAAGATGCATTTGATTTAGACTATACTGTTACCTTTTCATGACAGCTATAAATTGCTCGCTTGTTAAAAATAATGGAACAATCATGAATGTTGGTACTCACAAAAAATGGGAGTAGACCATCGGCTCTGTCACGAATTATTGCTTCGAGTAACCCCTCTCCCCTCATACTGAGTTCATCGTCGGATTCGATGTACCTCATTCGCACCAAACCTATCAATCCAGCTTTTTCTACACTGGAATGAGCCTATAATACAATAAAATTTTATTTATTATGTAAAACATAAAATTATCATAGTCGTAGCATTATGTATATTAATCTGTGCTCCAGTATTTTATTAATAATGTGGAGACATTTTCTTAAATAGAAAATCCCTTTTTCAGCTACTTGCCTCGTGTAAAGGTCGTTATACATGGTGTATCCAAACTGGTAATGCAACCCGAAGGTATCTGCTGGATACGCGTACCGATTGAAAAGGACTCGGCTAACGCGTCCGTTCATTACATGCTGGTTCTACTTATTGTAAGCACGAATACACTCCAAAAATATGGGAGTAAAGTTCATAATTAATGGAACATAATTATTCTGTTACTATCGTAATTATATTATTATATTTAATAAAAGTTACGAAATCTGTACACTACTGTATTGTAGAATAATATTTTTTTCTTTCTTTAATTATCAGATCTGGTCTTACACTTTTCGCCAATAGTGTACATACGTGTTAAATTTTCAAAATTGATTACCTCGGAAAAAAAAAAGCTTACAAAGGAAATTTTATTCCAACAATCATCTACCATGTACGTATTCATGCTCGCAATAAGTAGAAACGGAATGTAATAACCAGACGCGTAAGTCTAATTCAATTGCACGCGTATACAACAGATCTTCAAATTCGACTATTTCAAAAACGAAGCATCGCTCGAAAAAATTTTACTCCACATTTTCGACTTATCTGTGCATGCAGAATGACCTCCCTTCGGGTTGTACCATTAGTTCGAAGACATTCTCTATAATACAAACAATGATGAATATTCTTAAAGTAAAAATGTTTCCGAGGAATGAATAACAAATGTAACTGAAACGAAGGAAACATTCGTCAGTAGATTTAACAATAATTCTAAATATCTAAAATTTGGTTAATTAAGTAGTAGACCCTCGTAATAGTGATCAAATCGCGAGGATTTAATTTCCAAATAAAATATTATCCTACAAAAATAATGGTACGCAAAAGTGTTGTTTAATATCTCCCAGATGTCCTTTGCAATGGCGCCGTATTTATAAAAGGAACTCGCAGGAATTTTATGTCAGGGAAAGACTCTTTCCTTATTACCTATTCAGCAATGGGAATACGTACTTGGTCGGAGCAGTACCCGACAAGACGCGAATTAATCTCGGCTGGTAAACGGTCCGGCTCATTTTGTTGCACGTCCCTAATGGCTCGTGTTCTTGCGGCTAGCAAGCAGACGAGGGTGGCTTCCGACGCGGTAGTCTGTATCACGCCACCGCCACCGGATCCTCCTGGACGATGCAGGAATTCCTCTGGCAGGCCAATCATTTTCCCCAGCCAGTTCATTACGATAGTCTCCAGTTCCGTGCACGCGGGACTCGATGCCTTTCCAAGCACACCCATCAAGATTCAAACGTTTTACATTTGAAGAAACAGTGAGTTTTATAGAGATCTTACCCAATTTTTCTTTGGAGCATATTTGATGATACATTAGCTTTGAAAAGTTTCAATAGATACATGGGCTAAGACGTCTAAGGGAAAATGTTTTTAGGTCTTTATTCTATTGTTAATGTTTACTTTTATTGGGGTAGATATGCGAGTATGAGGAATGTTAATTCCTTGCCCTATGATTTTCTTGACGTCTGCAGTCTCTCGGATTACATTGTTATCGATAGTTTTCCAGAAACGAAAGGAATTCTGTGGCTATCGTAACTGTACTTTTATTGTAAAAGGTAAATATTAATACCAGTAACGTGGTACTTCACTTCGACTCGAAGAAAACCGAATAATATTCTTTTCTGTTGAATCGATTTTCAAATCGTCAACACGAGTCTGACTCTATGTTATAGGGCAAGGGGTTAAGTCATTGAATAATTGATTACTGTTATGGTTTTGAAATATTCCTCACTTTTTTGTAACACTTGGAGGCAGGTGTCTTTAGACTTAGATCTTCATTCTTTGGTTAATATTTATTTTCATTGTGGTAGATACGCGCGTATGAGTGAATAATTGATTTCTGTTACGATTTTGAGATTTTTCTCAATTCTATTAATACTTGCAGACAGATCTCTTTAGACTTGGGTCTTTATTGCTCTCACACATGTCATTATAGTTAAATCTGTAGTGACTGTTAATGTTTACTCCCTTTAGACTCGATATGCAAGTATAAGAAATATTAGAATGTTGTGTCGATGAATAATTGATTTCTATTATGGTTCCGAGGTACTAAATGAAAATGAAAAATGAATTGTTCTTAGTTTAGACTGTATACAATTCATATGACATTCACCAGCTGTTAATAAAAATTGTGTAAACAAGTGAATTTAAATTCTATTAACTACACTAACGTAGTATTGATTGAATTCCGAATGAAAATAGTATTGCATTCATGCAAATTGTTAAGTTTCCTCGATGAAGAGTTAAAGAGTTATTGAAGGTATTGAAAAAATAAAATGTACGTTAATTAAAGCAATCAATACGTTGAATACGAATAGAAACAGCTCTTGCGATCGGAAGGAACAATGTTTCTTACTGATCCAAAAATTAGAATTGTTTCACGTGACTCACCCAAGTGAATCCAAGACAATTTATCGCGTCGGCTAGCATGTCTGCCAATAAGCTGGCGGGCGAATTTAAGGCGGGAAAATAAGCGTGCATGTGCGGACTCTGCCAGTGCGTGACACCCGGCATGATACATTTTTCGATGTCGGCGAATATGTTCTCCCATGGTTCGCCGTCCACTGGCGCCGACGATGGCAGGACGTTCCTTAGGTAACCCGGTGAAACTGCTGGATAAACGCGTCGGGATCGTATGTTCTCCAGGTAATCGGCGATATAATCCACCATTTCCTTTCCTGAGAGTTCCAAGTAACAAAATCATTTCCTGACCTCTACTGTATTCACAGAAATATTTGTAATACAGATAACCCCCGTATAACAGGGTGGTTAAGTTCTGAAAAATTACTATGTTATAACAACGAAATTAAGAACTAGTATGTATTCCAAAAAACTAATAACATTACACTATTCTGCAGAATTCTCTAACTATATTAGAATAAAACTGTGTTATTTGAGGGTTCATCTAAATCTCTAACCGTCGTAGAATGAAACCGTGTTATATGAGGGTTTATCTGTACCAATGGCTTTCAAATATCAATTAACTTCGATTATCCGAACTAATAGGGAGATAAATCCAGTGTGATAAACGATTTTTTTGGGCAATTTGCTCTAGATCCACTTTTTCATATAACAATAGAAACAGATGAAACAATATCATCTTCGTCCAGTTGCTCTGTGTTATCGATAATCAACGATTTACTGTGTATACCTTTTGAATATAAGATCTAGATACTTCAACATTCAACCAGAAGCAATGCTAGATATCCTATTCCTTACTAAAAAAAATACTGTACTGTCAGTGTTTGTGTCCTGAATTTGACCTTCTATTGAAGCTTGTTCTATTAAGTTGTAATCGAACAAACTTATACATCAAGTAGGAATTTCTTAATAATAAAAATCGTTTTCTTATTATCACGAAAAATTATAGACAAATATTTTGTGTCAAACTTTACGTAGTGACAAACAAAATCGTGGTTTGTAGGAAAAACCTAGTACAGACTGATTTATGCTTTAAATCGATAAACACGATGGCTGCATGCCAAGATTCTTCGACGCAAGAGAAATTATTTAACTTCGATGGTTGACCTTAAACCGATTATCCCTTGTTCGTCCTATTCTGGGGATTCGGTCTTAAACACTCGCGGTAAAACACTTCCCCGTCGATGCAATCGTGATCTCGAGCGGTATGCCTTTGTCCTTTTCCCAATTCGTTCCGCTGATGTACGTCGCGTGCAACAATGGAATCCGATTCGTGTTGCTTAAACGTTTCTCGAAGACACTGATCAAGTACTGCTTCGTTTAAGTACCACGAGTGAAATGTTGTTCCATGTTAAAACTATGGTGCCGGTCAGAAGAAAGCTTAAAATTCGTTATATAGAAACATAATGACAGTTTTTCCATTCGAAATTGTAATTAATATTGAACAATTGTTATTACATCTGTTACCCCATGTAGTTCTTTCTATGTTCTATGGATATTTGCCATTTGTCTGACAAAAGATTAATTCTCCGTAAATAAAACGAAGTTGCACCACAGTGTCAGCTTAACTGCAATGATCATTAATTTTACGTATATCTAATGTACTAATTATGTTGGAGGAATTTGTAAACGTTAATAGCATGTAATAGAAATAGCAGTTATTACAATAATTAGACTCCTGATTTTAAGCATTAGTAACACACATGATTGTTTGGAATTAATTGTAGTTGAGAATTCGATAAAGTCTGACGAGGTTCTGCATTTTATTTGAAACCTGGTAGAATGGTAAATAAATTAAAGGAATTTTTGTTTGATTCCAGTTCTTGTAAATTAGACTGCAGAAATCTGTATTTGCATAAAAATCTGTAGTCTAATATTAATATTTTATGAAAGATAGTTATATTGTATTTTAGTACAATATTATAACAGAACAAATAATATTTGTTAAAGCTTGTTTCTTAAACTTAATGTTAAAACACATCTGTAGTAAAAAATACACAAGGTATAGTAATATCTAGCTGTTTTTAGATCCTTGTTTGCTAAAACAATCTCCTATCGCCATTCTTGTTATCATACGTGAAATATAATTTACATCGTCACTTTTAAATAGATTCTTCTTACTAAACTGCAGAAGTTTATGTAAATCCACAATTTCAGTTACAAATATCTAAAATTCAAAATGGGACAGAATGTTGAGTTTTGTACTAGGAGCTTCACTACATTAGTAATAACATACAAGTAGTTATAAATTTTATTAAAAACTTTACTGCATTTTCTAAATTAAGGGATGATATAAATGCATAAATATCCGCAGTCTGTTTTTTACTATCTTGACTTCGTATCACGTATATCTTTTCGATAAATGAATGATCATTCCAAAATTTACTTCGTCTTACTTAAGTTACACTTGGTTTGTTAAGGTATTCCTTGTTCAAACCTTCTAATAGCCGCCACTGTAATATCACATTGTTCCAACAGTGACCCCGAATTTGAACCTCGTTCGGGATTGAAGTAATACTCGTTTGCACGGACTCTGTCAATTTTACAAATCTTCGATAGTGTGAACAGGAAAGTCGACGTTCCACGCGAAATTGGATTTAACGAAAAGGGAGACGTCACGTTGCATTTGCTTGCCATGGATCCAGAGATTTAGGTTCTAAAGACGGAATCCAGCGTTTGGTCCGTATTGGAAACGGTATCGAATCCATAAAACTCCCATAGACTTACTCCCGTTCGGTGATCCCTCTTTATTGGCGCCATTTTAACGCCCCAGGAACGATGCACGCGTATACCCAGCTCCGTTACGAGAATTACAACGTTTCGCGAACATTCACCAGGAATCGTAAACATCTGTGGTAATGCTGGACACTGCGTGACGATACTAACGAGACTTTATGGCCATCAGGTTTTGTTCCTTTTATGTGCCGCTCGCAATAAAAGGAATTTAGTATAAATTGTATAGTTTAACGAAGTCGTGTGGCTACCGAGACTACAGTGATTCGTGTACTTCTTTCGTACATATTAAGGACAACAATGTTCGATAATGTTGTTCCCCTTGATCTTGTCAGCTTTACATTACTTATACTTTGTTTAAAAAACTATGTCAACTGTCAGTACTCACCATGCTCGCGATACTCCTCTAGATTCATATTGTCTGCAATGAAAAACAGAGTGCACGCACTATTATGTAATTACTTTACGACGATGAACGTTTTTATGTGTCCTATTTGGATGTACAGAATGACTCTGAAAGGGATGATATCTTGTAGGAAATGCTGTGGGAAGCATGATGTGATAGAACATTTTATCAACGTCTTATGTGTATTTAATACGACGATTCATTATGGCGACCATGTTTCTCAGTATCGTATTTTTATTTTCCAGTTGCAGTAAAACGATCAGTGTACACGAATGTGTCTAAAAAATTAAGAAGAACCATGGAATTCTATTGGGAATGCAAGTAATATATTACACTAGGTACGGTAGCCATATTGAATATCTGTTGTAACATTTACTCATATTACCAGAATACTTTTTATGCCATTTTAACCTCTCTAACAGCATCCTCAAGATCTATTTCAGAGATTTTGTGCAGAAATTATTTTAAGAAAACTAATAAGTAATACACAATATTCGGAACAAAATAAAAACCGTACGAAAACAAGGAATATCAATATTCCACACGTACATCTGAACAAATATTTAATATCGTGTTTACTAAGAAACAACTATCGTTGAAATTATTATGTTTATCGACGCAGATCGTTCGTAAGGATTCTTCGGCGGGATCGGAATCATTTTTTCGCTCACCCTCGACTTTCACAACAGCCAGATCTCGAAATTCCGATGGCACCGTATCAGGCGCATGTGGTGAACGGTATAATTCACTTCACAGGCGGAAGTTAAGGTACCCGGGTGAAAGGATTCAGCCGTTTTCACGAGCGTATAACCCACGGAAGTTTCGATACTCGCAACGACGCAATGGATTTCAACGTAAAGACTGAGGGGACACGCTTAGCTGCCCCTATGCGTGTTGACCTAGCACCGAACTTTCACGCCGCGATGGCCACTCGCGAATAGATTTTCTACGGATTCATCCTCGATCGATTGTCACATGGGCCACAGAGCTTATTAGGCTAGTGTCACAAGGCTCGAAGCGGCCTAGAACTAGATCGGTTGCATTCGACTCGAGCGATCTGACCTTTCCATCCTGTCTTCTAAAACGCGGAAAACTCTTCTTTTCCATCAATTAACACTTAGTCCGGTAGCTTGTATCACACAGAAATTTATGCCTGTCGTTGGATGTGTTACCACTTAGTGTCACAGTGATAAAATGGTATGTTCAATTGAGCCAAGTTATGGGGGCATCTACCAACTCTCAAAATGACAAATAATTATTTAAACACACTACGAACCCCATAGTTTTGTGATGTTCATTTTACAAAAAGTTACCCACCCATAGAACATGTCTTACATTAATTATAGAATTACTAAAGCTACCAGGTCATAGAGAATTTAAAATACTAATTTTACTACTCTCTATTAACACTTTGACTGCCACGTCACCCAAATACGGGTGACACGTACATTGCAAAGAAGCTGGATTATCTAAATATTATTATAAAAGTTTTGCGTAAAATTAAAATCGCAGTATAATTTAGAACCAAACCAACTGTATTAACTATACACATATATTTTCTGCCTGTATTAACTATGCACATATATTTTCGACAATTTATAATTTAAAAAACGAGACAAAGTGCGTCTGACTACGTACGACCATTTTCACTGTGGCAGTCAATGTGTTAAATAAGCTATTAAAAATTTAAATAATCAGTTTACTTCATTTCAGATCGTTGGTGGCTTTCTGTATAACTCGGCAGCTTTCTCCATAACTTGGCCCAACTTACATAATTTATACATATACAGGGTGTAACAAAAATGTTGGAGGTTTCTGAAATGGGATACTCGTGAGGCGATTTGAAACAAATTTATCCTTAACAAAAATGTTTTCTGAGGCATTGTTAACTAGATATTGACAAATAACAATTGCACTCGTGAACCTGAGGTAATTTAAGAACGATAACAAATAATAGAAATTGTGAATTTACGCAGATGTAAAAGCGGCCAGTTAAGTGTTAATGTGGATTTAATCCTTCCTTTAGCAACCATTGAGACACAAAGAAACGATTCACGTTTCTATACAGCTACAGCGAAACAAAGATGGAAAACAGATAATACGGTACCGTTATTAATGTTAATTACAAATAGATATTATATTCTGTCGCATATGTATCCAACATAATATGTATTTTGAAGCCTGATTTTCTCAAAAACGAAGCTTCATATACAAAAGCTGCGTTATGCATTTTGTGTCTGTTTTTCGTAGAATTGTATAACGTTTTGAATTTTGACGTGGAAATTTTGTTAGTCTTTATGAATTTGTAGTAAATACTTTATTGTTGTCACTTCTGTTACATCAGTTTGGATATATATAGTACAATTTAGTTTGCAAATTCACCGACGATCCTAACTTGCTTGGTCAGTCCTATCGTTGAAATTTTCGATCCGTTCCGCGGAAGACACAAACATGTCTGGATTTCGGCTAATACTCGCGAGTGAGATTCTCTGTCCCCGAAAACGGGATTAATCCCTTGGAAGAAGTCACCGCGTATTTACGCCTATTCCGAAACGTCTGTCCCCTTAGTTTGGGTTCGTATCGCGCAATCTAAAATTTAATTACAATTATTTAGATCTTGCATTTTGAACTTCATTAGTTGTAAATAGAAAGAAATAGTACAAGATTGTTTAACAACTGTTGGAAGGAAAAGTTTCCTCAAGATCGTCTTTTTTTTCAATATCAAATTTGTTCAATTCAAAATCATTTATCGCGACTCTGTGTCTATTTAGCATGGACTTAAAATGAACACAATATAAATTGGTTTATATGAAATTATTGTAAACACCAAATAATACCGGATTGTCGTTAATATTTATAGATTCTAATATCAGTAGAAATATCCAGTAAAAATCAGACGCATAAACCACGTGAAAACACACCAAAGGAATTTTGAGAACTAATTTACCCGAAAACGAAGTTTCCCATGAAATAATATCATTTGTATTGTTAATTTCTATTCTCATAGTATGCAACTAAACGGATATAAGTTAACCTACATGTGTACGAAGAATCATAAAGAACACCTCTAATGAAAAAAGTTTACTGAAAGAAATTGCCACTAAATCTATTCAACCCTATTATCTCCTGAATTTTGCTAGTCTTGTACTAAATATCAAATTCTCTTATTATGTTTAACACTAGAACTACCGAATAGGTTACGTGTTTCTGTTTCTATAGCGTTGGTAAAAGAGACAGCTTGTTGGAAATACGCACATCGATAAATTAACGAAATTCTTCACTTGTGCATTACAAGAGATGTCACAGAAAATCCCAAATAATACAGTATGATATTTTAACAATTTTTATAACAATTTACCAATTTCGATTCTAGTGTTAACAGTAAAATTTCCAATCAAGAAATGTCAGTTTCGATTTATACGTTAAAGAGGAGTCTATTCGGAGAAATTTCATTCATACCCAAAATTCACGTCACATATCCGCCCGATGGATCCTTAGCCCCGGGTGAAAAGGATCGGCGAGCAAGGGGGGAACGATCAAGACCCGTTATCCGGCGGCGATTACACACGAGAAAATAAAAGATCCGGGGAGGCCCGGTGCCGTCGCGTAAAATGGAAAATCGAACGTCGACAGTCACGAGGATCTCTCACCGAGCTTAAGCCCAGAATGCCGTTCGACGATATTAAAAGCTCGTCCTTCCACCGTTTCCGTTTCCGACTTTTGTAATTTCCCGTAGCTTTCAGTATTCGTGCCCGCGATTCGAAGGATTTATCAGCGATGCCTGCTGCTTGGGTGTTGACGGGAATCGCGCGCTTGGTTGTACACCTGATGCCGATTCGCGGGATTTTTCACCGGATAATAACAAGACAGGTGAATGGAAATCGTGCCCATCCCATTTGCGCGTCTTGATCCCGCCGATAAGCGAATTGCTCGCTCGAAAAACACATTCCGACGTATAGATTGTACAGTACGAATGTTGTTTTAATTTCTACGGAATGAATGAAACATTTATGGAAGCTTAAAGGATTTGGAGTAGAACGATAATTAGTAAACTTAAAGGTTTATGCAATGCTTGCAATCCTCAAAGAAAAGAGAAAGTAATGGTACCAATTGGAAAATTTGGTTCTTCAATTTAAATATAAAACATATCACCTCGTACGATTCTAATTTTACAAACTGAGGAACTGGAGCCATTTCTGTGGGTTTTCTATAGAAAAATTCCTAACTTCTGTACTTATTTTTATCGAATGTTTTAACTAAAGTTACCATTAATTTTTGAACGGTGTAAAATTGTAGTTCGTTGGAATTATAAAGTAGGTAGTAAGAATGGTCTATTGAATTATGTAATACTTTTTGTTGTACTGACCTTATTGAAGGATTTAAATTCCACGACGATGAGGAACTGCGAGACTCGACAAGGTTAAGTCGGAAGAAAGATACAAATTTGTTGGATGATGAACAACTTCTGGAGCAAGTATACAGGGGTTACTGATTTCGGTACTGGACAAAACAGATATATTCACGGTTGAGGAGGATCGGTGGAATGCAAGTCGTTCAACAAGTGGCCGCTTTTATATAGAGACGCGGTAAGTACTAGCTGCTTTGGCGCAAGCGTGGCCCAAGACCAAGACGGAACGAGGAACAATTTCCGAGCGACTAAGCTTTCGGGATCTTAAGGGACTGCCGATAAACGATCTTACGTTCCTGCGCGCAATCTCGATTAATTTTATCGAGAAAAAACACGCCAAGTATTGTGATTATGATCATATTCATGTTTTCATAGAGGTAGTTTTACAGTACCAGGATGCTAGGAACCATAGAAACTATGTGACCATTATGAATATACAATAATAATTAGACATTGATTACCGAAAAAGGACTTCTTTTGTATGCATTAGAATACGCAGTGTGGTTAGATTCCTTTAGCTTAAATGTAAGCTAACATTTGGTTTTCGGGGTCATTCAAACTACTTTAAATTTTTCCTGTAAAACACAATAAAAAGGTAGTTAAATAAAATAACAAACATTTAAGAAGTTCTATAAATATTCAGACGTGATGGTTGTTTAATCATTTATAATAAAATTAATTTATTCAACATGAGAATTCGTTCCAAGGTTCAAATCTTATATGTATATTACTCTGTATCTGGTTCCCTATTAATTACCATTAATAACAAGGATAAAGACGGTCGATCCTTCATCGAGAAATTATCATTAATTTTGATTTAAGGGGTAACTTTAGTTAGGAGATTCGAAAAAAATTGAGTACAGAAGTTACTAATTTGTCTATACAAGAACTACAAAAATGACATCAGTTTCTCAGTTTATAATTGTATTTTGATGGCCGAAAGAGTTAACTATCTTTAAGGAATTTTTCCTCGGTAAATACAATATGTCATCAAGTGCATTTTGTTAGTATTTATTGAATTACTTATAAATAATATAAAAAAATTGCGAGAATAATTTTATTACGTTTCGTTTTAAATTTTTTCTTAGCATAAAAGTGACATCTTAACAAAAAGGTATCTCCATGGCGCAGATGATTTCTCAAGTAGTTCAATAAATAGTAACAATATAGTATAAAAAATCCCTAAAGGTAGCTTAACTTTTTCATTCGTCTAAGTAGAATGACCTCTTAAAAAAGAAGATTAGAGTCAAGAAAGAAAACATACCCCGAGGGAAGCCAACACGGATCATTTGAAATTTAAATATGTGAACTAATTTTAGGTGTATGTGAAAATGTAGGTAGATGAAACTTATGATTCCCTTGATGCAACTTCGTTTACATCACTGGGATCTGGTTCTATCTACCTTCCTTTGGGTCTCCAGTCGCAGCAACCTCCTCGCGGTGAGACCTGGGCAATCGGTATTAACCTCGACAAAATATCATGAAACATTGAAAGTCGAGGATAATACCCAGCTAATGGCTGCGAACTTCGAATGTACATCTCTAATTGATAGAATGAATGTATAAGATTGAACATTTTAGAAGAATGTTCTATTTTGATTGGAACTTGTAATCTTTCAAGACTGAATGTGAGAGTGAAAATGTTTGTGAGATACGAGGATATGTAACACTTTAAAGATTTTCACAAATTATGGGAGGTCCTAGATATTTCTGAATATTTTAACAAATTATGAGTGGTCCCAGATATTTCTGAATATTTTAATAAATTTTGGGAGGTCCTACATAATTCTGACTATTCGAACAAATTCAATCCCTTCTTTCGTTTCCTATGATTGAAATAAGGATATACGAAACTGAGAATTATATGTACTTTGATTCCTTAGCTTTTAATGTTTTAGAGTATATAGTAGAGTTGCAGGGACTTAGAAATTTTTCGAAGGATGACACAGGATGTTAGAATATTTCAATAAATTATTGAAACGATTGGAACTTTGAAATTATTTTAAAATCTGCTTAATTTTTCCAAGGGTTAACTTATATCTCATTTGTGATTGCATGTTAGGCTTATCCTATACCTCGTCTGTGTTCTGACATAAATAGTCTCTGAATTATCAACGGCTGATCAGGTAGGTCGTGTATCTACTTCACGGAAACCTGCATTACCTTACACTTGTTCTACGCATTTCTCAAGTCATGCTGAAATACTAGTCACTACCCAGTGATGGCACTAACTTCTATAAAATCTTTCCAATCGCTATTAAATCCAATGTCTAATAGTTGAAAGGACGATCAAAATACACGTATTTCTTCCTATATTATTAAGAAATAAATAACTAAGCAATTTCATCGTTGAATTATAACAAAAACTTCTAATAAAACAGTTGGTGTAGTACAATAACTAACTTCTTAATGCAAACGTGTATATTGAGTACTTTAAGAAAAACAATTTGAATTTTTCTAGGTGACTACTCAATTGTTACATTTATTTTATTCTTTAATAGTTCTACCGAGAATTGAAAATTAATTTAGAAATGAAGTTAACACAAAGTTACAGTAAATAGAAAACATAACCTTTAAGTGATAAATTAATTGTATTCCAACCAGAGTCAAACTACTCTCATGAGTAAACTATTCAAACTATCTAACTGTTCTTCATTCTTAATGACATTTTCGATTACAGAAATTTTTAAATTAATTCGACACCAATAACTTACATATATTATAATTTACCAATTGGTAGATCTAGATATTTCCTTAATTCGATTTTATTTCAGGTCTCATATAATTCAAGAAATAGTAATGCAATAGTTTATCGAACACTGCACGACGGTGAAAAAATATTTATTCTCCTTCAGAACGATAACTCGTTTAGGATTCGCATAATCGAAATCTCACTGGCGAATAATCGCAGACACCACATCGAGAGAGATATTAATCCCAAAATCACCGCCATTTTCATCGAACGCATATAATACGATAGTAATAACCGTGCGGGGCCGGTCATCAACTCCGCGGCAGCATCGTGATCCCTCGTAATTACAGGGCCGAAAACTCCAACTAATCACACATTGATCACACCGCTATCCATTCCACGGGTTACATTAATCCACATCGATTCATCGAAACTCGTTCATTAGTCGCATTAATATCCCCGTAATTATTTATTTGCGCCCTCGAAGCCTCTAATTAATTCCGTGCCTAAGCAAATGTCTGGGACTCCAATTTCTGTCCTATAATCACGACCTAATTGAACGTAAAACGAACGTAAATGAATCCGTCGTATTACAGGAAAAAGAAAAGCATTCTCCTTAAAACTCTCTGCTCCTCTAAACCAGTGGCGAACCAAGTGGGTGGGGCCACGGGTTCTTAGCGACCCCACTCCCCCCCGCCCTAAAAAAAACTAGAAAAATTTCCAAAAAATATTTGCCTAATTAAGATTACCATTTTATCCCTTCCTTTCAGTCGCATCAACTTCTCGGCCATTAGCGACAAATTTGGTACACTTTTGGGTTAATTTAGATTTTGTGGTATATGTAGATCAGAGTCTTTCAGGGATTTAATTGTGTCTTCTATGTCGCCCTTGGATGTTAGTACAGTGTCTCGTTTTATGTCGTTTCTTCGACTTTGTTGTTCGAATTTTTTACATTCGTATAGTACACTGCGTGGCATAACTATAAAACCACTATAAAATTTTCAATTCCTATGTATTGTGGTTAAAATAAAAACGAACTAAGTATGCTGTGTCTGAAATCGCGTTGAGAAATAATATTCCTTCAGGAAAAGATAGATTATATTCCCGAGAAAAAAGTCATTTGTCTTTATTTCAACCACAATACATAAGGATTGAAAATTTTATGGTCGTTTTACAGTTATGCCACGCAGTGTAAATGGTTGATCGTCAATAGTTAGTTTTCACAGAAGGTGCAGTATGATGAAATCAGTTTTATTGAGGACCTGGTCGTGAGTGAATTTGGAGTGGCCAGTCCCCTAATCAGGACATTATGGATTTTTCTGTTTATTTATTTATTTTTGTTGTGTTATGTCTTCTATTTGTATACTACCTACAATTTAGCATTTTGAACATCTATTTACGATCCGCCATGACACAATAACGTCTAAACTCGACTGGCTTTGCATTATTATACACAGAGAGATTAATATAACAATAACTGAAGTAATTCTCCGTAAAACGAAAAGAAACGTGAATTTTATTCTTTCAATAAATTTTTACAGCCACCTAATAAATTTCACGAATTTGCATTATAAAAATATTTTTTTACGTTCAACTCGTCTCCCCCCAGATAAAATCCTAAGTACGCCACTGGTCTGAACCGATCCTTTCGATAGTCACAAATTCGTTATATCGATGGACATAATAATTCCCGTAATCATCGATGGTCCTCGACGACAGGCAGCGTCGGAATCCCGTCGGTCGTTGTCACGGACGCCTTTAATTTAATCAGTCGTGGTCGTCATTCGATCGCTTCGAATGAATTTCGTCCGGTGTACACACCTCTCCCATCCCCCACTCTACACTCCTGTCGGCCCCCCTGGACCTCCCGAAGTCTCTCCGGTTGTTTATACGTAAACCTGTTATTTAACGTATATTGTTGAACGGCTGGTTACGCGTCGCAAGGGCATTACGAGGCGAGTGCAATGTACCGTTGATTGCCGTGGGCGTCGTGATATCCCCCCCTCCTCGCACCGTCTCGTCACCAGGTATATACACCGAGCCGTTTGAGATATTATTGCTGATCGATTCGAGGAATCGAACTCATCAATAATGTCGGCCCATGCTCGAAATTACACGTTCTGAGATTCTCTTCCGTCTTTTCGCCGTCCATCGATTTAGGCAATTCTCGATTTATATGTGTGGTACTTGCTAGGGCTGTTGATAGTATTCGAATAACTCGAATACTCGTATATTCGAACAACTAGAATACTCTTATAGTCGAATAATTCGAATACTCCCATATTCGAACAAATCGAATACTCGTATATTCGAATAATTCGAATACTCGTATATTCGAATAGCAGTAAAATTCAAATTTGATATTCGAATAGCAGTAGTATTTGAATTTGATATTTAAATAGCAGTAGAATTTGAATGTTATATTCGAATAGCAGTAGAATTCAAATGTTATATTCGAATAGCAGTAGAATTCGAATTTGATATTCGAATATTGGAATATTCGATGTATTCGAAATATTCGGATTATTTGTAGTTTTCGAATATTCGAAGTGATCGAATTATGGACTGTACCAAATAGGAATTTGAACATAATATAGTTTTTACACTTTATCGTGAAATTCTTTTAAAATATGTAATTTTTTATAATCGTTTCCATATCATATTTTCTTCTATACTCTGTATTGTGTATTAGATGTACTACTATTTTCTATATTGTGAGGCGACATATTTCGAATTAAAATTATCTTCTTAATTTTTCGTTCTGTAACAATGGTGTAGAAGGAAACCACTTCGTTGCTATAAACGAATACCGATTTTGTCAAGGAATAGTGGATTACTTATTAGTACACTACCAATTTTCTACCATTTTCTCTACTGTCCCAATTTTTGTATCTGTTAACGAGGGAATATAAAATGGAAACAATTAAAAGAATTTATAATAATGTCATTTTCGAAGCTGTTCGAGTCATTAATCCAGGAGACTTCAATGCGGGGCTAACCCTTTACGGTCTGACGTCGACGTGGCCTCAATTTCATTTAAATTTCATCGTGTTTTTTTAACTCAAAATATATTTCATATGTTTTATGAACACCAATACTTTTTATACAGTTCATTAGACATTTTATTATTAAACTGAACGATACTTGTTGAATTATTGTCATCCGTATCCGTGGGCGACCTTTCGATCATTCGTTTTTATTCTTCTCGTTAGTCTAACAATTACCTCGTCTATTAAAGTGAAAATTTTGCAAAGTTGCGTCCCTCATATTCGTATATACGAGTACCATCGTTAAAGTTCGCTCGTGTGTCGATCGTCCATGAAACCGAGACGATTTCTCAACCGTTCGACGGGTTTTACAGCTCCATTTACGGGCGAACGGATATAAATCAGGGATAGTAAGAGGAAACAAATAATCGTCCTGTGAGCCATTTAATGCGCAGCATCCTTACGATGAAATACCGGTTCCCGTGCACTTGGTCGCGGTACATCATAGAAACGAAAGGGAGGGAAGAAAGAAAGAACTGGTCCCCTACGATCGCAGTATGATTGAAACTTATAGTCACCACCACAGTTGGTGGGTTTACGAACGCTGTAAACGGAAAGACTCTCCCCCTGGGCCAACGAAAATTTATCACCGAAAACTTCAGTCGGTCAGTATAAAGTTCGCTGGACTTTCCGATAATATAAAGGTATTCACTTTGATGTATTCCAAGTATTTCTTACGAACCAGCGAACGAATGTTTCGTAAGATAATCATCGGCTGGTTCGAACAGTGTCTCGACTTTCGATCATCGTTCTCAGATACAAAGACAAAAATATTCGTATAAAATGGAAGTTGAAGTTGATGTAATATTGTGATGAACTTACAGCGAAGCTATAAGAGTCAGGAACGTTTGGAAAGAAAATACACATTCTGTAACCTACTAATTAATTTTAAAGATCATGGTTGTATCCGAATATAACAAATATAATACTTAGAATAATACACTTTTATTACATTGGTGTAGTATAATTATAATTTGAATGAATATTGCCATGTATAATTATTATGATGTACGTGTACAATGAATAGAGTACAATGGTAACTCAGAATATGGTACCAATTAAATGTAATGTATTCTGCGAACTAGAATATGAATGTATGAATATATATATATATATAATGAACCTCCATTAAATAGATGATAGCATGAATAAATAAGTGAAAAAATACAAACTTTCTCTGCTCTTTTTGCGATTTTCTCCAAAATGGAGCAAAAACGAGCAAAACTCTGAAAGACATTTTTTCTTAGTTTACCGGTCCCTTACACGCTTCCAAAGTTCTGACGTTTAAATTAGGGACACTTTGTACATAAAACTATAATGTTTCGTAACATCCATTTATTGTAAACTACAAGTACACTACTGGCAAAAAGTATTACCTCACTAGTGCACTAGTAAAGAAATTGTCAAAATTTAATGTTCCACAACTTTGTTAATATTCATAAAATTTATTAAACACGCTTGAACCTTTTACTTTCTCCCCTTTATATTCAATTTTATTAAACTCGGTGCCCATGTGTAAAATCTTCCTTTGTTAAGAGAAAATCTTGCATTGAACTTCGACAATTTTTCACTAATGCGCAAGTGACGCAATACTTTTTGCCAATAGTGTACTTCTAACAAACATTATTCAATTATTCCATACTCCTAATTCTGCGTGCACAATTCCCACCCTACCCCGTCTTTCCCCGAACAGCTCGCAAACAGCCAGATCGGCCATCCTGTCGCACGAACAATCTTATTCCCGGCCATATTTAAACCCGGATCTGGCAGCAGCTTCTCGCGTCTCTGCGCGTTCCACGAGAACTTCCTACGCTCCTACGAGGAACTGTCTCGCGAAAAAACGCGTGATTCATCGCGATGCACAAACCTCGTATGTACCGCTAATAGAACAAAACAAGCCGTCAATGCAATCGACTGCGGTCCGTTGATAAGATTGCTCCGTCAGGAAGTACCGGTTCTCGGGTACATATACCTACTCCTCGACGACAACCGTAAAGTCGACGGGCACGATATTGTGTTTCTCCTAAAACCATTAAGTTGTGAAGATTAACCCCGTTTCGGTAGCCGAAACTGTAATTTAAGAAGCTCGAGCATCTTCAGGACCGTACAATGTCAATTCGGAATGGGTTACCTGCTGTTTCATTTTTACCAATACAGTACAGTAACTATTCGATGAGTGCTTGAAGGCTCTTGGGCACTGAACATTAAATATTTTATAAACTAGTGGCCATATTCGACTGAAATAAATGTTATTGGCTTCAAAATTCCAAGGTGTATCACTATGCTAAACCTCATTAAAAAGCCAGCATTACATCTGGAGACCTCTCTTTGTCAGTGCTGAAGAGCCTTTGAACACTTATCGAGAATTTACTGTATTTACTATTGAGTAGGAGGCTGTAGAGGCTAAATAACGTATACCTTCAATGAAATATTGTAAGCAGTAGTTTTAACATTAGAACTGTCAACGTTGAATGTATACTAAACTAAATTGCATAATATAATAATATACATATATATAAAAGTAGGTATCGATACTTTTCGTGCGATACTAAGTAAATATCGATACTTTTGGTGCGATACCATGTAAGTAGACATCGATATTTTTTTACGATACAAGTCACGAGTAAAAGCACCGATACCTTGCCGGTATCGGTTTGTCCCTACGTACAGCTCTTAATGCAGTTACCTGATCAGCCGATCCTCAAAAAAGCTTAACTTTAAGAGAACACAATATCGTTCCCGTCGACTATACGAATTCGAAAGGACGAAAATACCAGACGAAAAACAGTCGAAAGCCGATAGGGAGGGTAAAACTTCAGAGGAGGAGGACACAAAGAATGAATCGTGTCGTGGCGAACGGATAGCCACAGGGATCACGAGAGTGTCCATGAACCTCCGGAGGATGATTTTAGGAACGCGGTGGGGATGCTGTACCGCTATGTGGCAGTGTTACATCGTCGATTCTCTCCCCTCGCCCCACCCCCCAAACCGCCCATCCCACAACCAACCCCCCACCGTCGTCATTCCGCCTTCCTGTCCCTCTCTCTTACATCATCGAGACCCCTTCTCCGGCTCGCTCTCACGACGGCCTCTCGCAGTCGGGGGCACAACGGTTACGTTTTACCGTTGCAAGCCGTGTTCGTTTGCTTGCCCGCGCGGTATGTATTCGTATAACCAGCGCGCGCGCGCGTCCGGTACCGCCATTCTATCGCACGCCCACACGCATGATCGAACCGCATACACATGCGAAATGGAACCTTGATGCATGGATAGGGTTGCGAGGGATGTGGGAATAACCCCGTAACAGTGGGGACATCCCTTTTTTCTTTTATTTTTCTCAGGCCAATAGGAGCATATTTTTTTTTGGTTTCTCTTTGAGACCCGAAATTTGTTTTTTTTTTATTTCTTTGGAGTTGCATCAGTCTATAAGGCTTTAGCGACCACAGTAAAGTATAGTTTGGGTATATTGAGCAGCGGACAAAGAGGTACCATTTTTCTGATTTCTTTTATTTTTATTTTTGTTAATATCAACCTAAAACCTTAATAGACTGGGTTTTATACAGATTTGAATCCGGTATCAGAATATGTATATTACACATCTATTATAGTTTTAAGTTGACATTAATCGGGTCAGACTCGTGGTGACGATTGGACATGGATTCAATAAACATAAATATTACTCGTTTTCTTTCAGTCGAAGTGAGATACTACTTGTTTTGGTATGAATATTTAACTTTTAAAGGAAATATAGTGTTGTGATAGGTACAGAATTCCTTTTGTATCTGAGCAACTATTGAAAATAATGGAATTCTGGAGACTATAATATTCAAAAAGTCTTAAGTCAAGGGGTTAAAAAATAATAGAAATGAAACAAATCGAAAAAGTGGTAACCTTTTTGTCCGCCACTGTACATATGTAAGAATATTTAGAATCTAATTACAGTTATCTAATTAGAGATTCTTTTTTAAAAGTAGTTACTATTCCTGTTACATAGTTTATGTTGTTCAAACAATCCTTAATAATCCAGGCAGTTTTTCTTTTATTCTGATAAACTGACTAGCAGCCAATTCTTGTAAAATATGTTTTACAGATAGCATTGAATTGCAGCGTCTATAGTTAGTTTGGTGTGACCAATCTCAGTCTTATTAGTCTGCTTTGTTCTCTTCCTGGCAGGGTGAGAGCTGGGTTAATTGAGTAGATATTGTCTCTTATATCATGTAGTTTTGTCTGCATAGATACCTTCCATTTCAAATTAGTTTTGCTTAGAATTTTGTTAAATATACATTTTTCAGCGACTTCTACTAGAGTTGCTATTTCCTTGAGATCTACACTTATTTCATTTTTAACACTTTGCTGGCGTAAGGGTTCTTGTGTTTGCAAATGTACAACTTCAAGTGTTCTAAAAATATTTAGAAACTACTATTTAACTTTTATTTGTCAAACTTTACATATGGGACAAGTGATTTCTTCCTATTTTTTACTGTTCTGGTCCTTATTTCAGAAAGACGTACTACTACGTCATCCGACATCAAACTGTTAATACATTACTGCGGTACCTACACGAAATATAGTGTTCAACGTGTTTGGTTAATTTTTTTCCAATAATAGTGAGACACATATTAGTCTGTAGGATAGTTTATTACCTTGTTTTGAATATCTAGTGTGGCTTGTGTACTAATTGTTACACAATTTTAATGCTCGAAATACACTGCTCAAAAGTCGTATTGTACGAAAAATATAACAATTCAGCAAACACATAACACTTATTTTGTTTTTTCTTTTTCGCTTGGTGGGTGCAACAGGATCGCCCAGATCAGCAATTCCCTAATTCCCTTGAGCACTGTATTTTGGAAGTTATTCTCAGTCATAAAATTATTTTGAGTTTTACTTTCTTCGATCTATTTCGGAGAGGTTAAGGATCTTTCGTGCTATTTTTCCTCTAACAACTGTCACCCCAATTAAGACATAATCTTCGTCTATAAAAAGATTTCAATTTATTTTTAAGAATAGAATATCCACCAACATGGTTAAAAATTACGGTTCTAATGCCTCAATTTATTTATTTCGTCGATACTACGATCTTTTGTAACGAAAAATTACACTTTCAGAAATGAACACTCTCTTTAAGTGAAAAAAAAAAATATTCTCACCAATACTTCCATATATGTAAATTCGAACATTAGAATTGTTTGCAGCGCGTTTCAATGTCGTTGGCTCTCTGAACTTTGGTTGAGGTTCATTCCGTTGATGCATCACGCCCTGCTGACTGCAAACTGCAACCGGTACTTTCATTCTGCTGCACGCCCACGTGCATCATCGATCGTAAACACGTAGGTTACACAGGTACGAGTTTAATGGAGAGGTTCCAGGAGCCGCGTGAGCTCTTAGCGTATTATAATTAGATTAGAAACAATTACAGTGTGGGAACGGAAACACTGCGGGCGCGAGATATCTTATTTCTCTCTTCGCCTTGTTTTCGTTCATTCAGCAATTTCGCCGCGACACGACCGAGAACTTGGTCACTGTTGAATGAAGATAACATTTTCTATTTTCTACTCGAAATCCATTCTTTCAAATCACAAGTTTCATTGAAAGACTCTCTTCAATTACAACTTACAGTTCTAAATTCCTAAATTTTATAATTCCAAGTTGCAAAATTTCTTTACTACTAACTTGTTATAAAATTAATTCAATTATTCGAAAACCTGTAACATATCTATTTAATAAAAATCGCTCGATTAACACATATTTTAAATGCAAATTCATCTATTTATCAACACTATTACGATCAATTTCTTTGATTTCCAATTCGTAAAAATGAACCGTTAAAATATACAATTACAAAATCACATTCTATTGACTGTAAATATTCAATCACTTAATAATAAAGAATCTCATTGTTCGGATAAAAAGGCGGGAGCTGATACTTTATACGAGCTCGTCGATCATCAATCAATAAAATTAAGCATTGTGGGGAAGATAAAGGGGACAATAGGCTGCGTCTAATGTCACGATCGTCAGAAAAAGCGACAACAATTGGCTGCCTCGGACGTGTAACGCGGCAGAGGCGCTTCGAGATTAGAATCCGATATCGAAAACTTCTGTACACGCTTAACAAACAATGGGGGCCCCTAGTTAAGTGACTCCTACGCCTATGTACGACGACGTGTATACACGAACGTTGACGCACCTGGACGCGCGGTGGTTACGTTTATTCGAAGAGAAAATTAAGTATACGAACGAGGTTCTTGACACAGGGCCCCGAAAAGCCCCAAGGACCAGATGAACGGTGACGCTGCTTGAACAAAGTTGATGATGTAATTTTAAGCCTATCGGGTAAATGTCTTCTACATTCTTTGTTTGGGAGGTTTCTAACGATTGCTGTGTGACGTAATGCAGAAGGATTAATTTTTTGAATGATATTGCCATTGCACGTGGATATTTTATGTTACAGAATAATATTCTTGTTATATGGAAATACTTAATGTTGAATTGAAGAATTCAGTGTTTTAACAATTTTTTCTCAGGATTAGGTTTTATATAGTAGACATCTTGTTAATATTTTTCTTTGACATTAGTAAGTAGGACCATTTACCATTTGTCTTTATTATCGTTGTTTCTTGCTTTTTGGGGATACGAAACGTTGAAACGTAGAATTCAGTTTTTATACAACTTTTTGTCAGGATTAGGTTTTATATAGTGGACATCTTGTTAATATTTTTCTTTGACATTAGTAAGTAGGACCATTTACCATTTGTCTTTATTATCGTTGTTTCTTGCTTTTTGGGGATACTTAACGTTGAAATGTAGAATTCAGTTTTTATACAACTTTTTGTCAGGATTAGGTTTTATATAGTGGACATCTTGTTAATATTTTACTTTGACATTAGTAAGTATGATCATTTACCGTTTATCTTTATTTTCTTTGTTTTCTGTATAGTAGGAGTATAGTTACCTGTTTCTTCACTTTGTAGTGCAATGTTTAAGGAAGTTGCATTATCGTTATTGTTACAATTCTTATGAAGCATTAAAGTACAGTGTAACGAGTATATGTATAGAGAAAGAAATCCAAAATCAATTTTTCATTGAAACACTTTTATTTATACTTTACTGATATGTTGGTTATAATTATAAGTCAGAAATTTAATTTTCAACATAAAACCAATCATTAGAAAGCATGCATCTATGTAATCAAAATATAACAAACAAAAAATATATTTTTTAAATCGATTTGAATATAAATAAATACCAAACAAAATGGATTTCTAAATAATTGCATTGGTAATCAATTTTAACTTATTTATTATTATTGTTATCACGAGTACTTACTCATATTTCCAAACACGGGATTTTCAGTTATTAGTATTAAAATATGACACCTTCGGCTCTTATACGAAAATGAAAAGAAATAACTTGCAAGTACAACAAATATCATCAACAAAACACTGTAATATATGAGCTTTAGTTTAAGTTTTTTATTTTAATTTGAGGTTGATTACTGACCTTAATCCATTGTTACATATTTTTAAATAACTATATTGTTATATTGCATAATGCTTAATTTCAATTCCATGAAAACGAAACAAAAAATTTCGGATCCAGTTTTTCTGATTTTTGGACACATGTCATGATACTGTGGAATAGTTTATATAAATTCTGTTGAACCTTATTCTCAAATTAGAGGTCTGTCATTAGAGTCTCAACAAGGCTTAAGTTTAGAACAATGTTAATTTTATACCATAGATGGACGGATATAATTTTCGACATTTCCTCAATGCAAATTTTCCTCAAATTACAATTTTTTTACCGTGAATCACTGGTAGCTTCTCGAGTAACCGATTACTGGTATCAGATAAGTAAACAAACCATTACCTTAATCGTACAGTTATGAAATTTACAGTTATTATCTCTATGCATCACGATTAAATTTACATATTATTAACATTACCTCATTACTTGTGATTGCGACGAAAGCATTTTTAACGTACTTTTGTATATTTTTCTCCACTGAAATGGAATTTTCCCGCGCGAGTATTATAACGACATATACTAACTAGTCGATAAAATATACTTGTTCCATGGCCGTAAATCGCACCTCGCGCGCGCTTACCGAGACCCAAGCAATAATAACAGAGTTGAAATCTTAATATTCCATTGATCATGGCTCGTTTCCTTCGCCCGACGCGTTAAACCGCCTTCATTCCCGTCCGACAATGGGAACAATTACCGTGCATCTAAAACGCCACGAATCACTTCACGGACACGCTTGACTTCGCCGACACGCTTCACCGATCGGAAAAATGTTTCTTGTCCGTATCTACGATTTCGGATGTACGGAATTCTACATTCCGCTTGATCCCCCGACTACCAATAAAAATCAACCAGAATCACGTGAAATTATTGATAGATCATTGTTAAATAATATAGAATTTATATTACTGTAAATTCGTAGAAACATCTATGAATGAATGAATAACGATAATATTTATTATTATCAACCGTTAATCAATTATCATTACCATACGACTTTATTACCGAGTAGAATGCACGTTTTAATGAAGAAGATAACAAAATTTACATAATTAAATACATAATGAACCGGGCTGGCAGGTGAGAATTCCATTAGTACGGGACCTAATCTCGATGTAAAAAAAATTTGCAAAAGAGAAATATAAATTTAACTGTATCGCTATGCTGCGAGAAATGTGTCACGAGTCGAAAATGTGTAATTATTCGGGAGAGTGAAAAAAATACAGATTGGTTACATAGGACTTCGTATAGTTTTTTTTTATTGTAATGAAATCCTGGACCTCTCAAGGTCCATAGGTGCATCGTGTCAGGTACAAAAATACATACGTTTCCTACGGCTTGTTAGTAAAAACATAATGTCCAAAGTATAATTTGTTAAAATGTAGGTATATTTAAAAAACAGAAATGAAAACTGGAAACTTAATATTTTATTTGTTAAGTTAGGCATCTTTTTTTAAGAAAATTGGTTGTTTTTATCTAATAAACATAATCACATAGGGCTGGTTAGGTTATATTTTTATTTGATACACTTAGCAGGAAGCAATTTTAATTTAAAATAAATACTTCACTTACATGGATTAAGAGAAAATTTTCCTTCATTCTATTTCCATTCATTTTAATAATATAACTTAAATGATTTGTACCGATGAAATTAACTACCTATACAAACTGTAAAGACGCGTCTCTATTAAGTCAAAATTTATAAGCTACATAATTCATATGAACAAATGTTATCAAAAGTGTTTCTTGAAATTAGTACATTTTTGTTTGTGCATGCGTTTAGTAAATCAGAAATGTGAATCTATGCAGTTACTAGTAAAAGTATTTTTGTTCCTTGCGAGTACATTCACTAACCAGATTAGTAAGTGCATACATTTATTAGGAAATGTATACATTTACAGAATTAACACTTTTACTGTCACATATATAACCAACAAACAGCAAACATAATTAATCATAAATTTTAACATTAATAAACCTAAATAAACCATCAAAAAAAGTGCTGCATTTTGTATCTTAATTTTGTTCTACTAAATCTCGAAAATATCACACAGTGCGGTGGCTGCGATATAATAAACAAAACAATACACAAACACTTTCCAGAAGATATTCTATAAAAGGAAGGGAAGAAAGAGTAGCTCCGGTAATATTTTCAGTGACACGCGTGGGAGTGCAAAAGCGGGGAGGAGCGTCACTCAAAATGTTGTCCTTGGCCACACAATGCGGAAGGTATTATTTACACCGAGATGGATAATTCGCCTCGTCGTTTAAGTAGGCGAACAAGGGGATCCAGCGACAAGAAGTCAGACCGGCTTGAAAACCGGAAGGGTGACACGCCAGGAAGCTGATGTTTTCGATGATCACTGAAATTCCGTATCTTCTAAGAAAAACGTATTCTTTCAGCAGACCGTGGACAGAGGGAGCACTGGAAACGACACGGGGCTAGAAAAGGATCCTAGAGCAGCGGGAACAATGCCTTTTGAAAAGTACTTCATCGACACTTACGCAATTTTGTAAGCCTAAAAACGCGACGAGAATAGGAAAGCGGCAATTACGTCGCGCTGGCAGAAGGCCTTTCAACAACAGGAAACGGAACACGAACCAGAGACGTTCTCGCAACAGTAAGGACAGAACGAAAAATTTTACATGCTCGTCACAACGTGGAAAGATCAATACAGATGGCGGGCGTTCGAAGAAATGGGCTGCAAGAAAGGGATCGTGGATCAAGATGATGGATCGGAGCGAAGTGTGAAAATTGAAGATTGAAAACAGAGAAAGGTCGATCTCGGGGTGGGGGGAAGGGTAGGAAGCACAGTGGTCCAGAAAAAAAATGCAGCAGATCAAATGGTCAAAAACAAATTTGGACCTTAGAGCCAGAGTATATTAAGTTCACTTTTTTTAAAAAATGACATTTTATATGTTTTCTGTATCAAATTTTTCACTCTTCGATGGAAAAAATTATTTTTTTGTAAGTCGTGTAGTTTTTAATATAATAGTTTGAAAGTGATATTAAGTCGACATTTTGTTTCGAGCGAAACAGTATAAATTCCATCACATAGGGGACTGAATGCAATGTTCTCAATTTCTATGCATCAGGACTTGTCTTAAGTCCATTTAATAATTTGAAGGTAGTGATTGTTTCTCGTTGAATTCTTACCCAATGGTTCCAGAATTACAAGGTTCTGGCATCTTCGATTTCCTCCGCATAAAATTTAAAATGTGTCTTATTCTTCAAAAAAAACCAACGTCGACGGATTATTAACCCTACGTAACCCCAATTATTTTTACTGCTTCCGCCACCCCCAGGGCCATTTATGTCCAGACCTATTTTATGGTACCTTATACGTTTCCAAAAAATATGAAAAAATTCAGTGATACTTCCCAGGGTCTCTTGTACATAATCCAAAAGTTTTTAAAGTTGAATGTTAAAAGGTTTTTTTTAATAGAAATCCCTTCGTGTCGGAGATATCCGAACGCGAAATTTCGCTTGAGCCATAAAAGACCCCGGGGGGTCACAAAGGCTTAACCATTGAAGATTTGTTCCATGCATTATTGTTCTCCTCAGACCATCTCATGGCATTGATCTCAGCCAAAAATAGAAACAAAATTCCCTAAAAATTCATGCTTTCAATGAAAATGTTTAAAACACTGTATTAGTGAACGATGACTTCACCGAAGAGGATCCCTAAAATTGATCATTTCTTTTCGATTCAACTTAAATGGAGTTACAAGTTTCAATATTTTTTTATTTCTTGAGCTAAATGAGTGTATGACCAGCTAAATTTTTGATTCTGGACCACTCTTGGGCGCACGGTAGCCCAGAAAAACAAAAAAAAACATTCGTGTTCAAGTTTAAATTTTTCAAACAAATGCTTATTTATACATTCAAAACTTTTCACGGACAATAATTTAAGAACTCAAGGACAAGTTGACAAAAAAGACATTTAGTTTTCGACCATTTAAAGTGCTAAATTTTGATTCTGGACCACTGTGTGGGCTGGTTCGAAGAAAACGACGAAATCGTTCTTTTGCAGATGGATCGGGCCAATGGAACGTCGCCAGGTCATCGCGATGGGGTTGCACGCGGTTAAAATCGATCCTCGCTTCCTGATCGTTTTCGGTAATATGGTGGCCCAGATCAATGATCGTCGACGTGTGTACACGGTGATTTGGTGACAGGCAAAGTCGACGATTTTCAAGGTGAAACATTGAAGAAACCAAAAAACAGACACCGTTCGAGATTCCACGCTTGAATGGAGTTCGCCATTGTTGTGGCCGTCTGCTTCGAAAAAGTTAACCAACAAAATTTCCGTTAAAATTACAGTGATGTTCATATTGAATACAGCTTTATTAAATCAAGGTATACATTACTGGACGAAATTATGAACTGTAAAAATTCGTTGTACAAACAAATGGGGATAACTGTGAATAACTATTAGGTTGTTGCATAATAAATGTTAATTTTATACTGTGGAGTTTGAATGATTATAATTGGGCTTAAATAAACAATTTTTAATCGAAGAAATACTTATTTGAATTGACATAGATCTAACCAACGATTCAAAAGCTTCTTGATCCCATACTAGAAGTAGTCAAAATGACTAGTTAAGGGACTCTTATAATGATGATTGATCATTCACAACTATCTTTGCAATATGAAAATGAAAAAATTAGTTACTTTATAAATTTGAATATTTTAAAAAGTTTGTCATATTTATCAATCCGATAGAAATAGATATACGTTTATCGTCGGTAGTTCTAGTGTTAACGATTCTTGGTTGGACGAAATGAAGCGCATTAAGGAAAGACTTTTATTATGCCACAATCTATTGCATTCATTTACAGATGCTATGAATTAAGTCACACGATACGTATACTGCCCTCTTTAGCTCAATTGTCCTAACTAATATTTTCGAATATCCGAAAAAAATGAGGTTTTATGATTTTCTTTGCACTGTCCGCGTTCTCAAGACGTTTTCATACAGAAAAGGGATTACATCATATTTATTTCCTTTTAATACCCAACTTGAACATAAATAACTGAGGCATAAGTGCCAGCATGGAACTGTCTAACTCGGTAGATGTAACATAGGACACTATAAACTAGTAAAATCATCACACAACTTGTACATAAATAACTGAGACATAAACATAAGTGCCAGCTTGGAACTGTCTAACTTGGTAGACGTTCCATAGGACAGTATAAACTAGTAAAATTATCTTAAAAGCGCACAGACCATCTAACATTAACTAAAAAGCGAAGAACGTATAAAATTCCAAATATTTCGAAGAATCTTCAAAAACGATAATTCGCGGGATAACAAATTCTGTACAATATTCCCAAGAATCGGTAAGCGATTTCGAGTTTGTAGTCAAAAGTCCGTCCGAAATTCGCAAAAATTCCAATTGCACATAAATTTCCTCAATCCACCGCGACCATGATGGACATATAACCGCCTGTCAATTTCATCGTATTCACGGTGAAATACTAAAAAACAGGGAATCCTAACGAACAACTAACGGTGTCCAGTGATTTTACGACGGGATTTTCAATAGAGCAGCAGCGCGATCCATCGTGACCAATCGATTTTTCGACATCTGACAACTTTTTTCGCGCAAAAAGGGAGCTCGGTTAGTGGAGGCAAAGAGAGAGAGAGAGAAGACGACTACGCGCGACGATTAATCACGCGACCTGTCGATTCCATCGGTACACGGCCATCCAAAATCGCTGAGCACAACGTTCTACAACTAAATACCTGTAGCTCCCACTTTACGTGAAGCCAAGCTAGCCTTGGGTTCGGCGCCAAAGACCGGCCCGAGGTCAACGACCATCGGAATATTCACGTTCGGCCGGCAGGCAGTCAGGCTTGGCCTCAGCGATTCCCCGCTCCTTCAGATTATTGCAAATCCGCGGATTCGTTAAATATCCGTACACGCGATTCCCGATTTCCATTAAGTCGACTTTAACAATAGAACGGTCTCGAGGTGACTGGCGTTCTACGGATAGGCGAGATGTCTTCCGAAACGACGTTTCCATTAATTGTCGAGTCAGCTTCTATGCGACGTTGGTTAATTTTATGAATAGACCGTGAAGAATGTTATCGGTAGCGATTAATTGCATGATTGGTATCTTTTTATATATTAAAGGTATGATTTTGCGATTTGGATTTTGAAATATTTGATGTTATATTTGTAATGGTTATAGTTGAAGTTGGGAGAATGGATGTTGGGACTTTTGGGACGTTGCACTGTTCACAGCAACTCACACACTTATTTAACTTATGTAATGAAAAGTTTAGAAATTTATAATTCTGTTTAAGTAGAAGTAGACGAAGGAACGAAGTTTTTTTACGAATATTAGGGATCCTCTTCGAGGACCGCATCACTAACTAGCAGTGTTGTCAATATCTTCATAAAAGTATGAATTTTGGGGGAATTTCTTTTTATATTTTTGAATATCACTGATGATACGAAAGATGCTGAGAGGAACAATAAGGCATGGAACAATTTTTCTATGGTTAATAATTTATGTTATGTGCAAGTTCGATGGTTAAATCTATCATCGTTAATTAATGGATTTAAAAAAAAAACTCTTCAACGAGCTTTTAGATGGATTTTCTTTTCGAAATTTTTTCATGTTGAAGAATATTCTGGCGGTCTAAAGGAACAATCATCCGATGAGACAAAGTCTAATTAATTGAGTGAATGCTTTAAAATTTTCTAGTCTAAGTAGTGTAATTCTTTTACAGATTTGGTAGGACGTAATGAAAAAGAACTTTGTGCTGATTCATAGGTTTTATCGGTATTTCTCACAGAAAGCTTAACAGAAGAGTAACGAACAAATAGCAATAAATAATACCTGTTCACCAGATCGAACGATTTTTCTGTCGTGCAGTGAAAAGGTAATTGCAATTATTCAAATATTTAGGAGAACACTATATATAGAACATCAATTTTTCCATGTTTCAATATTTAGTCTGATGTTAATAAACAACCGTGAATCGTTTAAAAAACGAAGTAACGAAGCAACACCGTGTAATCAACAGGATTAAGAGGAAGAAGGAATAAAAAGGAACGGCGACTACGGTCTAAATAATAACCCGCCACGGACTTGCTCAGTCCGGATTAAAATCTGCGTGTCTCGTTCTATCTTTTTTTCGCAGTGCATGATTTTGATACCGCTAAGATTCTTCACGCGGCTAATTGGCATTACGCGAACAATTCATTAGAGGAGCGATGCACGCTCGGAATTAGTCGGGTAATCAGCGTGGCCTTCTTTAGAATCGTATAGTTGTTTTGCAATAACTGTACCGTCGAGGCGTTGACTCGAAAAAATCCATCGCGCACAGGTCTTTGAATTTTAATTCCGCAGCGAAATCATTAACTCTGGCTCGACGCTTAATTAACCGCCGCCTCGCGAATTGATAGTCCGCGGAACGGAAGAGACGAAAGCTCGCGACGCAACTGGGACCAAATTCCACATCGAAATCCGATAAAGCTTCTCCGCTAACGAACGGAGAGTCCTAGCCATTCATAACAAAGTAATTCAAAGGCACCAAAATACGAAGTAATTCGAAGTATTTTGAAGGTATAAAAATTCGAAGTATTTCGAAGGCATCGGAAGACGAAGTAATTTCAAAGCACCATAATGTGAAATAATTCGAAATCAGCAGAATATAAAGTAATATGGAAGCACCACAGTTGAAAGTAATTCGACAACACTAGAATTCCAAATAATACGAATAATTCGAAAGCACAAGAATTGTAAGAAATTCGAGAGTACTAGAATTCCAAGTAATTCGAAGTAATTCGAAAGCCCAAGAATTCGAAGTAATTCGGGAGCACCAGAATTCGAAGTAATTCCAAAATACCATAATTCCAAGGAATCGAAAGCATCAGAATTCCACATAAATTCGAAAATCGGAGTAATTTGAAAGTACCAGAAGTCGAAATAACTTGAAAGTATCAGAATTCGACACAATTTAAATCCATCAGAGTTCTAAGTAATTCGAAGGCATCTGGATTCGAAATCATTCGAAGACATCGGAATTCGAAATCATTCGAAGGCATCGGAATTCGAAATCATTCGGAGCCATCGGAATTCGAAATCATTCGAAGGCATAGGAATTCAAAATAATTCAAAGGTCTCGGAATTCGAAGTAATTCCTTACATTAAATCGCCTCAGCTCCCCTGCGAGTAACATTCGGCAAGGGTTACCGCAGAGATTCGCGAACGGGGGAACCCGTTCGGGGATATCGGGTCTGGAAGGAAGGGAGGAATGCGAAGAGGGTGCCGTACGAGGCGAATAACGGTGAACGGTGCATCCGAGTGACGAGCTCGTCGCGGAAGAAAGCTGTGTGCTCACTGTGAAGAAACAGAGTCAGCCTCGGAGCCTGGAGGGATAAGTAAAAACCGGACAAAGGGGACGCGAGAAGGAAGAAGAAGAAGAAGAAGAAGAAGAAGAAGAAGCTGAAGAAGCTGAAGAAGCTGACGAAGGGCAGGACAAGGAAGAGGAAAAAAGAGGTTGGTCGAAGAAAAGGCTAAAGAAACCGACAGATGAGAAAGGAGAGAGGTATGGGAGAGGGGACAAGATGAAGAGAGACAACGATACCCGCCACGGACGCGGAGAGGTGTTCCGTCGTTCACGGGACAGCCTGGTAGGGGTACACGGCGAGAAGGTGGTGGAGGCGGAAGAGTAGACTTCGGTACGTTGGAGGGGAGGGGGTTGCCGGTAGAGTGGTAAGGGTACGAGGCACCGTGCGAGCACCTGTGGATCTCCTCGCCACGGTAGAGTCACTCACCGGCTACCACCACCGGACCACCGCCGAACCTTGGGTTCACAGGTAGAGGACAAACCACGTTACATACCGGCACACTGGTGGCTCGCGACCTCGAAGGAACCACCAATCGAAACAGTGGACATAAACAGACGAACATTAGTACCGATCAATTTACCGCACCAGGGATCTCATCATCAGGATTCTCCAAGATCGCGCGATTCGTCAGGTCCAGAAGGAAGAGGATCGTAAGCCAGAAGTCAGTACTCCCGAGCAGGTTCCATTGATCGTACCGGAGATCAAGTGGTATCGATAAATACGGCGTCCAGGATTTCCGCGTTACAGTGGTTGCTGCTGCTGTTAGCTACCCAACGAGTATCCCGTCTAGTTTTCCACGTGATAACGGCGCTCCTCGCGTGTCCATCGATAATACGGACCGTTTCGCCACGCACCGTTGACGCTAACGTGCCACCGGTTTGGGTCATACAGTTTCGTGGATTCACGCTTTTGGTACCATTGTTCCGTTGGCGATAAACACTCTGTGACGCTACATCTGGACTGTTTTTATCCCTTGGTTTTCATCATCGTCAGGATAATTGGAAAGAAGCTGATACACAGTGAAAGGATCTATAAGAACATCGGTGCAAAGACTGGATGTAGATTCATCTGTTTCTTCGATTTACGGTGTTTCTGAAAGGATAAAACTGTGGACGGATAAAGACAACGAGGAACGTGTTCGTTTTGTCGATCAATGGACAGGGTGTTCGTACTCGCAAACGTGCTCGACACTCACGATCGTCGCGGATGTGCGAGAACGCCGGCGTTTGGTGTCGTAATGCGCTGGAGGCGAGTCGTTTGACTCAAGGTAACCCCGTGAACGACGACGACGCGCTGCGGTGAGGGTGTCTCGTGCAGTTGATTTCAGTGTCGCAAAACGAAATAAAGAGAAACACGGTTTCGAGTTGTGTACAACGGAATCAGTGTGAACGAAAAAAAGAGAATAAGAGTGAAGGATAGAGAATAATCGTCGTGTGAATCCGCTTCGAAACGTGATTTCGCGAAGATCCCCCCGTTTTGGATATCAGGATATGTGATCTCGGACAAGATGCCTAGCACCATAAGAGGTGAGTCGATGGATCTTCCTTGCTTTTTTTGTTTTCGCTTTGTTCGGCATACTTGAATGACTAACACTTAGAGACATTTGCCCAACCGTCAGAAAGTTCAGTGGTGATGATTGTTGCTAAACGTTCGTCGAAAAATCGACAATGTTTGAGTCAGTTCGCGAATGAAACAATCGTGGACGCGCGATCGATCTTCGTTCCGTGTAGCCGCATAGATCGAAACGTTCGTCGCGAGCCGCCCGAGCAACAAACACTTGCACGGGGTAACAGTATACGCGGTGTTGTGACCACGATCGCAGGGTTACTCGAGGTCAGTAACACACTGACGCTCGAACGAGCGAATCCGATCGTCTACCTGTCAGTTTAACGAAACTCGCTCGTCTATCATTGATTAGAGATTCCGTTGGGACGACTGCGAGCCCATTCACGGAATTTAAACATTCATTGAATTATACCCAAAAGGACACGGATAGGTCACACCATTGTGTTAGCTATAACACGAATATTAGATATAAATGTTAGGAACATAACGGAAATTAATTTCAAACGATCGAATAGCTTTCTTCAAGCGAACAAATAAATTCCGTGGGAATTTTGTGGCCAGGTGATTTGGGACAGTTTGAGAAGTCAGATTTGTTTGTTTCGAGACGAAATAGACCGCAAAGTATTGACCTACGGGGGAAAGCAAATGCATTTGTGGAAGCTAACTGTACGCTGAGTTTACGGTCGCGATAGCAGGGTCACTCGAGGTCAGTAACACACTGACAACGAACGCGGCTCGGTCAGCGTTTGAGGCGCTCTCCTGGTTCTTAGAGTGCGTCGAGTGCGTGTTCTTTCGCCGTATCTTCTTCCTTGTCGTCCACCCCGTGCTGTTTTTGACACAAGACCGTAATCGTGGCCGATCCTCGATGACACTAAATCATTGACTTTACAACTCTGTCGTCTGTAATCGTAATTCCAGTCCTCTTTGAAACCATACAAACCACTCTATACCCTGTGTAGAATCTATAAACAGAAGGGGGTTGCAAATGGAGAACGAAAGTCCTCGGAATCCCCTAAATTACTCAGCTACACCAGGAAGCAACCAAAAACTCGATACACGTTGAACTTCCGGTATGCACGAATCTTATTTAGGTCGAAAATTGAAAAATTAAATCCTCTGGATGGCAACAAGTCCCCCCCTTCCCTTTCCATTTACACAAGTTATTCACTGACCTTCGTGAACACGCAACCGTGAGATCATCGACCCATTCCATCGATCAGGGTCGCTCAGAACATACTGATCGACGATCTTTTACGGTCAACACGATGCCTATTTCCTCTTACTTCCAATAGGATTCTTATCATTCGCCATTAGAATCCATATTACTCGACGGTCACCGGTGACCGACGCGAACATGAACGATTTCGTATCGGTCATCAATGACCAATACAGCCTTGCAACACGGATTGTTAACAATCTTCCACCCTGTTCGCTTGAAATACTCCCAAAGAAAATGGACACACGATTTCAAATGCCCCTAAAGGAAAACAATCGATGGAACCGGGTGGTAGGGGGAGTGGGGAAAAGCAGGTAGGAAAGCGAGATACTCTTCCTGTGACAGGTGGCAAAGACCTTGGTAAACGTAAGGGCGTTGCGATCGATTACCTAACCGGACGACCGGCGGAGGCCGTGGATTTTGGTTTGTGACGCGGCGAGAGGCCGACCGCCGCCGCTCGCCTGGCCGTGGCCCTCGGAGCCACGGCGCCCACCGTCGTTTTTCGAACTAACAACGTCGACGGGCTCTCTCGCCACTTGGGACACGAACAAAAGCTAAGGTCGACGAACCCGGCGTGTACACACGTACGGTTTAACACGCGGGGCCGGTTCACGCACACCGTTCCCCTCGTGTGCACGCTTGTGTGTACGTACGTACGTATGTACACGCACTCCTGTCCGCTGTGGCTCTTTTTCCCTCTGTATGTCTGTCTTTCTCGCGGGGCCACCAGGTACTTTCGTGGTACCCGCGATGGCACAGCCGGTCAAGTCCGGATTCCGGTGACTAAAGTGCCTTCGCCCGCCGCGGCATTTACATAAGTACGGGGCCTGACGAACCACTGGTACACATCGACGATGGTTCGTCGTCTTCTTGCGACCGATGGGTTTCACACCTGGAATTTCTTGACTGAGATTTGAATAGTTGATGGTACGATTTGGGGATGACCTGGACTCTTTAAGAACCTTGACTGATAGACGCCACCAGGCTGATGTGTTTGAACATAAGTGAATCAGTTTGGTTGACTTAGACTTGACCCTTTAACCCTAGAATGCTCGAGCCTTGAACTGTCACGTAAACGCCCGGGGGGTGGAGGCTTCGAACCTACACTTCTTATGTATTGCTTCTAAAAAAATTCATTTTTGATGAAAATTTTATATCATTCGAGTATATTATAGACATGCTTTTCTATAAAATTACTTTTTATTTATATGTATTTGTAAAATAGAATGGTATCGTAAGTATACTAATATGGAACTAGTCTAAATCTGATTCTCTTAATTGTTCCATTAGTTTGATTCTTCGTTCTGTGATCGTTTTTATTCTTTGGAGATAAGAAAGGCGTAATACATATATCGTGTAATAGGACGTAATAAAGCGACGCGTAGTCCGTTTTCTTTTTCTTATGCACAGTGTTTTTCACATATAACAACGAGGACTTTTGAATATCAAACTTAAACATGTATACGACAATACATCATTTTTTGAGAATTTTTTGCAGACGGGAAATAATTATAATTTTACGTTATTTGATTTGTGGGTTCGAGGAGCCCCTCTTGGGCGTTCTAAGAATTTTAATCGTGTATTCTCTTACATTCGTGGGTTTCCAACAGATTGTCGACATGGACAAATTGACACTCAACATGGAAGATATCGTTTTTAGTGTCGGATATGCCGCAGTTAGGCTGGTTCATTAATTAATCAAAAGTTCACGGCAGGTGATTATGTCCATGCATTGGTGGGTTGCGAAGTTACGAGTAAAGTCGATCTAGACCTTGAGTTATCGTTGTGTGTTTCTATTGAAAGTTAGTATCATAGTATACATACATAAGTAGGTATATCATTACGTTTCGAAAGACAAGCAAAATTACCGTCACTAGATGACTGTTTCTAGAAAAATCATTTTTGTCATGCAAATTCTTCGTCCTGCTCGCATAATCCAAATGATTAGACCACGGAAATTTATACAGTTTCGTAATTTCAGATACTTAAAATGGAGCAGAATTTTGAATTTTGTACTAGTTCCTTTACTGCGTTAATAGTAGCGGATACTTTATTAAAATCATTCTTTCGTTACGTCTTCAAAGTTATGAGATGCTAGAAATGCATGATAATCCGCAGTCTACATTATATACCTACATAATATTACAAAATATTATGTCATAATAATACTTCCAATAAAAATAAGGTTTCCAGTATACATGTAAAATGCGTGGAAAGTAATACAAAAGGACTGGTTCTTCCAAATGAGATTTTGCAAGAATTTTGTATTTATGGATCCTAAAATAGTGTTCAAGATCTTAAATATCATCATCAATTTTTCGATCAATTTCCAAAAGATCATCAGGGACTTGAAACTTCCTCACAGTAATTAATGTCCTAGCTTCGATCCTAGAAGCAATAATTAAAGTTACTGTCACCGGAGTGAAGTCGTTAGAACATGGGAATGCACTTGCACGTGTTACAACCTTGTTCTATTCATTTTACCTGGCCGCTCGGATAGATATTTTATGCCTCGCGTGGAATCTCTGTTATGTGGGATACGGGTTTATGAATCCTCGTAAGATGTTATGCAAGATACGTGAGCGAGCCTCCCCGTGGCTCTTGACTTTGGTACCGTCAATGGTATTCACGTACGGTCTGTGTACACACATGTCGATGGCCAGGCGGTTGCCACGGACGTGAACTAACTCATTTACGTAGAACGTAAGTTTAGCCATCGGTGTTTCGCGTGGTGTTAGGTAGGTCGCACGGAATGCCGCAATCGAAACTCTGAATCCCATAAGTGTTTCGACGTGGGCCACCTTGAGCGTTTTAAGGAACACATTCTGTATTATATCATCCAGGTCGCTCGCTATATTCGACTATGATGTAGGATACTGTAATCGATTCTTTATAAAAAAGAATTATTCATGTCTCTGTAAATCTTCCTTCCACGAGAAATACAAATTCAGACGACCATTAGATTGTAGATCTTTATGCAAATAGAGAATTTCATATCCTGTCTGAAAGACTTTACAGATTTGAAAGTGAATACTTTATTAACCCTTAACTAGTCAGATCGGACTTCATGAATATTTTTACGATATCTCATTTTTATTCGATAGTTAGCTAACCCTATATGAACTCGCTAAGTTTTGGGAAAATGTGACAGGATTGGTCACCTTTCCTTCTTTCATTACTTTATTATATGAATGTTTATTAAATTGTATGAAAAATTATTTTTCGGGAGAAATTTCCATTTTTTAGTATTACGTATTTGCCAATATGTAATGATACGTGAATTGAACAAAAGGGTATGTTATATTTACGATATACTCGAACGTTATGTTACGAAGATGGGCCTTATGGAGTTAAAAAGACGTTTGCTTATTTCGACGTTCTTGTGACAAGCAATAAAATTTGTACCTGTATAGATTTGTGTCAGAAGTAAGAATTATGTTAAATACGTTAAAGATAAACTAGATTGTAATATTTATTTAATTACATCTGTTTGAGTCATTTACACATACTACAAATGCATACTAATCCACAGTGCGAGTATTAAATTTCTTAATGAAATAACTTAAGTCGAAGTAACAGTTTACCTACGTGTAAACACTTCACTGCAATTCCCATATACTTATCCTTATTATTATATTCACTCTAGCCATATTCCATAATGAGTTTCTCTTAATTTCAAAACAACATTTACGACCCGCCACGTACCCTGGTCAAATAAACACGGCGTCGTTTCGTGAACGAATTTTTCCGCCACCGTATTTATCGCCTGATTACCAGACTGTGGATTTTATGCATTTATAGCGTACACGATTCTCTAGAATTCCGTACACGTTAAGAGTGTCATAAAGTTTAACGAGGTATTTATGTTTTTCGAAATCCGACGAAACAGTAAATAAAGTAAACAAATCCCTCTGCGACGGGAGTACTTGTAAATGATCCCGTATAAATGTTCATTATCTGCATAAACACCGCGTTCCGTTTAATCCCCACGAATGAAGGACATTAAGTTACAATTTTATTACACGCAAGATTACCGTGCCAATCTTCTAAAATTAAATTCAGCTACACTGAAACCGGCGCGTTTGCCAAAAAGGAATCCCCGGCGAAGATCGATTGTCCAGAACGGGGCACAGGAAGAGGGGGATGTATTAGTAGGCAATGAACCTCGGGTTGTATAAGTCGCCAGCTCTCCGGTGGCTCTACACCCAAATTACGCCCATGGTACCGTTATGGCGGGCCCACACGACCGTCGGCCGCTCGCGAATATCTACATCGAATTTCAACTATCCCCACCACCATCGCGCATACAATAGCCTCCCAGGCATCGGTGACGAAACACCAAGTGTATTTTAAGCCGTCCCCGTCATTCATATCAAAAGACACCGTCTAAAAATTCACAACCTAGAATCCAGCTGATCTAGCAGAAAATCTCTCAATTACATTCTGATCCTCGACCTCTAACACGCCGTACAGCAACAGCATCCATTTACCCTCAACCCAAGATGACATATTCGAGATGAGTCTCCAATCTACCGAAGCCATCTCCTCTCTGGAAACAAAGATTTCTCACCGATGATGTCTGCCACGATAACAGAGACAACGATCTGAACGCTGGAATGGCGAACCGTGGCGTGCGACAACGGTAATTTTCGGTTCCGTGTCAGCGTAAGACGATCTCACCGCGAAGGGAAACCGTGACTCACGCGGATTCCATAGCTTCCGAAATTTGGCATTACGCGTACGTCACACGGTTCGTGGCATAAGGATTTCACATACATGTGACGCATAGAGACTGTTTTTAACAGAAACACAGTCGTGTGAGATAGACTGTGTCTGTATGTGTGCGCGTCTACGCGGGTTAAACGTGTCTCCCCCGGTTGCCTACCTATCTATCCACCTACCTACCTACCTACCAACCTACCTACCTAACTCGAGACCCAGCTCGAGCATGCTCCTTCGTTCTCCAGTCATTGAACTCGAGGCTCGTTCAACCCACCAGCTGTTTCTTACTACTCCCTCCCCCTCTGTTCTCCTCTTCCTACTGACCCCCACCCTCACCTCTTACGGAATGGTCTCCCCACTCTTTTCCTGGCCGTGGACCATGTCTCTTCGGACAGCGCTCCTAGACAGCCATGCTACTAGACCGAACGAAGGCGCGGGTAGGGTCTTTTCAAGGTTTCACCTTGAATGTCGATTCGGCCGCGCGACAGAGCGGAGGGAAGGTCGGGCTTCGGGGTTCAACGATCTAGCCAGGTCTGTGGATGCCCCGTGGGGCCACCACGATCCAAGGACCTATTTCCTCATCTTTGTGGGGACTGATTTCGAACGCGGTTCAGGTTACGCGTACGGGCTTCTCTGTGTTACTCAATCTTCTTCGAGCATATGCTTGTTAATTTCCGAAGACGATTGTTAGCGCAAAGAGGATTAATTTTATATGGGTTTTTCCGTACTGGGATTGTCAGGTTTTGATCCCGACTCGGACGAAGATAATCTTGTTTGTACTCGTAGTCAGAGGATTAATTCGGGATTCTGAACTTGGGAAAAGGGAAGGCCGAGCAGGTTCAACGATCTAGGCACAGGCGACACGACCGTCTTGGTGCTCGGCGGGATCAAGATCTGTTGTTTAGATCGTCGTGGAAGACGCTCGAGGATCGTTGTTAGGAAAATGACGGTGCAACCGAGTAAACGTTGTCGCTCGAAGTAACCGTGACGTATCTAGCTATATTTTTCTTTCCTGCAAAATGATTCGTCTCTTTGCTACGTCCATGGATCTTCCGTTCCATCATCCACGTCTGTTTTAAATCATTCTAACCTCTAACCGAGAGAGATCCTACGGGTATATATGCATTTAATCTTGATCGTGGCTCACTTACCGAGGGTACACACGTTTCCGAGATTTTCGTTAGATATTAATTCAAGCTCCTCGAATCTCGTGGAGAAGGAAGGCCGCGCGCGGACCGGGGGGAGTTCAATGAACCGAGCGGTGCCGTGGCCCGTACGTCGTCGGCGGGACGTGTCCGATCGACGATTTATTTGTCGTCCCACCGATGGTAAACATTTCTTAACGAAATTATTCCCCCCTCCTTGGTTCGAACGGAGGTAAATTTTCTCGTTTGGGACGCGCAAACACGACTGGTAATCAGGTCGGTCGAGGTCGACGATTCCTTTTCGGAGGACAAGCGGGAAAATCTTTTTTGGCTTTGTCGTAAATTTGAATTCACGTCAGCATTCCAAGAACTTCCCGGAACTTCCATCGTAGTTCCGTCGTCATCTTCGAACGGAACTTCCTCACGGAGTGTTCGTGTCTCGATCTTCGGATGTAACATTAAAGTTAGATATGTGTACGTCGGTGGGTGTTATAAAATCGGAAATTTATCTGAAAGTTGCCTGTATCGTGTACGATCCCCCTCTCCGGATGATGGTAGCGCGCAATAGTTTCTAATCCGAAATGGATGGAACGTAATTGCGTATTAAAGAGGTAATGCGCGTAATCGAGATCAAATCCGATTTCACCGGATCTGATTATACGTTAACGTTCACGATCCCTCGGAACACTTTTAACCGCGGTCGCTCGATAATATTCTCGTTGGGATGCTTCCGATACTCTTGTCCCGTCGAGAATCGTTCATTGCGAAACGGTTATCGCTATTGACAACGAATTCGACGACTTCGTAATTTTACCGCGTGCGAGTAATTATTTTTGCGAGCGACATTCTGCCGACGTGTTAACGCAGATTTCTGATACACGAATGCCTCAGAGAGATTACATTTAAATCCATAAAATCGGGGCAATGGTAATAAATTATTGGTCCATTTAACATATTTCATTCTGCAACTCCAATTTCGATTTTACTTTAACTAAAGGTGATTTCTCTCGGACACGAGTAGTTTGCAATACTTTTAACCCATTCTGGCTTAAATTATTTCTTTCGAACCAAAAAACATATTTTCAGAATACAGTTGTATATGTTTATTGGATGCCAGAATAACAGGAAAGGTAAAAAAAAAGTAAACAAGAAAATTGTTTATAAACAAGCACAGATATTTATTACAGGTTCCTAAATATTATTTTCGAGAATATATCCATCCAATGTCAAAGAACTCATAATATTATTAGTGACTCACAAGTTTGTTCACGGAAAGCCGTAACTTCTATTTCACGAAATTATTTACCAAAATGCAAATTTTATTTTCAAATTAAGGAAAATTCCTCACAAAAAGATGATAAAGCTGAGTCTATAGAAAGTACGTCAATAGAAATAGGATAAAAATCCTGACACCTAATTTTCATTCCAAAAGTAGTGAGTCACAGTTAAAAATTCCAAGAAAGTCAATGGAATCTTACAGTCTGTAAAAATTAATAACAAACTGACGATTGTTTTCCGCAATCATTACGGAAACAGTGCATCACTTACACTTCAATTGAAGGTACCCAAACGATCATCCAAAATTGGCCACCAGGTAGAAACAAAAATTCGTCGTCCGTAGTTAAAGGCAAAGTAAAATATTTTCTTCTTGTTTCACAGCATTCTATACTTTGCGTACCTTGGATCAATCATATTCCATCGACCTAGTGAGCTATAAGTATAGTTCACTAATAGATCATTCCACGAATCGTCGCATTCGTCCGTTCAGTTCGGTAGCCGCGGTGTAGCTTCGATCCCTCGTCCGTGGTTTTCGATGGCCCACCAAAAGCGCAAGGCGATCGCTCGCGAGCAAACGAGCGGGATCGTCGTGTCGGCAGGTATTCGATAGCACCGCAAGGGTCGTCGACCGCAGGTGCTACACGCTCGTTCATTCGTTCGCTCGCTCGTTCGGCTTGTTCGTCCTCGGCAGCGCGCCCGAAACTTACACAGCCCGCCTTGCCTTCTCTATCTCTCACGCTCGTAAAAAATTTACAGTCACGTCGGGTTTTCTACGCGCGTAGCCCTCCACACACACAGACACACTCGTACACTGTTCCCCCGACTCGACGATATAATGGTGGCCGTAATTGGTTAGGAATTCGGTGGTTAACAGTCGGGATCACCGTCACGAAAGCAAGAGTATGCCCCCTAACCAAGAGTACATTCGGTGGACACAACAAAAATGTTGGTTAACCACCAGCTTGTACAGCTAATTTCAACGTATCATGGACAATGTCGTTGATCCTTCTTGGAATTCACAGGAACCGAACGTGTTGGCAGTGAGCAAATCGATACGTCCAAGATTAGAGGATATCAGTAAACCAACATCCTCCTTTTTTAACGTTGAACAGGAAAACACCTAGAGATAGAGTCGAGCACAATCTTTTTTCGTCAAGGCTGTAACGAACCCGTCTTTTAGGAAATAGGGTCTAGTTAAAAGCATATATACGTAAAGCAACGAGGGGGAACCGTCTAATATTCAAAGACAAGCCTGAAAAAACCAGGCGGGAACTTTTGAACAGGTACCCCGGGGCCTGATTCACCTCGACAAAGCTTCTCGGGCCGCAGGACAATGACCCCCGTTGCCACCACGTGGCCAGTGATGTCTCTTCCCCGTCAAACCACCTTGCTTGTCTGATTTAAAGCAACCACCCGGCCGTGAACCTTCCAGCCTTCCTAGGGCCTCCGTCTGTCTCCCTTCGACTCGTCCCCACGGTCCTTGTTACTCGCCTTGGGTATGCAGGGATTTCTGTTTACCCACGGGGCGGACCTGGCTGATCGCTGTGCTCGACATCTCGCGTGTCGAGACGCCGCGAGAATGGGATTGTCGCGTTTAGGACACGGCGAAAAGGTGTGAAAAGTGAGTTGGTCTGGGTTAAGGGGACGCCTAGTTATTGGGTTGATATAGAATCGTATGTGGATCCGAGGGTTTCTATGGATGGACTGTTCGATGGGATTATCTTGGGCATAAAGGGGAACGGTAACCTCGTTAAACTGTTAACTGGGTGAAGTTTTGGTTGTCAAGGCTGATATGTAATGAAAGTGTGGAAATCAAAATTATTAGTCTTGCAGAGAAGCATTTATTTAATTCTGACTTATACTGTTTTGCCCGTTCAATCCTCTGGTGGGTGCACAAAAGAATACAAGTAAAAATTATTAGTTTTGCAGAGAGATGTTAATATAATTTTTTATATAACAGGTAATATAATATTTAACATAATATTTCATATAATATTTAATATAATATGTAATATTTAATAATATATGTGTCTCTCTGCAAAACTAATAATTCTGACTTCTACTCTGTTGCCCGTTCAATTCTCTGGTGGGTGGACAAAAGAATACAAGTAAAAATTATTAGTTTTGTAAAGAAATGTTAATATATTATTGAATATAATATTTAATATTATAAGCGCTTCTCTGCAAAAAAAGAAATAATTCTGACTTATACTCTTTTTTCCCCGCCCAACCGATATAAAAATAAAGACGTATAATAACAATTTGGTGCGTTCTGTCTTGCTGCTGGTTGCGTATGAGATGGAAAATGTATTCGCACAGGTAGAGCTGACCCTCCCAAAACTGGATACCTGGTTGTAACCGGGATCGACCATTGTTTTCAAAACAGTTTCCAATTTGCCCATGCCTTTGTATCCACGCATCGCAGTAATATGCCTCAGTTCATCAACAAATGCCGATCGCGATACACGTGTGCTTATGGTGTTTTCTGTGTTTTTAAGTAATCTAAAGTCCCTAATCTAATTGTGTGATTGTTTTAAAACTTCTCAACTACTGGAAGTGTTATGTAAGTTTCTTTTGGTATAAATTACGCTATTTGTCGCGTATTAAAGTGGAAATAGACTGCAGTAAAGTAGTTGGGGGTCTGATGAATTGAATGAATTGATATTGTGGATATATACCAAGCAAAAGCAAAGCATTTATGCGAAGTATCTTAAAATTCGTTCTCTTTTTGTAATTTTTCTTCCTCTTAAAAAGTTAGATATAGGCTATTGTTTGGCGAAGAGGGTCTTTTAATAAGTCACAATTTCAATTTCTTTCTTACTTTATTATCGTCAGAGTTACGAAATTTTATTCTTGGCTCACGGTTTTACTTCAGTCCCCTGTACTTCGATGTGATCTTATGAGAGATTTTATAAGTAAGAGGACAGAAAAATGAAAATTTATTCGTAGCTATTGTTGGATGACGGGCTCTCTCCTGTGATTCACAAAAGAGTCACCGTGACTGTCACTATCGTGATACACGGCGTGGGTAAGAATCTTCCAAAAACAGATGAATCAGTAAAAGCGACATATTCACGTCCTGGCTATGGGCTAGGCTCCTTGCCTTCCACTTATCTTCTAAAATCACCTTACCACCTAATACACAATGGACACATGTACATATACACCCGAAAAATCTGCAAACGTTAGAATTAATCCCAGTCTCTCTTCAGGGACAGGATTTTGTGACATAGTCTTATATATTACGTGTACCAATATTAGTCCACTACTTCTTCTAATTATAGAGCAACACATTTCAAATAAAAGGTATCTCCTTAATTTTTCAATGAGCAAAAATGGCGTAGGATGTTGCGAAAGCATTGTGATTTTAAGTAAAACAATATAGATCCTTGATTCCCATAAAAACGAATCAAGAAATCAGGGACATCAAGAAATACTGGACGACTCATTGGTACACGTAATACTCGTATTTGTTTAAAAATATATCGTTGTTTCGAAGTACATATAACGTGTATTCTTCAAGATAGTCGCGGGTTCCCAACAGTACAGTCAAGCACAAGTAATGAATTTGTTTTCTTCAGCTAACAGGATAAACAAATTTCAGTAAATAGACGATTTTTTATTTATATGATAAGTATTATTGCATTTTACTTATTGTTCATAATTACTGGATTTGATGGAGGATTTATAGATTTTTCTAGTGAAATAGCAAGGGGCCTATGAGGTATAATAATTTCTTCTCGGTTAAAGTATCAGCTTTCCTCTCAAACACATCGAAAGAAAGACACAAGTTCAGCGGCTGCGTTTGCAATTTTTTACTTCCGTGTTGTCAGAGCGAGCTAAACATTCCATTAGCACGTGTCATCGACACGATGGCCCGTGGTGCAATTTATACCGCCGCTATTAAGCTGGAGATGAACGATCCGTGATCACGTTCGTACTCTTGTCTCCGGTTTCATTACCTCGAATGAATCAATGCGTATTGCTTACACCGCGGATAAGCAGTTCTGGGATTGATGCAACGCGGGGTCTTTGCTCGGGGATACGTGAAAAACAAAGTCAAAGGAAAAACTATTCTTATATTAGTAACGCTTATCATAGACATTTATTATTGCATTGTTTATTATAGATATTTATTATTGCATTTTATGCACTTACAGCGTACAGAAAAATGCAAAATACAATAAAGGACAGGAGTTTGATCGAGTTTAATAAATTTTTTATTTTCTTTTTTTCTTTTTATCAATGACATACACTGCAAAATTATAATCTGTTATTAGTAATAATTTATTACAATAACGATAACTAATTTTTATATCAACAAGAAAAAGCAATAATATAAAATGCAGAATAAGCATCCATTAGTACTTTGTTCTCTGTAATTCTTGTTTTTAGAATTTGATTTAGTCTAATCAAATCTTTTCTATACATTTCATGGCTCATTCCTTCGACCGAAAGAGAACTCGAGAAACACGATCACGGTAATTCGATTCATCAATTCGAGTAATTATACATTTCCTCCAAGAACTTCCGAACCACACCATTTTGACGACTCACGGCGCGAAAACGCAGAGAATTCAAACCATTTGGCGTCACATTCAGGAATCAGTGGATTATACTCGTTAAGAGGGATGAAATATCAGAACCAGAAGGAAATATCTCAGCGGTTCAACGATCGAACGCACGATGAAGGACGATAAACCGTGTAGCTATCTATCATGCAAGGACAGACAATGGGATTAATGACACCGTCTGGAAATTCCCGAGAAAAATTTCATCGAGGTTCTCCCCTCGGGGGGGGGGGGGGCATCAAACACCTCGATCTTCCCTTCTTGGCCCATCGTTTTCTCTATCTACCCGTGCCGGGGCAAGGTCGACGATCCTTGGGAGAAAAGATTATTAAGCACGGTCGCGTTACGTGGACCTTCGGTAAACGGCCGCGGTTCGTGCAGCAAGGTGCACTGACCGCAGATAGAAACACGTGGACGCGGACCGTGTCGGGGCGACGGTGGTTCCGTGGAAGGGAAGGAAAAAGAGCGAGGTGGGGGAAGGGTTGAAGGGGAGTAAGGGGGGATCCGAAGGGCTGATGATTTCACGTGAAGCTTCAGCAGTCATCGTATATCCTGATGAAATAAACGTTGTCACTTACGAAATTCCTGGCGAACGTGACGTATGTACCGTGTCGCTGCCAGGTTCGTCGAATGAAACGGGATTTCGATCGGTTGGTTCGGCGGGGATTCATTTACTTGTTTGCTTGAGGTTAGAAGAATGTATTATGTAGTATTTTCCGTGGGAAGAGTTGATGATTGAGTTTGCTAAAATTAACGGGAGGTCGATGAGTCTAGTTGACATACTTATTTTCAGTCGGTGTAGAATAGATTTTTAAAGAACTCTGTTACGGAACATATTGGGAACTCATTAGCCGGCTCTAAATTCGGGATACGATCTACGTCATTGCGGTATTTATAGGGAATTGGATTATCATTTTTAGACTTCACGTAGTTATTCCATAAAATGTAAGAGAAGTGTTCCACTTAATCCAAAAATACGAGGATACTTTATTGCATTAATTGTTACATTTTGAGATTGGTTAAATTAAATAATTCTTTAATCGATTGGTAATGGAAGACTGGAGGAAATACCGAAAATAATTTATTGTCTTGTAAAAATCAATTCCTTTTCTCTGGGTTATTGCTCCTGAAAATATTTTCATCTGAAATACAATCATTCTGAAAGACGCTATCTAAAAATTAAATTTGCACGTATAGGAAGCAAACTACTCTACATATGCTTGAACGAAAAGTGAGATAATATGAACAAAATTGTATAAAAAATGTAGCAACTTGCATATTATCGGAAATACATATTGCGTCCTTTGAATGTTGAATACTCTCTTTTATTATTAATATTCGGAAAATTAATTGGAACAGATGATTATTATAAAAATGAGTAGCTTACTATCTTGGTTAAAATAAGTTGGACACGAATCATTTTAGTATCATTTTATTATATACGTACATTTTAGTGTGATGCAATAAATATTTCCAGTAACTGTATAACCGAGAACAGTCACGGTTTGCTTCAACACGTTAGATTATTTGAACCTTCTTTAACTCAAAGTAATCTTTATTGTTCAAAAAACTTAAAAATTTCTGTAACCCAAATTAATTTTTATTGTTCAAATACTTTTTACCCTTATACACTGTTTATTACTGAACTTGGTTCACCTAAAAGTGGTCAGAAATGGTCAATTTTGAAGGGTTTAGTTCTTTCCAAATAGGTTTTCAACTTTAACGTCGTACCATGCATTAATGCAATTGGAAATCAGCAGCCATATTGTAATTTTCAGATTACACAGGTGCTATAGACCAAGTACCTTACAAATATTTTCGCGTACTGTAGATATAAAAATAGTAGTACCAAAATTATTTGGTACCAACTGCAGTCATTAACGATAACCCAACCATTTAACTCCAATTCAGGGGCTCATAACAAAAATGACCCTTGTCAAATGTTTCAGGTTCTGTGATAACAACTTCTCGTATTAGAACAAAGACTCACAACATGGTAGAAACTATATTACCAAAAATGACCTATAACCAAATTTATTCCGAACAGAAAATTGATCAATTCTTAAGATTCCTAATTTTAGATTACAAAATTATCCTCTAACTTACGTTATTACTAATCATTCATAAATATTACGACTGAAAGAAAACACGAAATATTTTAGAAAAATATTAATTCTATTAAGATAGAAGCCTACGCTACAAATATTCAAGCTAGACTTAAAAATAACGAAAGATTAAGACAGTAATCATTCACCACACAATCTGCATACACGTTGATAACATTAACGTAAAACTCCCACTTTCTGAGAACTCCAAATTCCAGTTCTCAATTTTTACGATAGTTTAGTAATCTAAGGTGAAATATCGTAGAGTATTTATTTACTTTCCAGAGAAACAAACAATAAAAATTGCCAATAATAGTTTCTGTTATGAGTCCCTCAATTGTACAAACATGACAATAATGTCCAAGTAACTCAATTAAAGATTACAATATACGGTTTAATTAATAAAAAATAAATATATAAAAATTGAGTAGCAAGGAGTTTTAATGGTAACAGTAGTGAATTTCCGTGAATCGGAAACCTAGTCGCGCTCGCACGCAGGGCACGGTTCCTGTTTTCTTCCCTCCCTTCGCGGTCGGCGTATCCTTTTTCACCTAATCGCGCGGCTTCTAGTGACGTAACAGCAAGGTCTTACGGTACCTCCGGCAACGGGCCTACATTACGTGAGTACCCCACCTCTTTGCCCCTGTTCGTCCAGCCCCACCCCAACCCCGCTGGACTCAGTGATTCTTAGCTGGCTTGGCGGCGACTCATTGAAGCGGGATTCTAAAAACGATTAACGGTTCAGGCGGTCTCCCTTAATCTTCGATCGTTGGCTCAATGTGTATCTCAATTGTTCCTTAATTGCTTGTTGCAACATTTGCGTACCACCGTCGTCGACGGATGATCGAACGTGCTCGGTGACTGTGGGATCATCGAACGATGACTAACCGTTTCATTCCCCCAGTTCGCTACTCTTTTACGGGATTGGGACGTATCGAATGTCCTGAAAAGTATGGTTGAACGATTTGGAGACGGTATTGTGTGGTACAAGAAACTAGCGAAAAACCTTCGATACGCGATTTAGTCGTGAAGGTTTTATTTTGGGGATATTGTTAGTTGAAGCTGATACTGGATGTTTCAACAATTCTGTTAAATTTCAATTCATGTTCGTGATATCATAAATTAAAATTTAGGTTCTGAGGGTCTACGATCCTCCTCAGGTTAAGATATTGTCAATCTAAGTTTCAGTGGTAGTTTGTACGTTATTTCGACCATTTACTTTGAAATCTTGTGATACCTGAAACTGGTGCAGGATTTTAGAGCAAATGGTCGAGATTGGCTACAGACTGCCATTACAAGTTAGATTGACAATATCCTTGGAAGTGGAAGCTGCTGGGTTTTCAGGAACGTTTTTGGGAAGTATGATGTGGAAAGTATGCGTTGAAATGTGACAGAATTTTGGAACATCCTGTATAGAATAGTCATGTGATTAGATCAAATTACTATATGCAAGAGTGAAAGGGAAGTGCCAATTAATTTGTAAATTAATCATAAAGGAAATACAAGCAATAAGTGAAAAGTTTTTTTAATTCAATGATTTGTAATGGTGAATATGAAATTCTTTTGAAACACTTCTACGTGTACTACGAATGTTCAAAATCTATACAAATAGATTCCAAATGTTTCTTGCAATGGAACAATTCAATTGTAATAAAATTTTAGTCTTAAAGGTTAGTTTCATTTTGTCTTATTCCATTCAAGGCTTTTGTACTAACCCATCTATATTGATATAATACTGCGTGCATCCAAATATTGAAACCTCAACCAAAGTACAGTTAATACAGTAACTCAATTTTTCTTAAAAAATTTTCCAGAGCGTGTTATTTGATGTTAAAGTTCTGTAAACCATGCTTCTGAACATTCAATTCACATTAAGTAGAACGCACAACGCATCAAATGGAATTGAAATCTATATAAAAATGTTTGCCACATCGAATCAACCGTTATGCGCATTTTTAAGTGACATATTAAATCTATTTTTCAATTAAAAAGCCTCACGGGACACAACAATTTCGGTTCAGTTGAATTCCATGGAAACCTATGAGCAATTCCGCCAAATCCGAATTCACGGTCCTCCGGTATTTTCAAGTACCACGTTAAATTCATTGTACAATGCAAAAATCTAGTGTGACCAACAATTTTGATTTATTCGAATTCCTTGAGATACCGCTCAGCAATTCCTCAACTTCAAATCTAAGGAACTTCCTATTTTCAAGTACCATATTAAGTTCATTTTACGATAAAAACGTTTCATGCGAGTCAGCAATTTCGGTTCATCCGAATTCCATAAGAACCGCTCAGCAATTCCGCCAATTTCAAATCCAACGTCTCTTGTATTTTCAAGTAGCACGTTAAATTCATTTAACAATTAAAAAGTTTCACGCGACTCGTGACAATTCCTTCGGTTCATTCGAATTCCTTGAGATAACGCTCAGCAATTCCGTCAATTTCAAATCCAATGTCTCTTGTATTTTCAACTAACACGTTAAATTCATTTCAAAATTAAAAAGTCTCACGCGACTCGTGACAATTCCTTTGGTTCATTCGAATTCCACGAGAATCGATCAGCAATTCCGTCAATTTAAAATCCAACGTCTCTTTTATTTTCAAGTAAAACGTTAAATTCATTTCACAATTAAAAAAGTCTCACGCGACTCGTGACAATTCCTTCGGTTCATTCGAATTCCATGGGAACCGATCAGCAATTCCGCCCGTAGGTTTCGTCGTTCCCGGGCCTCTAGGGTCATCGACGCGGTCGTTTTCCCTTGTTTTCTGATCGGTATGCGCGGGTGCCTAGCCGCGCGGGCGCGCGCGACGCCGACAGGTGAACAGAAACAGGCATGTATACATACATACATACATATACACGTGCACGTATATATATATATACGTATGTAAGATACAGTTAGGAGTACCGTTCTGAAAATGCAACGGCTCGTATCGAGTCGAAGAGAGCGAGGAGAGTGGTTCGGTTGGTAGACATCGGCTTGCACGGGGGCCCCCGAGCGGCGCTTTAACTCAAACGGCTGGGCACTGAAGAGGGGGCGGGGGGATCCAGTCGAAAGGGGTATAACGGTAGCGATAAATTCAATGGCACGAAGAGAGACGATGAAAATCCACGGAATATAACCAACGGCGGCGGTGCGCGCCTTTGCGCGAAAATAATTATAATCAATAAAGGTATCTCATTTTATATACCGCGATGGCGGTTTCAGTTACGATTCGAGGTTTCCTTGTACGCCGACAAGTCCCAGGAATTCCAACGGGAGTACGGGAAGTAAATTATCGGACTTACTCGAGTGAACTTTCAATTAACGTTATCGTGTACCATAGCACGTTGTCCTATTATTCAAATTCCTCCTTGTTACACATGTATAGACTAAACGAAACAACGATCAAGTCGGAATCGAACGAACGAACAAACGCACGTATATACACCAAGTTAGAACGAGTACATTACGGTAGATCGAAGCTCACCTTAAAGGGATGCGATCCTTCTACCGAAAACGCGTATCCCTCAATTCTACCACCCCCTTACAGACCTGGTCTTTTATGTTTCACCGTTCATCGAGGCAATTTCGTAACGAGAAATACTCGATCGAAGTGGTCGCGATCGGTTCCATGGTCGACGAGGCAAAAGGGGATAAGAGAGGGTGAGTTGGCAACCTTATCGCTACGAAGACGGAACAGTCTATCTGGCCGAGGTGTGTATACAGGCCTGCTAACGGATCGAACCCACTGGCGGCGCGTGCGCCGCGTCACCCCTGTGAATCGTGTTGAACCAATGAAACTCCTGCCTTTTACACGGCCCTCGGGTCGGCAGAACATTCCGATGTATATATATATATATTTTGGGCACTTTCCATCCAAGGGGATGGTTATCACATAAAAATTCCATTCGAGGCAGAGTGTATGTCGAAAGGTTCGAACGAGTTGGCCAACTCGATCGGTTGTCATCAGGGAAAGAACCCGTCGAAACGGAAGAGGGAAGACGCTGAGTCAAGGGACAGAAAGCTCGTCTCTATGTGTCGGTGTGATCCGGGCGGGGTGGTAGCAAACGGTGGTGGCTCAACACCGGCTGCCATCTGCTGACGGTCGCCACAAGCTCGAGCCACTGCTTCCCCGTGAAGTGCATAGCCGAAACGAGAGACGTTCGGCTCCGAAACGTCATCAGCACGAGCGTTTTTTTGTTCCCCCGGTGAGGATCCTAGGGCGATCCACGTTAACGCGTCGCGAAACCACCTTTGCCGCTTGTTTCTCGGTCGTCGCGACTCGTGTCCACTGAGTGCCAGTGTGTATATAGTTTTCGTGTGTTGTCCAAGTCCCGCTGGAATACGGAGGAACGGTTACGGTCACGCATCAACCAGCCAGGATGACAAAGTCGAGAATGACGTAAAGCCCACGAGGCCAAGTGGATTCTGGTGTGATCCGACGACTCGTGCACAGGACATCGTGATCCATGGTCAAGTTGTCAACTGTGATCGAGCCTGGTTCGGTCGTGTGAAAATCAAACGGATTCCTTGGAACGTTGACTCGAGTCCCGGAGACTGGACAATGATTGATGTCGAGGAAGTACCGTTTCAGCCTGTTATGATACCCCATCAGAAAATCCACTCGCGATCGCCTCGAATCGGGGTGGTGTTTGGTCGATGATTGGAATTCTCCCAGATTTCGTGACAGACACTTTTGTGTTGTCGTTCCTAACCAAATACTGTTCAAGATACCTTTGTTTCGGTACCCTGGTGTCCCTCTCTCCTGTAGGATGTGAATCTAGTGACACCTTGGCGAAAGGACGATCCAAACGGGTCGAAATGTGATGGGACAGGACGAGGTGAACAGTGTGTGTTTTCGAATTGTTCCGCTGCGTTGCACGACACCGTAGCCGAACCAAGCTGCCTGTTTACGGAATATCGACCGAAGGCCGCGGCTACCGAATTAGTCGCGACGAAGGTCGCGAATAAACGCGCGTACTTCCTCTTGCGATATCATCCGCCTCGAACTATTTACATCAACGCAATAACCATCCGTGATCAGACAGAGTCAACCACCGAATGCATCAACAAGCGCAACAACCATCGATCGACTGACAAGATATTCTAATCGTAAATTCGTTCCGTGAATCAACAACCAAAGTGTTTTCGTAGCTGACATCTAGCCTAACGACGTGGGTAGATAGAGTCAGCCACGATCCGTTGAACGTCGACAACCAGTGAGTCCTGATTAACGAGGAGGAACATTATTGAAATCGAGAGTGTTGCGAACTGGATGAGGCTACCTCGAAGTACAGTTTCTCTGAACGAGACCTACTGACCCGCACGACCCCTTCCACCCTAGAGTGCTCTCGTTGCTACGGATTTTTCCCTACTTTTACCCTTTGCATTTGTGGACATCGGGGATCGAACCTGGGGGTAGATCGACGCTGATCGGAGGACACCGACCGAAACGGTTGTTCGGGCAGGCTGGGGTGGGGGGCGCGGCGATATGGCTGTGCGCGTACGGAACCTAAGCGCGGGTGAATCGAAGAGAGTCGTTCTTTGAACGAGACCCACTGACCTATCGACTCGGCCCGCTCTACTCCTACCCTTCCGACCGTATTTCTGTTCCCGCCACCCTACTTCTGCCTTTCTCCCCTTGCGTGTGCTGGCGTGCTGGTAGCATCGGGGACATTCGTGACTCCTATTTCGTGCGCGCCCCCTTCTTTTAGGGGGTAACGTTCTCGAAGATACGAGAGGGGGGATGGGAGGGAAGCGATCATCGACCATACGCGCACATTTATAAGACAAACGAGTGCCTAAAAGGATTTTCAATCGGTGTCTCAGTTCTATTTGTATGGACTTTCTTTCAGCGACGATTCATCCCTCATTGACTATCATTGCCCGTCACGATCCTCTACGGAGGACACTTCATAACGGGCCACGGTCACACTCAGTGTTCACAGGGTATCGCTGATTTTGCTTCTCGTTGTTTCTTCCCTGACGGTTTGTTATATGTCGCCAGGGATTGCATAGGGTATCGAGAAATACAAGGTGAAGAGTGCCTAATATTTGATGCCTTTTCTCGACTGATTATTAACCATACGACCGGACACGTATGAATTATCGTAATCGCGTTTGTATCACACGGTGTGAGTCTCGTTCGATGAACTTTCCTTCGTTTCTGCTCGTGGAAGGGATCGTTTAACACTTGCTTCTACTTCGTGTACACGAAGGTCGACGTATTACCCAGTCGATACACAGTGCCTCAGATTATTATCGCTTCTCGACTGACCGACAGAGAAACATAGGGATACGTTGTAACTCGATAAGCTCTTCCCTTGGGTTCACCCGTGATTTTTCGCTTCTCTGAGTATTTTATCCGAGCTTCATTTGTCTCGACCCCTTTCTTTATTGAAAGGGACCGAAGATTGATCGGGAGCACAAACTGGGGCTGCGGGTGGATCTCTGAATTTTATTTCTTCCTGTCGAAATCTTCATTGTGTCTGAAGCCCAGAAGGATCCTCCTCGGAACATCCTGAATATCGTAGGAGCAATCGATGATACAGACACGGTGCAATTAAATAAGAAAACAACCTGGAAGTCCGAAAAAGTTCATCGATCGTGGACTTGACTCATGTAAGATAAATCGCCAAGCCATCGAACTCTGGTGATTTAATCAATGAAGACGAAAGGAATCGACGCTCGCTACCCGTTACCGTGTCAGCTTAATCGAATCGTCGTACTTTTAACGGGTCGACTGTACGATCGATCGAACGACACCCTGGCTGCCCCGATAGTACATCTTTAATTTCTCGCGCGGAAAAGATGGCAGCCTTATCACGACACGAACCAGTCGTGATGTCCTTTGGCGAGACAGAGGATCGCGTGGCAAGCGTCGATGTATACTGTCCATCTAAACCGACGACACGTTGGTACGAACTATCGACAACAATAGCCTGATCCTAACAATTGAGAAAATAAAAGACAGAAACGAAGAAAGTATCAGCAATATAGAAAAACGAAGCAGTTAGGAACTGTACTTAAAAGGAATCGGAAGATTTTACAAGAAATATAATCTAAGAACTAATGTGGTTAAAGGTGTTAAAAGGTTGTTAAAGAAGAAGAAATAAACTAAACTGACATCCAATATGTTAATCGTATCCTCATCGAAATCGAGTTATTTAAATTCACGGCAATACGAGAAGAAATCCCGCAACTAGAGTATCGAAAATGTTGTCGAATTGATGTAGATAGGAGGGAAAACGTAACGTAAACAAAAAAAATGGCGGATAGCGCGGCGAGTTCGAGTTCGGTGCAGGTCGCTGCGAACAGTCCGCAGCAACAGCCACAGCCGCAGCAACAACAGCAGCAACAACAACAACAACAAACGCAACAACCGCCGGATATAAGCAGCTCGCAGCTGACGTCGCCACCAATCACGGGCACAGGTACGAATAGGAAACGATCGAGATCTTCCGGTAGGGTTATATTTAACATCTATAGGCATCGCAATTACATGTTTTTGTTCGATTAGCGAAACGTTAATTTACGATCATCTCCTCTTCATGGATCGATGCGTGCGAAAGGGAGAAACTGCGAATTCGATTGAAAGTCTGTCTGGTTGTATTGCTTTCCTAATTAAATGTACTTTGGAGGCAGAAGGGTCACGAAATTTGGGATATTATTTATCGCAAGGGAAAAAGAATGTGCTCTTACATTTTCGAGATTAAGAGATTATGCATAAAATATACTGTCGTACTTCAATTATAGTCAACATTATAGCTGTTGATTGTTCATGAGTATCTGTTGACAGTAATTTTATGAACTTATCCCCCTTTGTGGTATTATTGTTTATATTTATACGGGTTGCTTCACAATTTTGCTCATGTTTAAAGTGTAATTTATATAAACATGAAACAAATGTGTTAAATTAGAATTATGAGGTAGAAGATTTGAATACATTGTCTGAGCTTCAATTGGTATTTAATTGCGAATTAAAGTAAAATGATGGCAGTGGTAAACTCTGATGCAATCTTGCAAGTCGAAAAAGTGGCATTTTAATAAAATCCAGGTATGTTGCATCAAATTCGATTTGAAAAATAAATGTCAGAATCTCGTGTGTCTTCAAAGTGCTTAATATGGGACGTAACACCTTTCTTTGATTAAAAATGCACGAGTCACCGGTGAATCTCAAATAAGAAAACTTAGAGAGGAAGGAGAAAGGCTCAACGAACTTGGGATACAGACTCAGCGAGTGAACGACGACGGTCAGGCTTGTTCTTTTCCTTTTTCCGGTGGTACCAGTCTTGTTCGGATAACGAAGGCTTATTGTACCGTGCATTCTGCGGTAAAATGGATAAATGTCTGAGGCGTTTTCTGCTGCGAGTATGCTTTGGGATATCATGTTACTTTTCATTTAATAAGATTAATTTCAGTCTGAAAGAGGGCATTTGGTTTCAATGAATAGAGAAATATCGTTGCACTCGACCAGTCATTGTTGAAGAGTTTTTAGCAAAACAATTTCATCTTAAACAATAACTAGACATAGATTTTTGTGTGGACTAATTTTTCCAGATCTAGAGTCAAAAAGGAATTTGTTCACTTTATTTACCAGACCGATTCTATCACGTCTCAAATAAAATGAGAACCTCTATAAACTTAATGAAACTCTTAAGTATACTAAATTCTAGGGAATCGTATATGCTATGAATGTATAAATCTCTTTGAGTTCGAAGGTCTCTACGCTGATAAGCGTCAAATATATTTTGTTCGCGAAATTCGAAAGACCCCCAGCGTTCGCCATTTTGTTTCCATTTTTCAAATGCCCCGAGTTGGCAGTGTATGCACTAAAAGTTTCTACGAGAGCGAAAGGTCAATGAGCACACCAAAATTAGCACATTCTTATAATCGAATATTCAAATATAAATCACTACATTCGTCGTCACGCTAATCACATTTTTCCAATTACGAATCGAAATACAAATAACATTAAGCAGAAGACTAACAATAAGATTCGCGTCCAACTGCAGCATCCCATAAAGATATTCACATCATCCCACACTGGTACATCGTATCTCCATTAGTTTTACACAATCAACACAATTCAGCATCCTCGTCGATTTTTTCTCGCATAACCAATGCTGCTCACGCAACGGTAGCCACACCTCGCGGAATCAGGAAGGTTCAGAATCCAATGTTACCATATCATTTAACCAGCTCATCTTCCAAAAATACTCAAACGATCCTGGTTACCTAAGATTGGTTCCTATTACAGTGGGGTATGTTACAACAGACTAATTGATTCTAAAACCTCGTTCGTTGCAGTATTTACATTGAAATATTATATGTAATTTCACAAATTGCAGCAAACTATGGCAACTGACGCTCTAATATTATTCACGATACTGTTATTAACAGATTCGTATCGTCAGTTGTTCCTTTACCATGATAACGAAGGCGGAGTGGTATAATCGGCAGAATCGGCAAAAACTATTTTCTGTAACATTTGTTCGTTAAAGCATACCCCACTGTAGTTCTTCACAATTAAAACAATAAAATACCGAACATCCCTGTTGGTTTGTCGCTCTCATAGACAATATTGCTCTCATGCAACGCTAGATATTATCATATCAATCAGCTAGGTCAACGCCCAAAACACTCCTCAAACGATTCCAGTCACCAAAGATCATTCGCGATCGGCCCCTATTAGTTATACACAATCAAAAAACTACAAACCAACTATACCGGTTGATCTGTCGCTCCCATAGCCAATGATGCTAATGCAACTCTGGCCATACTGTTACCATATTAATCAGCTAGGTCAGCGCCCAAAAACGCTACTCAAACTGTCCCAGTCGCCAAAGATCATTCGCGATCGGTCCCTACTAGTTATACACACTAAAAGCAACTAAAAACCAAGTACCTCGGTCGATCTGTCGCTTCGATAGCCAATGATTGTAATGCAATTCTGGCCATACCGTTACCATATCAATCAGCTAGGTCAGCGCCGAAAACACTCTTCAAACGGTCCCAGTCGCTAAAGATCATCCGTGATCAGCCCCTGTTACTTCTACACAATCAAAAAACTAAAAACCAACCATCCCGATTGATCTGTCGCTCCCATATCCAATGTTGCCATTGCAACCCTAGCCAAACTCTTACCACATCGATCATCCAAGTCACCGTCCAAAAACGCTACTCAAACGGTCCCAGTCGCCTAAGATCATCCGCGATCAATCCAAACGACGAATCCAAGCTTTCCCCCGATCGTCCAGGTCTTATCTGCTGACGCAGCAAACCTCCGTACCAGGCACGAATAAGCTGAAGAGAACGGGGAAGAAGCAAGAGATACCGATTCGCCGAAGAGCGATCGGCACGAGCGTGGCCCCTCAACGGTGAGGGCCATAAATCAAAGTTGAGTTAGCGACCGTGAGCCAGGGTACACGCGGTCGAGGTCAGGGCTCTCCTCAGCGTGGCCAGGCCTCGTCGGTCGCATCCCATAATGAAGGACCATTACTCCTCGCGAGTTTCTACGGCCAGACGAACGATCGCAGCACCCCACCTCCTTCTCCTCTTCAATATGCCGGCGCTTTTCGTGCACGCTTCTCATCCCACGGCGGACGGGGCGGGAGAGAAACTGGCAGAGAATGCGCAACGGCGGGAAGAAGCGACAGAGATAGAAAGAGAAAGAGAGAGAGAGAGAGAAAGAGAGAGAGTCGCGTTAGCGGATCTGTCGGTCGAGTAACGGAACGCTTTCGAGTACCGCTAGCACCGGCTCTGACGCGGTTACCGGACACCGTTACTTCGGTGATCCGCGAGCGTACCACACCACCACGTGCTGTCTCACCGTTCTCTTTGAAAACACGCGGCGTCGGCGGCATTGGCGGCGGGCGCGTTCAGTTGGACGGATAACGTTCCACGGCCCCAGGAGATCCAATGCGCGCGCATCCATCGTCGTCGATGCTTGGCCGTCCCGCGAATTCGACGAACCGTGGAAAAATTTGCGATCCGCGCGCCCTCTGGCCCCTAACCGCCGCGATTGATTTATACTAGCGGGTCCCGTCTCGCCTTCCCGCGGACAACCAGTTCCGTTTACATTAGGCCCCGATTCACTGTTACCCGCGCCGCCTACGGACGAACGACGACGATGGTTCTCTCCGTTTTTTTTTCCAGGCAACGGTGAATCGAACGGGTCGCGGAACGGGGCTGTAGGGAAAGGGAATTCTGTGGAATCGCTGGGGGAATTGGGATAGGAGATTCGTTTGAAGTTGTATGTATAGTGGATGAGTATGTATGAGACAGAGATGGGAAAATTCATTATCTGGATAAACAGTTTAGAATAACTGGTAAAAGATGGGGAATCAGTGCTTGGCCAACTAATGGAACGTGGAAATTCCAATTTTTATGGTGAAACAATACTTCTTCTTGAATGAATGAACACTTGGCGAGAATTATTTAATGTTATTAACTGTTCAAAGGTCAGAACCATGCCCTTAGATAATGCCGCCTTTCACTGTGCACTAGGAGGTTGTTATCAGGGGACCAAAAATGTTCTTAACGTTTTAATTAATAGAGACAAATGATAAGGCCCGTTTACTTGTTCAAATAATCTGCGTAGGTTGACTTGTTCATTCACATTTGCGCAAACAAGTTGTTGCGTCTAAATGGAAGCTTACATTTTCAAATAATTTCTGCAAATTAATTTGTGCATTCATATTTTCACAAGAAAATCGATGGGTTTAATCCTCGTACGCTGGTCAATAAATTGTTGTATTACTGTTTCTTGAATTGAACTCGGTTTAAACTAACATCGAATTAAGGAAATATATGTCCTTCTTTCGTTATACAGGGTGGACCACAAAACGCGATCAGCTTAAATTATTCTACTGTTAATTGTTCGGTCCAAAAGTTTTTGGGCAATATAACATGATTCAAGGAGATCTTATGATACCAAATTTTTTGTCAACCCTTCTTTTCCAAAGTTTTCAAGGTCACCTTCAATTTTTTTATAGATTATCGTATAATTTTTTTACGCCCATCTTTTTGGGCAGCTACTGAGACGAATTCGACAAGCATCATAACAAATAATTTTTGTTATTATAGACCAAAGGAACATTCAGAACATTTCATTTACTTTAATTAAAACGATGTTCAAAATGGTGCCTATCAGCTGCATTACAGTCGCGTAAACGGTTAAGGAAGGACTGCTTAGTTCTATTTATGTGACTGCTTAGTCTATTATGGAAATTACCGATGTCAAATTGATTTTCTCTGATAAAGAATATGATAAGTATGGGGGTTAAATGGAAGCTGACGCCCCTGGAAAATAATTACCATTACTTTTCTTATTATTTAATTTGTAACAATTGATTATAATTATAGTTTATTCTTTATACGTATGTGAAGTGACTTTGCAAAGTGGACTGAATATGTACTGCACAAGTCAGTTCGCGCAAATTATTTGAAAATATAAACGGGCCTATACACAAAGAGTATAAGAGACCAGAACTTTTTCCTGACAATCTGATAATTCTTTATTCCTTCCTTTATAAAGGTTTTCCTCTCTGGTATGAAAACAGTGCTTTAACTCCCTTTCGACGTCTTGTCGATTTCGTGAATGCTGTGTCTATTGCTCGCTGGATCATCTCCGGACGTGAAGGATATTTTTTGACTGGCCTCTGAAGCCCTGGTGCCCGATTTGAGTTCATAAAGTAAACAAGACCGAATAATTGAGTTTGACACAATCTTCTCACAGTAATGTAAACAATCACTTTACTCAATATCATTTGAAAAAAGCATTTCGACAAAATAATCCACACTAAACTGAATATAAAACCTTATTCTACAGTAAATACATCGCAACTTTTATTATAGGTCATCATACATTGCGTGAGCATCCGTCGTTCAAAGGTAACAAAAGGTTACCGCCATTCGAATATCGAAACTAAAATATCAAGATAAACCGTAATTCGATCAATATTGCAATAAATCCCGTTGTCAATACACATTCCATTAACTAACCTTTAATCTACAAAAAAGAAAAAAGTAACCGGCAACATTAAATCAACGCTACCTGTCAAGCTTCCGATGAAATACAGTTCGTTGTCTATCTACAGTAGTTCGATTCAATAGCCGACACGAAATATTACTTAACAGTACTCTGGTAGCACGTCGACGGCCCTGTTATCGTAACACGTTCGTCATTCCGTCGCGAATACGTACATCGAAACCCCCTGGCAGATAATGGAACCGGTTGGACACCGCGGAGGTCAAAGACGGAGGGGGCCAGAGGTGCTATAATCACAGTTAACCACGCGAAACTTTTCTTCCGCTTGTTATTGGGATGTTACGACACCGCCGCGCGCCGGTGACGGAGCTTTCACGGCGTTAAAAGCGCCATTTTAATCGCCTCCGTCGGGGCCCAAGCGACTTCAGATTGCGGCGCGTAACGGAAAAAGGAAGACTGCGTAAGAGCCCGATGGTTCACGCGAACGATCGCTCGGGTACATCTCCTGGGGTCCACGGAGGGTTAGGAGGCCAAGCACTTTGCCATTTCGCATCGCGTCCGACAACGGTCGGCAGAATTTACGAGGCAATATTTGAATAATATTCGTTGTCCGTTAAAGCACAAAACCGTCGACGTTTAACGGCGTGTCATAGTAAAGAAAAAAAAAGAATACTTATTTATTTAACATCGTAGCCGTGCATGAACTCCGTGTTAACGGATCGTGTATACCGTTCATTCAACGATCCGCCCGTTGATTTTCACGCGCACGGGGTCACGTGTTAGTGGCCGCCATTTTGTCGCGATAAAAGTCTATGATTTTTCGGTTTTACATTGTTCTTAGATTAAAATATCATACAAAAGGATTGTTTCGATCACTGTATAGGACTTCCATTTGAGTATTAAGTTTCGAGGGGACAGAGCTATTAATATTTTTAATATTTATTGTTAAAAAGTGTAACTCTTTTTCTATGGTCTTTAGATATTACAGTAATGTCTCGATGAGTGCGGTGTTCTCGGCTCCGTTTCGGAGCATTCATGACAAGGCAGAAAGGTTTTCAACCCTTCATAAATTTGTTTTCTATCCGAGGACGAGCCTCTGCTTAGCTTCTGTTCACTCTATTTTTCATGTCGTATTCATCGAGAAAAACTGCATTATTTTACTCTACTCTCGTGTTGGAGTTATTTGTTGAAGATCAACGTTTATATAATATATCGTAAATGTGGTGCGCCTTTGTGTGTTGTACACCCACCGCGACATTACTGAGTATAAGCAAGACTACGGTACACAATTATTTTCACATAAAAATTCGTTTTTATGTATTGGTTATAATGTTGACGTATGTAATTCGAAATATATTTTCATAAGATCATTTTTTTCTATAAAACGGCCATTTTGTTGAACGTACTGGATGGGACATCCATTTTTAGGTTACAGGGGTCGTTTGTTTTTCATAGTGTAACACTATAACGAATATATAAAAGTTCTAGCGCAAAAATATAAAAAATCATGAAAAAACCTGCTCGTCCTCTAAAGGCTAAAGGTGCATCAAATTAGTAGTTTCACTGCTATGAATTAGCTCTGAATGTTTTCGGTTGAGAAATTTAGGTATTCCCTTGAAAAATATATTTGAAAAAATAGTTCGGTTTAGTATCGATATTTTCGACTTCAAAATAACAAGATGCAACATATACAGTAAAGGTTCGACTATTGTCCGACAACTGAGATCGAAGCCAGACACTTATGAAATAGGTGGAATCAATTCTTAATTTTGTTTACAAAGGATACCAAAGGGAATCCTTTCCCCCCCCCCCCCTTCAATAGTGTCGTGAACACCGGGTGCTTACGCTGTAGATCATTTCGAGCACCAGTCCAATTTTTACTGTATATCAGTCTCATAATTTTGAAATAACGAAGGGTCTGGGCGTTAAACGGTTAAACCCTCAAGTTCCCAAATAAAACAACGAAAATTTTCCCGGTGGATTGTTAAACCGACAGTAAAAAATGTATTTTTCGATGGTCCTCTCGCTGAAAAACTGGGAAACCGATGGACGTTCTCCGGCGAAATATTTTTATTCCGCGCAAGTTTCGCTCATTCGATTGTTTTTCACTTCCGTTCCGGTCGTTACGACAATAAAGTTTGCGTTTTTGTCCCTACGGGAAGCAGAAATGTTTATTTATTCGTTTTTCTTTTTCGTTACATCCGGTTATTTGTGGGAAAGGGCCCAAAGGTTGCGGGGTCGTAGATATTTGTCGCTTATCGTTCGTGTTCGTTATTGCGAGCAGTTATCGCGTGGTGTCGTGCCTGAATATCGTTTTATACGAGCAATCAATTCTCGCCCGGTTTCCAGCCGGTAATTATAGAATCAAAGCGAACGAAGTGCTGGCAACGATCGGTTGCAATTATCGTTGAATTTTCCGCTACTATTTTTCGTGCGATGAATCACACCCTTCGATAGAAGGGGGTTAAGGTTTATTCACATGTTTTGCGCCTTGTTTTGTGCATCTCTATGATCCTCGGGGTCAGGAGGTCAGGCTGTTTGATATTTTCCTCACGTGTTCCATATGTACCGTCGATATGAGATCACCGGGGATCGATATTTCATGCCTTGCACATTTTTTTTCTTTTCAGAGCCATTCTCGCGGAATTATGCCTGAACTATTTTAATGGCATTTCTTGGGCTCGATCGATTAGGGAATGCTTACGTTAGAACCCTCGTGTTTGCGGCAGTATAGGAATTACGTTGCTCGTGAATTGATATTACAGGCAGACTTTATGCAAATTCACATTTTAACGAACTGAGTTGCAAAAGGAAAACGAAATACAAGGATATTTACATCATCAGAGGCTTTATTATAATAAAATTATAGTGAGGACAGTAGGTACTACATTTCTTTTTAGAGACTAATTTTTGGAAATACTAATTCGTGAAAGTAGAAAATGGAATTTGTGGAAATAGGAGTGAAATCAAAATTTAGTGCTTCATGGAAGGATTTTACTAAGTGAAGCAGAAAATTAAGTACTAGCTATACTGTATTAGTTTTTGTCTACAGGAATTTTTGCTTTCCAGAATTCGTCTTGAACAAATGAGTCTTGATATTTATGAATGGTAAAAAAAGAATGAAAAACCGGTTTTTATTGTCTCAACATTTAAGAACTCACCGTTCCAAAGGTTGGGTTAGCATCAATTTGTGCGGTTTAGCGTTGTTACCACGTGGACGATAAATGTTCCCGCGAACCAGCCCCGAGATGAACGGAAGTCCCAGGAAGATGGATCCCAAAAATTTTCTTCATTACTCACATACGAGTTTTTTTATTGCGAACTAAAAATAGAAGTTGTAAAACTTGTTAAAGAAATGTATGGAACTGTAAAGTCCCAGAAAAAGCAATTTACAATTTATTGAAGTATAATTATATTTAAGTAAAATGTATTCTAAATGCAAAAGCTAGCAGTACAAATTAAATCAGATGCACACAATTATAAATATTGCCGTGCGTTAAATTATATTAAGTTCATTAACAGTGATACAGTCTATGCACTGTATTAATGAAGTTGTTATAATTACCGTACATATTATTTCTGGATGCTCTTAAATGAACATACATATCCGCGGAATAATTTTACATTTTCCTTTAAAATGTCTCTGTCAAACATGGGAAAACTCATTATCCAGATAGAGTTTCGAATAACGAGTAAAAGGTAACGATTACTTCACCATTTTTAATTAATTAAACGTCGAAATTACAATTTTTATAATAAAACGATATTTTTCCTTGAATGAGTGAACTCTTGGCAAACAATTATTTGATTCCATTAACAGATTAAAGATGCTGCATGTCACTGTGTATTATTCGAATAAAAATGTGACCAACTGTGCTTTATGCTTTTATTCTGTATCTATAATTTGTCTCTACATCAATAATAATAAATTTAATTAATAAAAGTAATTTACAGATACAGTTTCGAGACAATATCAGAGACGTCAGTCTGATGTGGCAATCGACTAAGTTCGAAATTGAATTCTAAGACGCTTATCTGCGAGAGAAAAAAATCCACGTGCACACGAATAGTCCTTTCGGGCCGATATGTAAACAGGTCTGATACACGAAAGTGCACTCCACTTCGATAAAATTTTCTCTTCCCCGTGGCGGCTCCCATCTGTTTACGTGTACTTACTAAACTAGGCTCGAATTGTTCAACGAGCACACTTCGCCCGACCGTTTGATGTATCCCGAAGGGCACATCGGGTCTGGTCCTGGAAATTAAGTGCGGTTGAGACGTTTGCGCATCGCTAAACGTCGCGGAAAAGTTTCATCTTCCATTTGAAAAGTTCGAGGCAGATTCTTCGGTAGATTTTTTCTTGTACCTATATTTCTCTCGATTTTGTGGAACTATGCTCAAATATTTATGGGACCAATTTAAGCATTTTGCCGTACTTGGTTGGTATTATTTTTAAACTTTAAGGGAGATATCACCTTTTTATCCGAAACGGTCATTTTACTTTTTCGCTTTTAATTCGTTTACTACAGAAGATATCGAAAAAAGGTTTAGATAAATTTCGTATTGTATTTAGTTGTCAATATACCGGTAGGAAAAAATAATTTAAAAATTCTTAGATCGGTCCCATACAAAATTGAGCAAAGTTACAGGAAAACCGTAAATGTAGCTAGAGGGTTGTATCACTCTGGAGTATTTATTTATATTTTAATATGTGTATCTTTGAAAAACTTGTAAATACGGGAATTTATGTTTTTATGCCTTTCATACGAATTTAAAAAAATGTTGTTATCTAATCGTACCTGCGAACCAGATCATGGTTCAAGATTCTGAATTTATTTTTATTTATATGATTCTTAATGACAATTATAAAGACCAGCGGTGACAAAACTAAAATTACAAAGGTTACCACTACTTTCATATAGATATACATAAATATGCATATATCATAACCCCTAGAATGCTAAATTTTGTACTGTAGCTGCTCTATTATAATATCATTTATGATATTATCTATTATAAAATTATGTTCTTTCATATTCCCAAAATGCTCATATCTACCAATCTAAAGAAATTAGAGCAACTACAACTTGTATAGTTCAGTGGAGTGTTCAATTATCCCAGTATACGTTCTAGGATTAATTAAGAAAATTTGGTTACTATAAATAGAAACAGATTCATTGTTCGTTCAGTATTGTAGAATTTCACTGAATGGTAATTTTCGAAACTATTTGTAGGTCATTTCGAGTGAGTCAACCAGCTCGATTCAAGCCATATTTTAAGAAACTACCAAACTTCCGTGCGGATTATCTCTTCGAAACGCAACGACAACCGTCGTAAATCTCCGCGAAATTAATTGCGCCGTCGAGCAACAAAACGCGACGAAAAAAATTCACGTCGTGTCGGGTGCGCAGTGTGTTAACTCCCGCGCTTTAAAGCGATGCAATAGATGCCAGGCACTGATAAACGAACAAACATACTCAGACCCAGCAGATGTACCTGTATGATTAATGCCTGTGGACACGTTCCTTCGAAATCCACCCCCTTTCCCTTCGCCTCCGATGCATAAGAAACAGGTGCGCGACATGAACGTAACGTAATCTATCGGAGCATTAATCAAAGTGAAAGAACAATTCTGTTCGTCGAGTCGACCCCTTAATGCTCGAAAGATTATCGTCGATTGTTGCAGACACTGATCGTCTCGAATAACTATTATTAGAAGAAAAAACAGTCACAAATGTTTCACTCGGAAGCCAAAATGATCGATTCCATGTATAGAAAGTATAAACAATTAGTAATACAGTAAATCCTCTATGAGTGCCCGAAAGATCTTCGGCACTGAACATGAAATATTTCATAAACTAATGGCCATATGGGGCTGAAACAAATATCATTGGCTTTAGAATCCTCCTTGTTAATGCAGTTTTCTCCTTGTCAATGCAGAGGGTCCGTTGAACACTCATCGGGGTTTTACTGCGTCATGTATATTACTTTTTTCGAAAATTAATATAATGAGTTTACCTACTAAATTTACCTACACATGACAGAATAACATTATTTCTTAGGAAAAAAATTGTGTCAGATTGACACAAGGGACAAGGGACAAAGAAAGTGGATCTTCTCAGTAGGTTGCATATCTATTAACATTTCGTTCTAAGCGTAATGTCAACGGCGTTATAAATTGAAGGATTTCCTAATTGATCGATATTGAGCAATAAGGTGCCATTCACCAAATATGGATTCTCTTAACTCCTTCGCTGTGAATGACGAGTGTATTCGTCACGAAGACATGTAAATGTTCTATATAATGACGAGTATACTCGTCATACCAGAACAGTACATACTATTTGGTATTTGAATTAAAATTTTTATGAAAACTAAAACATATTTGTAAATTTTCGACATTGTAGAATATTTTGAGACTGCTACACATACTCTGTTTGACGAGTATACTCGGCATCGCGTCGTTCTAGCGCTACAACGTAGATGCACACTTTCAAAAAGCGGCACCACATCTAAGAGGTTAACAAAAATTATTAATTCAAACCAAAAACAAGTGCCACTTCCTTAAAATTTAATTCAATTTTACAGCAGCTACACATACTCTGTGTTTGACAAATATACTCGTCATCGCGTTCTAGAGACACAACGTATAATACTTTTAAAAAACAGCACCACACCTAAAAGGTTAATCGTTCGCTATAAGTCCAACCGCTACCTTCTGGATTTCAAGTCTGCGCGCCATAAATTGAAATTTCCCCCGATCGAACGACGTTCAGCGGAACTAGGGTGTATTTTCAAAGGTCGTCCGCGCACGCGCAAACGACTCGTTAAAGGGGCGTGAAAAGTATGCGCGCGAGATTCGTCGGGCTAACGAGCTTACGACGCGCTCCTATGTGGGGTAAAAGTCCGTCGAACAGCGAAGCCCCGCTTCCGAAGCGCGCGCGACCGTGGCACGGTTTGGCCTCCCGCCGCCGCCCGCTTAAAACCGACTGATACCTTGCATTCTAGCTATATGATGAAATTCCTGGTGGTGACGTCACCGATTCCTCCCCCACCCCCTTCCCTTACCATCAGTTCCACGACATACCACACGGCCGTTTCTCCCTTTTATAGAAGCTCTCCGACTGAAAGCTTTTTTATGCGCGCCATCGAAATGCCGGGGCCGGCGAACGACGTAGAATATTGCGAACGAATATATGTACACCGAATGGCGCTCCTCCGTGTTGTGCGCGCGCGCGCACGTGGCGTGTATGGTAATAGTGGATTTTCTTATTTTGAGGGTCGCTGTCGTTTGAAGATTTATGCTTTCTTTTAGCTCGTTCCTTTTTGTAATTTGGAGAGTGAGGTTGGTTAGCTGGTGACTCGACGAGGTTTAATACTCGTGCACTGGTCGATAATCTATTTGATATTTCGTTGAATTAAAGTGGATATTAATTAGAGACGAATTAAGATTATATTTCAGTAGGTTTAATGTTTCTAAATAGTTGGTTTTAGTATTCAACGTTGTTAGATTTTACGTCTACTTTTTGTGTATTTCTCATTTCTTAAGACGAAATCATTTTAGAGTTGGAAATAATTTTATTCGAAGAGATACAAACTTGAAGAATAAGCGAGGGGAATATCAGGGTTAAGGAAATGCAGGGTGCCCAGAAAATCGTGGTACCGAATGATGATCCATCATGTAAAAATAAGTCGAAAAGGAAGAATAAGATTTTTCCATTTATGACTTCGTTTTCGAGATAATCAAATTTGAAGACGTGCTGGACACGCGTGCAAGTGAATAGGACCTGGCTAGCGCGTCTGTGCATTCCATTCTGTTTCTACTTACTACCGTAAGGAATACATGCGTCTCAGATTAATTTTCAAATTCGATTTCTCGAAAACGAACTTTTTGACGAGAAAAATTTATTTTCTTTCTTACTTATTTTTTCTTATAGAATTACAGTCTATATTCCAATGCTTAATTGAGTTTACTAAAATGTAGAATAATGAAAGATTTGTAATTTTCCATGACTTCAGGAATAATTGTAACGAATTTTGGTGTTTGTAGCTCTTTATTTAAAGTACTAATAGTGTAAATGTATTTAACTTCAAGTGATCGTCCAACTCTTCCAATTAATAGAAACTTCAATAAGCATATTTAGTAAGTTAAGAAAAACAACTTGATGATCTTAGAAAAGTTTGATGACGAAGAGTCTTTGATGATCCGAAGAAATTACAGAGTCCATGCATCTGGGATAATTAGTTACATATTAAAACTGGATTAAAGGACGATGAAAAGAACTTTCATTTTGGTAACGAATGTATATTTAAAAGTTGTATAATTAATGCGACGTTTATAATTCGTTGTTACCAGTCATTAGAAAGACTTGTGGGAACATGAATACATCGAAATTCATTTAAGGGTATTCTGCATCTTCAGCTTAAGTACGTCTCCGATAAATTGGTACTCGTTTCATTCTGAGTATTGTTTTCTAGTGGAGCAACTTTAGTATAATATTTTTGTTCTCGTTGAGACTAGTTACTTAACGATTGCATATAAATTGGATCAAAAGTTCACCTCGTAAGGATGCTAATTACGTTGCAATTGCAGTGAAATTTCTATTCAAATAAATTTAAATGAAATCCGGCCATTAGCAACAAGATGTCTGACTTGATTTTTCGAATTCATTAATGTAGAAATAGGGAATACAAAAATATTCAAATAAACGGTTCTTTTTAAAAGATTAAAACAACCCTTAATTTTGAAAATCAATATTTACAGTAACTATTATCTAAAATAAATTTGGTTAATTCCTACAAAGTACAAGAAGATTAAGAAACGAGTACTCTTTAAATTTTGGGTTACATTCTTAGCTTACTGAAATTAAAATCTGTTGAATTTATTTTAAATTGTTATTCCAGCGGTCAAAGTGTCAATTTTCCAAATTATTCAAATAGTTCCAAATCGTTTCAAGACTTTCAAGACGATTGCCTAAAATTTCCCTGAATGCGAGGGTACATTTTTCGGTACTAGGAACGACACGGCCCTGGGTCTGGCTCACCCCTCTTCCAGGTTTTCAGACTTAGAGACCGCTTCTACCGGATCGTTCGTCCTTTTTCCTTCTCGCATGCCGGTTATCCTCGTTCTCGCGCATCGTACACACGTATTACGTGGCACAACAGTAGGCCAAGAGTTCGATGGCCGGCAGCCTTGCAAGGCCGGTCGTCCGCGATGGTACCGTATACCACGTCAGATGACGCTGCCGACGCCGTGTTCTCCGTGGACCAATCTTACGACGCCGATATCCGGAGAACGTGCGGAGACCATCCGTATCGACTGATACACCGACAAAGGTAACGTCGATGTCCCTCTTTACCGACTAAGTCGAAACGTTGCGTGGCGCCATCGTCGAATGCTTCTTCTGCTTTTTCATTGGTCGAGACGGAAATCCCGGGTCTCAATTTTAAATTTGAATTTCGCGCGATTTCCTTCATGGAAATTATTTTCCGTATTTCTGGGACAATTTTTGGTTGCTCTGATGAGGGTTTTTAAATGTTTTTAATATTGATATCGAGTTAAATATTTATTTACTAGAGGAATAAAGGTTAAGGTCTTTTAGGTAGATTGAAAGGTTTTTAGGTGTAGAAAGCGTTCTTCAAAGGACTCATGTTTATGACAGCCCTTTCTCAAGTTAATTGTAAACGAACCGGCTATTTACTCCCAACATAAAACGCCATATACGCTCAAGAACTCCCTGAATGGTTAACGATCCGAGACCTATTTTCCATTGGGTTGCAAATCAGGACCAAGTCCGTTTAAACTCATATCGAGCATGCCTATTTTGAGTTTAACGGTTTTTATTCGGAACGTAACGGATTTAACTTCTTTTCGATTCTACTTTTGTTTTCGAGCTCGATACTCTCGCGGGAATCGAATAACGAGAACGACAAAACGCCGTGATCAATTCAATTTAGTGTGACACGATTGCAAATTTTCACCTTTCCAGAAACTGCAAAAATAGAATTTCGTTTCCTCGAATTCGGTAAACGTCGAAATCTTCATTTCTAATGCAACGTTTTCATCTATAGAAATTGCTGCAATCTTTTAGATTGAAAGAATTCTCGATTTGTTTCAAGAGTATTCAGGCATTCTTCCCTCATACAAATTACTGGTAATTAAAAAGATTGAGTCTATTTAACCCTTAGACGTCACACCCCACCTCAATAAACGTAAACACCAGACCAATGCGAATTGAAATTTTGAACTTTTGATGATTAAAAATTTGAAGGGAATAAAGGAAATTGAACTTATAACATATTTTTTAGGATAAAATTTCCTCCTAAATTCAATGGTAATAATTGCAAAAATCAGAAATAATTTATGGTAATGGAGCAAACCGTTATACTAACCATATCAAACCCCCAAATCAGGATCGGATTAAGGTTATCGGGGCCCTGGGCTATCAAACCTTCTAAGACCTAAGTAACAAATTCATGTAACAAAAAATAAAATAAAGTACATAAATCTTCAAAAATACTAATTTATCCTAAATAAAATTAAATAATATTTAATCATAACGAAATGGTAGGTTTCAAAGGGGGTCCCTCGAAAATGGGCCTGGCGGTATAGCCTCCCTAGTCCTCCCTTGATCCGGCGCTGCGCCAAACCGCCACCACCACCGAAAAGTCACAGAAAACTTCTTCGATCCTTGCCTCTTCCGTCATCAAACAATGACTCACGAAACCACTCGGATCCGAACCATACAGACTGGCGATTCTTTGTTTACAATCTAGATCTCCTATGCCGGAGTCGGTTGAGCTCCCCGCAGAAGGATGCTCGTGCAACGAACGGATCTCGTCGAGATGCACAACCGAGATCGGTTGTTACCTCCGTCCGATTCCGGTGAATCGTTCGAGCGTACGAGTGGCGGGTTCGCCGCTGCGCGGCGCGCGGGTCTCTCTCTCTTCCTCTCTCTTGCGGCGCGCGTGTACCGAAGCGAGACGGCCGAGAGCGACGGGTTGGTTGCAAGACGAAACTTCCGATTGCGACAGGCCATCGCCGGCAACAATCGCTCCTTACGTTAGGAGCCGTGCGCACACGGTCGATCTCTCTCTACACCGTGGCTGAGGCGAACGAAGAGACGAACGCGCGAAAGAAACCGAGATAGATCCCTCTAGCCGCGCGATCCACGTTGATAGTTGCATGAGGCTGCCTCTTAAAAAACTTCGTTTCACATCAACCGAGACGGGGCGAACGGCGCACACCGCTCGGCGTTGCGCCCGTTGCCTTTTTCTTGTAAAAGACCGAGCTTCCGTTTTGTTCTTTGGCTGCGCGACGCGCGGTGGAGAGAGGGGAGGGATGGTTGTAAATGAGCGCGTAATAATAGCTCGAAGCTGTATTCGCGACGTGCGACCAGGTCTTTTCTTCGCCGCGAACGGGAACAAGAATGAAAGGAACGTTTCGACGGGAGAGGAAAATTCAATGGAGACGTAACGGTGAATAAATGTGGCACTTTGATGATTTTTTTTTTGTCGGTGTTTCTCGCGGCTGAGGTTGATTCCGGGATTGGGTAGGATTGGGAGTCTAGAGGGAGGGTGTTACTACTGGTTGAGAGATCCACTGGATGAGTAACCCCTTAATCCTGTGACGAGGGGTATACACTACTGGCTGAAAGTATAGGATCAGACATTCATGATTGATGGAACAATAACTGATTATTTTGTTACGATATAATAAAAGTTTCGGAATCAGTATATCAAATGAATTACAGTTGTAGCATATTACTTTTATCTAATCTTCACAGGATAATTCAGATGTGGTCCCATACTCTTGACCGGTAGTACATATTCATGAAACTGGCCGTCCAAACGCAAAAAACAATAGGTCAATAAGTATTACATACTTATATTATATAATTATATAATCTATATATTATATTAATACTTACACCATAGCATATTTTAAAATCGCTTATTGACAAAAGCCGTGTTTCTCAAAATTTTCGTTTCGTTGTCTATGGATGACAGCCATAGTTAAAGGGTTAAACGTTATGATTCATCACTGGGACTGCATGACTGCAGTTCTCAGTGATACGAATTTTTCAAATCTATTTATACATTTATGTATAGAATATACAATTTAATGTACATTCTTTTCTGATATTTCTGCTGTGTATTGACTTCGGTTATGACGCATATATACGATATAACAATTAAAGGGGTTAAGCCCCAGTATGCCTCATCCTTAATTTGTTTGTTATTTATTCGTTCTGTTATGAATGCTTTCCTGTGTTATGCTTCCGATGCTTTGGTACTAAATAGATGAATTTCATTGTTTTTCTTATTTAGGTACGAAGGAGCATTTTATAATGTAATCACTATTCTTTTTTTAATATTTATTATTACACTATATGTAGTATTAACATATAGGGTGATTCATTAGAAATTACCTCGATCGTTACCAGAGGTGAAAAAAATTGTTTATTTGTTTAAAAAATTATTCGTAATTAAACGGTAGAATGGATGAGGCAATTGACTTTGTTTCATTTGACCAGTGTGAACTGGCATAAATATAGTTTAAGAATACAGAGGAAAATATACTTTGTTATGCTTCTTTAACAAGTATAGATAATGTATAGATCATGATCTAACATTATAATCATTATTATATTCTCAAAAAGTACTCTTCACTTTTCATGATTTCGTTTTGTTGGAATTATCTATTAGCAATCACATAAAATCGTGTATTATAATACTATATTATCCTATAATCGTATAAAAATTAATCATACAATCACCTAGAATAAATATCGAAAACTCCTACTATCAGATTAAGTTGGAAATAGTTACATTGCTATCATATACACACAAAAATCATGAAAAACATACAGTAACTAAACCTTAATTGTCAATTGCCTCCAAGGAAAACAAATTAAAAAAAAATAATGGCAGTCATTGATGATCGCATCTAATAAATACGAAATATTATTTTTTTTTCTAATGCACCACCCTTATTCCAAATATCTGGTCAAGCATGCAATTAAATCAAGCTTCGATTAATCGAGCCATTGTCATACACTTTGAACTAACAACGACATTTATCTTGTTCCAACACTAAAATTTCTAATCGTTGTCTCCTCTGTTTTCAGGTAAGTTTCATGTCCATGACTCAGGTGTTTACGCGAACACGGTTTGGTGAGTACCTCCACAGAATCAACGAAATAGCACCGATACATCTCGTTAGCGTTTCTTTCCTAAGGACGCGCGTATCGTCACCGCTGTTACGCGCCGCACACTCACACAGGGACAAATGTATAATTCAACGGAGTGGATGAACGCGGCGTTACTTCTGATCGAAGCCGCTCGGGAGTCCGGTCATGAATCCGTTTCACAACTGCGTAACTTTCCTAACGCTCGGGAACACCGCGGCAGAACCGAGTGTACCGCGATCCATGGCATTTCTGTACCTCTGTGAAGTTAGCCGGGCAATTATGACTTTTTAACGTTTCATTATACCCAATCGATTGGTGGTCATTGGTGGCCTAATTAGAACATTTGGTGGTCACGCGTTCTTTTGTAATTAATGATCAAAATTTGACCGTGAAATCGACCAACATTTTTTTTTTCACCGGATTCAGTTTTTTAAATGCTGAATCGATGCGTAATCGCTTGGTGGTCATTGGTGGCCTAATTACAACATTTGGTGGTACTTAGTTTCTATAAAAAACGAACAAAACGATGTAGTCATCTGGCAGTTTCCGGATACAGGTGTACCGACGCACGTTTAAAGTTGATAAAACAGATATTTCTGGATTGATTGTCTTTTCGGATGAATCAATCGATGTAGAAAGGTGTGCTAATGATTGGTAACCTAATTGAAACATTTGGTGGTCAGTAATTAAAGCAGAATAGATGAAAATTCGTACCTCTGCAGTACGGCATGCATCGAAACCTGGGATTGGTTGAGAAGTGAATACAGGAATATGGAAATACATTTTGGTGGGTAAAACTTATATTTCTTAACCGATTTTGCTTTGCGGGGGCTTAGTCGAAGCAGAAACGCCTTCTCCTAATTGGTTAAAGTTGTTCGGCTAACACAGAGGTCATTTCTGTTTTCCATCCAGAAGTAAACAACGCCACCCGTCACGTTGGTACCGCGTCGAAACAAAATGGCGGCCGCGCTCACGCTGAAATCCCCTTCGCGGGATGTAAGTACATTTTTCTTCGTGTGAGAAATCTAATACAAATTACTTAATTACAAAAACTATAATCTTATAAAAAATCAAACACAGATATTTAGAAGGCAAAGGCGAATCTTGTATGTTAAAAACCAAAGGAAAACTCTTTTTGTCACGTTGGTACCGCGTTAGAGCAAAATGGCGGTCGCACTGACGCTGAAATGTCCTCCATGGGATATATATTTACCTGCGTGTAAGAAATCTAATACAGATCAATTAACCACAAAAAGTACAATTTATCAAGAATCAAAAACAAATTGTGTTTAGAATTTAAAGAAGAAAATAACATGTTCAAAGATAAAGGAAAACACTTCTTGACACATTGGTGCCGCGACAAAACAAAATGGCGACCGCGCTGGCCCTGAAATTCCCTCTGCTGGAAGTACATCGAAGAATCAAAAATAGATATTTAAAATTTATACAAGAATCTTGTATCTGCAAAAACTATACATAGAAAAACTTGAAATAAAAAGATCGAGAATAGTAAGTTCATAACAACTTTCGAATATCAAACGCAAGATCAGCGACGTAATCGAAAAAATCGCTAAGAAAATCGTGGAAACGATGTAAAACCTGTCTACCAGTCGGACAAACGTCGAGTCTACAGCTCACGCTAAAGGGACAATGCGGCAGGAGTACAAAGAAAAACGTGTTCACACATATAATCTAGCTACATCTCGTTGCGAAAGGTACGCGAGGTCTGCGTTTTCGCGTGAACAGAAAAAGGGACTTAAAAATACGCGCCAAAATTACACAGCAGTGACGAAACCACGGGTAGAAAATGTGCAACGGGGAAAAGGGAAGGTGAAGGGGAATTGGCCGGGAGATTTTCAGATATACAGTGAGAGTTAAAAGTGGAACATGGACTAGACTTTGGAAGTATGGAATTCATTAATATTTATTTCTGTCAATTTGTAATCTAACATTTCACATAGATGCTGTATTAAATTGAGAGCTGGTGACTATGAAGAAGGACTTAACTGCTTGTAAGTTTTCTCCAGCAAACAATTTTCAATCATCTTTGCTGTATATTTTGGGTCACAAACTCACTAGAAAACCCATGAATGCACTTGCAACTGAATTCGATTTTAAAATATTTAAACATCCAAATTAGTCCATAATACTATGAATAATAATCAACTGTCCTACACCAGAGGTTCCCATGCTGCCCCGAACCCATAATAATACATTCACCATGTTTCACGGTATTTACAAAATTTTCTAGTTACATCTTCGAATTTCTTTTTCTCGAATTTTTTGACTGACTATTCATCTCGGAAATGTTAAGAAAATCGTATGAGTCTGTATCACTGGCATGATCTTACAATAGTAGGATGCTACAGAAATATTACACAAACCTCACCTTTGTATGGTGTATACTTATTTTTGACTCTCACTGTATATGACAGAAGAAACTTGAAATTTCACGTCGAAACCGTGCTCGTGCGTATTGCAGCCGTTCTGCGCACGCGCGCACGCGACTAACACAGGCGTAGTGTACTCTCACTGTCCTCGGGGACGTTGCTCGAGGACGAGGATAAATTTTCCTCTTCGCACGGTATCAATGATTTCCCCACCTCGGCGACGCAAGAAGCGGCGTTCTTTGCGCTTTATAAACGCTCGCTCGCGCGAGTCATTAAAACAATTACATAATGTCGAATTTGTCATTGGAATGCCGTTTGTTTTTTTTCGCTCTGTAGTCGGGATTAGGTATGCTTGCTCTTATTCTGATCTATCGAGATTGTCTATACGACGCACGCTTCGGGTGTCGAAGAGTTTTATTAAACTTTTTTCGCATTGGGGTCGATGGTTTTTTGCTGAGATACCGTGACTGGAAAATTTTGATGGAAGCGGGCTGACACGTTCGTCGATCATGATTGTATAATTTTCCGTTGCATTTTGCGTTGATAACTTTCACTTTGGGGAGGAGAGGTTGTTAGGTCTGGTGGAAGTAGGTAATAGAATTATAGCAGAGATGGTTTTTAAATAAGCATCATAGGTATAGTCTATATAAATTGCAATCTTATATAAAAAAAAACTGTAAGTTTGACAGGTAACAGAATAATGGAAAATAACGCTCTGGAATAATTTTCTTTTTTATCTGTCAAAGATACTAAATTAACAGCCTAAATTCCTCAAACGTACATGTTAATATTGAAACTGTAGAATTGAAATTTTGATTCTTTTATTTCTCATTATTTTCAATTCTTGAAAAATATCCTGCTTTTTTGTCAAATCAGTTGCACGAGCAGAATCAGCGATTTGTAAAATAAATATTGAAAATTTTCCGTCTCGGTTCAGTGATTCCGATACCCAATCAAACGTTCCGAATCCTCCATTCAGCAGTTAAAATTCAATCAATTTGCGGACTCGGTGTAAAATACGATTATTTACGGGGAAATACCGTCGAACGAATTTTTATCGTGGAAACAATAGAGCTGTTTTACGTCGGTACCATAACAAAGGGGGGGAGCAAATTCGTGGCGTCGGTGTGTGTTTTACAATGATGCGACACAGGCGGCGAAAGGTGATATTATCGCGGGGCATTACGTCGGCAATTGTAACTTACACTAAATTACCCACCGCCAGGTACATCGAACAAGGCAGGGACTCTCTCGAGGCTTCGCCCGCGGGCATAAAAGCGACGCGCGGCGAAAGATCGGTGGGGAACGATAAAATGCAAGTGTGCGTTGCCGTATTAAAGATTTGCGCAAGAATCACGGGATCAAGCCATATAAGGCCCGAAAAAAATCCCCCGTCACTGCGTTAGATCGAAAAAAAAAGATAAGAGAAGGAGAGCCTTAACGACCACCGACGAATCGAGAGGCGATTTAACAGGGTATCTATTCTATTCGTCTCGTTCATTGTAAAATTTCGTATTTGGCCAATGGAACGAACGAAACGTCTCTCTTAATGAAGTTTTATTTCCGTTTATAGCGTATTAATGAAATTCGTCGACTGACGTGTGCACAATTGTAACTCTGTTCCCGAATGATGTATGTTACAAGATGACGTTGAGTGAACTGAAAAATACAGAATTAGGAATATGGATGTAGACCGCTGATTTTCTGCTTGGATAATTAATTACGACGCTTTAAAAGCACTTTTAAAGGAATGTACAGGGTGTTGGCAAGAAGACACTAATTTAGAATTTGTAGAAAGTATAATTCTGTATAACAAGAATTCAGTTAGTGTGTACTTATAATTTCAGACAGTGTAAATGTTTGTGTTTAACTTTTCTGGAATTAGAATTCCTATCAAATGTCAGTTTAGACATTTAGTTAATAGTTGTTTATTAGAAAAATAGTTGTTCCACTTCTCTCTAAAAAGGCTCTTTTAAATCCCATTTCTTGTACATTTTCACGAATAATACTAGGCATTACCATTAACTAATCCGCTCTTTTCTATGAAACTCTATATTCGTTTCGAAATAATAGGTTGTACCATATGAAATTGCAATTTCCATAAATCATAACGAAAAAGCTATTTCGGAAAAATATTTTTAATTCGTTGAAACATACACCGTGATAAAACAATTTCCTTCAAATGAAATATTATCCGATACATTGCATCTATATAAAAATTGTGGTTTTCAGATTGTATGATTTCCTCGATGAAAGACCTTTATTCTGAATAACTGTTACAAGAAACAATCCTATATCGCTACCAAAACGGTTCTAAAATCAATTCTCGCATCAATTTTACAGTAGGTAACTGAAACCATCAAATCCTATTTTTTTTAATACAACACATGTTAAAAGATATTATGTTCCAAACTGAGACGATTTAATATTAAAGAACACGTAAAATGATTACATGAAGTTTACAATCTTAAGGTGGCAATAACTGGGACATGTACCCTATAATTATTCTGCAACTAGAAAAGTGTTTGTTAACACAAATGCTTCTTTGTTTAAGGAAATTTTTCTTACATTAATCTCACGTCACCCTGTACACCGTTCACGTTCGATCGTGGTCACTGTTCACTCGAGGCGTAGCCCCGAGGTCTCCCAGGTTCGACTTTTCGCGGGCAAAAAAAAAAAGGGAAAACAAGAAAAAAGAAAAACGCGCGCGCTTGCGGAAAAAAATCAGCTGCAATTGCACCGCGGCGAGGCGAGCTAAATATTTTACGCAACGGGGACACGGATAGCTGTGATCAGCATAATTAGTTCACGGGTTGCGCCGGTGCGCTCCGGTCGTCGTCGTCGTTCCCCGCAAAAAGTCAATCCGAGAAAGGCGGCATTATCATAAATCGCTATCGGGAAACGCATTGTGAAATAGAGGCAACGACACGAGGAGTGGAGAAGGGGGGCAGGTGGAAGGTACAGGATCGCAACGTCATTACACGGCGTAAAAATAGACATCGGCGATCGGGATCTGTATAAAAGAGCTTCGGTATAAAAGCGTTCGGGAACTAGTCAATCTACATTTCCACCAGTACACGGGACCGATATCAAAGGAATATCGATTTTATTCAAGTTTAACGGCAAACAAAGTTCTATCGACTGGTATTTCGTCGTGGAAGGAACCATCGACGCGTTCGAATCGATCCCTCTCACTCTT
>NW_015373964.1:381749-488744 GCF_001272555.1 Dufourea novaeangliae
GATATCGAACGGTATCGATTCGCTCGAATTCGCGGGCAAACAAATTCGACTTAATCGGGAACGATGGAGCTCGATTGTGTCCCGAATTCGCGATGTAATCGATGATCGCTAATTCGCGGGTAAACGAAAATTTCACTTGTAAAGCGGAACGATGAAGATCGAGGGGTCTAAATTCTGGAAAGGAAGGTTTTTTTAATATTTTTGGAAATTAAATTGCAAATGAAGATTAAGTTTCCTAGGTCACTTCCTAATGTTAGATTAGTCCTTGAATTTGTTAAGTAGTTTTTTGTTCTAAAATTAATTTGCACGTCGTTTTGTAAGTATATCTTGACTTATCTCTCGTATTTTTTTACTCTCAACTGTAATGATCTTTTGACATTTTTTTTATTAATTTACCTGTTAATTTACTACTTGTTTTTACACGTATTAGGTAAATTGTTTTGTCGTTTTGGTACAGTTAGTATGAAGATACTAGATTAGACGAGCGGCATTGTTGTCAAGATGTTCGATCATTTGGGCTATTAAAATATAGAGTTAACTTATTTACGATAACTTACTGGTACACCTAAAGCACTACCGTTCATAAATATTAGACATCTGGTCTCCATGCAGAAAATGTTTTGAAAATTATGAAATTCGGGCCACGTTTACTACTTCATAGCAGCATAAGTGTTGGCTAACGTGCTTCAATATTCCATGAATAGTATTTATTTCAGACTTTCAGCAAATTGGTACTGCATTGTAATATTTACTGCATAGGGTAGATGCCCCAATTACTGCCACCTTAAGAGTGTAGCGTAAATTCATTTAGTTATTTTACGTGCTGTTTGATCTAAAAATCATTTCGGCTTGGAAGATATATTTAAATTTCAATATTTAACATTTTTTTTTTTAAATTAATTTCATACATTACATATGAAAAATTAATTAATAATTTATTAAAATGTGCGAGGAATCCCAGTGTCCCTATAACTGGAACCTCTAGAATTGAAGTAATTCCTATACATTTTGACAATTCATTTTGCACAATAGATGTAGATTAAATAGTAAAATTACGGCACTTTCTTTAGTGTTGATTTCGCCACCACTTCCTGCCTGCATACTCACGTTTTTGACGTTCCAATTGCTCTTTCGCTTTTCAACATTAATTTTTAAATACCATGTGCATACACCTACAGTAAATCTTCGATGAGTGTTCGAAGGCTCCTCGGCACTGGACATTAAATATTTCATAAACTAATGATCCTATGCGACTGAAAAAAATATCATTGGTTTCAGAATTCCAAGCACCATAAAAAGTCAGCGTTACACTTAAAAACCTCTGTTTGCCAGTTCCGAGGATTCTTGAAACACTCATTGAGGATTTACTGTACATCTATTTCTATGTTTTTACGTAAACCAGAGTTCCAACATAATAATAAAATTTTTTGTACACAATTCTTTGAACGTCACATTGTTATTAATTCCGTTTAAATAAAGTGACAGTATTAGGGACACTGACAGTAATTGGGACATTTATCCTACTCGATAACTGTTGCAATATTTATGAATTGGAGTGTAGGTACCGTGTACACGCATATACTTTTTCAATTTATCGTGTCTACCCGCCAGTTCGCCGACGGCGCACACGGCGGTCCGAAAGACATCGCGCGAAGGGAGAAAACCATCTGTCAAGTTAGCGGTCGCTTTCTCCGCCTGCGGCGCCCGAATCGTTTCCGGGCCCGGGCCCAGGGCCTCCCTCCCCTCCCCCAACCAGTCTTTCTTTTCGCTCCGTGGTACTCTGGCCGGTTGCCGAACGTCGATGCTCTCTCGCGTCGATTGCGCAACCCGCGAAAACCAACAAACTGGCCCCCACGTGTTCGTTCCGCTCGCCTTTGATACTTTCGCGACCCCGTGAACGGGCATTAAGTCCCGTTTTGTGTACGCGGCGGACAAGAGCCGTGCGTGTGTGTCTGTCTGCCCCATGGCGTGCCCACTGGAAAACAAGGAACGGTTGAATGGAAAGAATGGACGCGTTGGATCACGCGATCGAGACATAGCGGGTCTTCAATTTGCGGAATCTTTCATTTACGGGCCGTATTAAAGGATCCGCGGATCCATTAACCCCTTAACACTAAACCTCCTAACTAAAATGTTGACGCGAGATCTGTCATCGGGCCGGTCGTGGTAGGTTTAGTGTACTTTTACGTCATTTTACGTTTTAACAATAGAATTACGCGAAAAGAATTGTAAATATCAAAGTTTTAAACAATCATGAAAATTTTACTTGATAATATAAGGGTTAATGTATTGAAACTCTTAACACAGGAAATGAAATTTGTTTTCGCCAATGTCGATTGAGCATTGTTTATGCAATGTAACGAATACTAAAAGTCTGTAAACATTTGAATCATCTTGCAAACATATTCTCTATATCTTTCATCATGATTTTAGTAATTTAATTGGTGTCTGATTAGTTTAAGTAAGTAAGGATAAACATAAACGATTTTTCTTTTGCAAATTGAAATAATATACGCACTATTAACAACTGGTCCAAATATTACGACACATTTATGATATTCATCCTGTATTCAAATTTCCTCGTGCCTTTGAAACTAATTCACTGAAAACACACATACGCTCGTGTTACATCTTCGAATTAATGGAATGGCACGAGACACGGTTTTAATTGAACCATTCAAAGTGGAATTACCTTGGCGAGCTGTTACATTTCCGAGAACCATGAAGATAAAACAGTCACTTCGATGCTGTCTTCGTTAAAACAAACCGGTGCCCGCAGTTTTGAAAAACGGTCTGGAGTTGTATCATGTGTTTACGTAATAGTGAATATATTTTATTCAGTTCGATTAACACAAAACAACCGATTGTACAATAATAATCCGTTGTTCACTTACACACTGACATGTGTTCACCTCACGTTGCACGAAATAATATTTGGCTTGCGTTCCTCATAACCGGACTGCGGATATTATGCATCCATCGCGCCTATGCTTGTTGTTAAAATATTCAATAAATTGTAATTAAATTTTCATATTACTTGAAACCTGATAAAATCGTTAACCGTTTTCGGCCGTAGGATTCCATTTGAAATCATTAACTTGCTTAACATTTATAACTCATATTATGAGCCTGAAGATCCAATATGGCATTGTATCCTATAATTGTCTGCCTTATCGTATAGTTTAATCTTCCGCCATTAGATGGATACATTCTCGAAAATAATATTTAGGAATTGTTTCATGAATATTCGTTTCTGTTTATAAAAAAATTTTTGATCATTTTTTTCTTTAATTTTCCTGTTTTTCTGACATCTAAGAAATATTCTTTAGGTTTGAAATGAAATAATTCAGGTCGGAAAGTATTAATAAAATAAATATCATTCTATTTGACTTCGATTTCTATAAATTACCATATAAAAATCTATATTTCTATAAACTTCCACAGTCGACTCCTAACATTATCTTGTTTCGAATTTCGATCACCTGTGTGCATGGTGCTAAGAATCACCGTAAAATCAGACATAGAAACTAATCGACGAGATTAATTCCCCGAACTCATTTATCGAATACTCATAAAATCACAATAATTTTACAGCGCGACCCCATTTATTTTTAATCCATAAGCAAGCATCGAAGCAAAAAAACAGTATAGTTCTAGAAATTACCGAATTGTCTTTTTTCTTTGTCTCGTTCTCGAAACTGCTTTTGGAAATGGGAACGCAACGACGGTTTTCGACGCTCAAAGGCGGAAATCTGCGTTTCAGCGTGCACCAAAAGGCACAACCGGAGGGGAAAGGGACGACTCGTCGTATTTTCAAAAGCACAGGTCGCGTGCATATATCGAGTGAAGGACGTTTTAGCGTTGGCGACGATCTCCGGGCCGAGCCCAAAGACAGAAACGTACAGGCAACCAGGCAGAGAGAGAGAGAGAGAGAGGGAGCTTGAGAGCAAGAGAAAAGAAAGAAAAGGACAGAAAGAGGGTGGGAGGAAAAGGGAAAGAAAGAGAGAGACCCAGATTTCATTTTCGTTGATGAGCTTGGCATCGGTCCAACTCGACTAAATATATACTCCCTTTCTCTTTCTTTCTCTCTCCATCTCTCTTTATCTTCGTACTCCTCCCCACCAACCCCCACCCCATCCCAACCACCCTTTCTTTCTCATTTTCGTCGGGGCTCACCGACTCTCGACGCGAGGCAGGAACCCGAAGAGAGGTCGGATCGTGAAGCGAATCTGTTTCGCGAATCGTGCGAAAATATCTTTATTATTAATTTCATCGTGGCGCTCGGCAAAGGGTCAGGTTGCCTACGGCACGGTAAAAGTTAAAACAGTACGCCCGTACCGCGAGCGAAACTGCTGCTGGGAGAGTTAAGTCTTGCAAATGTGTTCACCGGTGAAATTACAAACCCTCGAGTTTTCGGAAACGTTGAAAAGGAAAAACGGTTTATGCAATTTCGTAATGTGTAATTCACTTAAATTGACGGTACAGTTAATTAGGGGATGGAGTATTATTTAGAGCTTTAAGGAAAAAGGAAAATGTTTGCTTCATCTTCAAAAAGATCCTTTGGAATCTATGGTGAATAGGGTAACAGTGGAAGGATGTCTTTTTTGAGCGTCCAACTCCGGATTTGGTGTCTGAAATATTGTATTTCCGATATTGGAACTTCTGTGGTACCAAGTAATAATAGAAGAGTGATTTAAAGTTGTAAGAGAAATGTCAAATATTTATTTCGAATGGAGATGTGAGCTGATTTTTGTACTCTCAGGGATTCATAAAGCTATAAAGAGTTAAACATAAGAGAGTGAATTCAGTAACTTTACAACTTACTAAAAAATGTATGGAAATACGAAAGGTTCTCAGCTAATACTCACCTGAATGCATATATATCAAATTTATCCAATTTCGTAACTATATATAATAGTTTACACACAACTTTATTCTAAATTAAACAAAAAATGCACACATTTGTTATATTCCAAGTATACGCACTTACACTCTAACATAGTCGAATTTGAAACCCACAATCCAAGCCAAATACAGTAATGTCTCGATGAATGCGACGTACTCGGGTACACTTCGGAGCATTCATGGAAAGACGGAATAGTTTTCAGCCTCTCATAAATTTGTTTTTTGCCTGAAGCCGAGCCTCTGCTTAGCTTCTGTTTGCTCTGTTTTGATTGCTTCCACAGGAGGACTCCCCCAGTGGTGGGAATAACGCCGTTGCTCATGTCGCATTCATGGAGGAAATTACTGTAGCCACCAAAATAATTCCCATAACCATATAGTTCATATAAAATCCATTTTTTTTTAAATTAGACCAAAAGGTGCCCACATTTGTTATGTTCCAAGTGTACGCAGTCACAATGTAACATAATTGACTTTTAAACCCACAACAAAGTAGCCACCAGAATGATTCCTCGTGAGTAGACTGCAGATGTTTATGCAAATTTAGTTGTGGACACTAATGCAGAAAAGAAAAATTGTACACAAACTTCTTTTCTCCACTAGGGGTTTCAATATATTAATAATAATAAATAAGTACTACTAAATTTTGGTGGAATATTTATTTTGCTACATTTTGCAAACCAGAGGATGCTATAAGTGCATAAACGTCCGCAGTCTACTCATGAGGATCCCCAATATTCTCGAATCACGTAACGAGGATGACGCACAAGAAGAGAAATCACTCTGCAACAGAGTTGGGCACAATTTTATTCGTGAAATCAGCAATATACGGGATCATCATCCTGACCTTTGAACAGTTAATGAAATGAAATAATTGTTTGCCAAATGTCTACTCACTGCAATTTTCACGGTTACGCTATTAAAAATGGCAAAGTTTTTTTTATCTTCTATTCCTTAGTCGAAATTTTTTATCTACATAACGAATTTACCTATCTCTGCTCTGCAACTAGAGGAATCGTAAATGCAAAAAATGACGAAATAAAGATAAACAAAGAAAGGACGTAAAATATCTGTAAAAAATCAGTCGAGCCTCAAAGACGCTGAATCCAGTGACAGCCGGGGTCCCGTTCAATCCGTGGGCAGAAATGGTACCCGAGGGGCGGCTGGTCAAATCGACGTTCGTCGTGACTGAATTTACGAGCGTGCCCGTTGTAAATTTCACCTCGCACCGCGTGTCCGCTCGTTATACGTTGTCGAAACGGCGCTACGAGCCCAGGGTCCCGTCCACGTGAAAGCTACCTACGACAATGTCTCGGATTCATTTCGCGGCGGGCAGGTATATACCGCTGTACACTTGAAATGGCAATGAATTTTCGAGCGGCAGGTTTATACTGTTCTGACAGGACTTTCGTTTATGGTCTTGGGGGCCGTCGGGAGAAAATCTCTGTGGTCCCCTTTAATTGAACGCGAAACAGGTAGATCGGGATCTCCTATACGGTACACCTGGTACTGAAATGATTTCAGGTGGTTCGCCGGTGTTAGGTAGTTCAGTAAATCCTCGATGAGTGTTCGAAGGCTTCTTGGCACTGACAAAGACACCAGGTATAACGCTGATTTTTTAATGAGGTTTAGCACTACGATAGAGCTTGGAATTCTGAAGTCAATGATGCTTGTTTCAGTCATATACGGTTATTAGTTTATGAAATAATTAATGTTCAGTACCGAGGAGCCTTCGAACACTCATCGAGGATTTACTGTAGTGTGACGATTGTACAGGGTGTTAAAGAGGTTTGAGACTTTAGTACTAATCGATTGGAGTGAGAAATGTCTAAGCAATGTAGGTCCCGAAATCGATCTATTTCGATGAAAAATATGTAGAGAAATTTATTTTCACATTTGTTACAAATGTTTAATATGTTTTCTTTTATTTCAATGTAAAAGTTGAACGAACTTTACTGTGAAGTTTAGATGACATTAGGTCAGATTTATATCACTTCTTGCATAAACATTAGAGTATTAATTAATATTATGGTTGTAACATAAGGTTGAAGTATCTATATGTTGATTAATTAAAGGGCTAGTAATTGGGGTGTGTAGGCAAACTAGTAAATGTGTACCCAAAATTTAAAATTACCTTCCGTAGGGTTATTTACAATTATACATAGTGTATAAAATTCAAATTGGTAGAATCAAATCTTTTTGAGACTAAATGAAATGAGATTAATTTTTTGTTATTCAGTATCGCGATAATTCATGAAATTAGTTTCTTTTGGACAGTACAGAATTTCGTATATACATGTATTATTAATTATTATGGTAGGCCATTATTAAGTACCGTTATTTATATCTCTCGTTCGAAGCATAAATACGTATAAATAAATTGCAATGAAGCGTTATTTATGTGAATTAATAAAACGTTCACTCGATTACCAGCCCCATTAACAATACCACTCATTGAGAGACGTTATGAATCGCGTATTATTATCGCGGAAGATTTATTTTCGACTGCACTTGGACTGCAACAGCGGGGATTGCGACAATGAGAGGCGGTCACCGTGTCGGCGAAACTCAACGAATCCCAAAAATCGGCGGTGAAGTCACCGGGTTAAGCGATACACACCGCTTTCACGAGCGGAGGCTCTTTCGCGATCGCCGCATCTCCCGCGGAACAATTCAGAATTTTGCAAGTGGAAAGTCGACCGCGAGCGATACATATACCTTTTGTTTACTGGTCTTTTGTCATGACCGGACTGTGAAAATTTATGTAAATTTGCAATTTTGTATGCCAACGTATAAAAATTAAAATTGAAAAATGTTTTATTTCCTGTACTAAGGAATCTAGTATGTTAATAATATGTACTACATGAATAGTGTTAAATTGTATTACATTGTATATATTACTGTACCTACTCCGTAACGTGGAAGATGCTATAATGCCTACATATCCACAGTTTAATCATGATTTCTTCTGTATTATTATCATTTTTTGTTCTTTGTTCAAACGCTGTCGTATGTGCATTACCTTACCACTAACGTGTAAAAACTGATTAGGAAATACTATATAACGATCAAAGTAGCTTAATTCTTAATGGATTAATTTCTTTTGTTCTACGTTTTATTTCAATATTTAGTACACGAATAGTTTTTTTCTGACAATACAAGTTTGATTTACTTTATACAAGATGTTTCATTTAACACGATCACTTAAAAAGTATTCGATAAATAGTCCTCGATATAGTTTATGTTTCTTAGCCGGTATGAAAATGCAGAAGAAAATTATTGATATTAATGTACAGGTTATTCCATTCTTTGTCCATTTACAATGCGTGTAATATTCATATATTTCCCTATTCTTACGTGATTGCCTAGATAACTGAAATACCCTATACATCTTATATACCAAGATGTCTTGCAATTAGTGGTATAGATGATGATCTAGTGTCACAAAAAGTTATTTGAACGCAGGTATTTCATTGGCGAATCAGGAGTAACCAGAATAACCACGAACTAATTTTTCAATATTTTTAGCACAATCATAATGCAACAGCAAAAGCATTACACAAAAAACTTCTACGTTATATTCTTCATTATATTTACGTATACGGAATCATTCACTGCTCAATTGCACCACTCTCTGCAAAGCAGTCTGTTCACCGTGGATCACCGGTGACCCGCATGATATGAAACGTATTATTAGGTGCATCGGAAAGTTCCACGTATTAATGACAAAACGGAAAATTCTTGCACAAAAAGACCTGGCAACCATCAGTGAAACCTGGTCTTATAGAATAATCAACGAAGAATTAAGAAATCCTCCCAGAGACCTAATAATTAGACACAACTTTCAAAGTAGCATTGTTTGCAACATTATGATAAAATGTATTTACCTTTCGATTCATTTCTACTACTATCAGATTATCAAATGATCTATTTAAAGTAAAGTTCTTACTACCCAGGTGTATCAGTATTCGGATTACTTACTATGTATAACCCGAAATCCAGTTCGAGAACCGGATATGAATATGAGTACTCGAGTATCCAGATTTGAATTTAAGTACTCGAGTATCCAAACTCGAATCTGAGTACTCGAGTATTCAAACTTTAATCTGAGTACTGGAGTATCCAAACTCGAATCTGAGTACTCGAGTATTCGAACTTTAATCTGAGTACTGGAGTATCCGAATTTGAACCTGAGTATATGAGTATCGCGATTAAGGTTTCCTTTCGTGATTACTCAAATATGAAGTCTTCCTTATACAATTCAGATTAAAGATATCAAATTTAAGTAAATTTATTAATACAAGAAAAAACAGTAAAGATGAGTACCTACCTAAGTATCCAACTACTCGGACATGTACAGATAATTGGATCTAAATTGAGTGAGTACCCTAGTACTCGGATAGATTCGAATACACGAATCTCATTTGAGTGAGTATCCGCGTATTCAAATTTAGATACCCATCCTACCAACAGTAAGAGCTCTAATTTAAAGTACAGATAACTCCCGTATAACACGGTGGTCGAGTTACCAAGAATTACCCTCTCAACCGAAATACACTCTATAAATCGAATTCCTGCAATGGTCGTTCCATTTTAACCCTTCGTAAGCAATGTGGGTCGTCAACAACCGAAGCGACTTTTCATTTCTCCCGGACATCTTTTCGACATGTTATCTTTATTCACCAAAATTTCTAACATTTGCCTCAAGGAACGATTGTATAATCTAGTGGAGACTTCGATAAGTGTCCCAAAAATTTCGCAGATTCGCTGGAACCCTAAATCAGTAGAAACATTAGGTTTGGGCATGAATGACCCAGGTTGCCTACGAAATCTGAAAAAAATCTCTGCCTACTTAATACCTTTCAGTGCTATCTGACCGGTTCTATTAGAATATTATATACCCAAGCAGCTTTCGGCTAGGATTTTCTCGAATTCTGAACCATTACGCACATCGCTGCCAGCGATGGTGGTGGGAGGCGATTGCGCGATCTTTCGCCGTGCAATTCCAACGAGCCGAGGCTACTCGTTTTCGGGTGACGACAGGAATTTCAATGGGGCACCCGAGTCATATATATCGGTGGGTGACGCGGCTAACGGTACATCCCTGCACGCTTTCAATGGTCTACCAACCTACCTACCTACCTACCCACGTACCTATATATCGCTCATTCTCATAGCGCCTAGGCCCGCATCGATCGCGGCTATATGCATAACGCGTACATACATACATACACCTATCGATCGTCTCTCGTCTCTCCTCCCTCACTCACTCTCTCTTTTCTCTCTCTCTCTGACGTTCGCGGCTCTTCACCGTTGCGCCGTCAGGCCTGTGCTCCGTCGAACGAGAAAAGACGGAGGAGAGGAAAGGCTGTTCCTCCCTTTGCAACCAACGTTCACCAAGACGATTCGTACCCTTTTCCCTCGATCGTTCCCTCCCCGGTTCTTTCGACGTTAATTTTTCCATCTCTGAGTCCGCTTTGACCGTCGTTGGGAGTGGTTAACAAATCGGCAGACGATGGGATTCACGAGAGCTTGGAAATTGGGGGATCTTAGTCAGACGTTGCCTCGAAAGAGCTCTAATTGTTCCAACGGATTTCTTTTTCTTTTTTTTTTTCTTTTCGTGGCGATCGTTACCAAGCTGTTGATGCACGGTATGGTGGTGAATTCGTAGCGTGGAATTTGTGGGCGTGTTTTATGTATCTTGATAGCAGGTAGCAAGTTCTGACGGAGGGGGACCACGTTTTTGTTGGCGATTGATGGAACTGTTGTGGGATGTTCGGGGATTTGGAAGGAATAGGAGGTTTCTTATTGGTACAGCTAATGAAAGTTATTGTGTCTTCGCCATTGTGTGGGCAGTTAATAAAAGTAATTGTGTCTTCGTCATTACTAGAATGTTAATTTTCCTCTAAAGATCTAATGGGTCAGTGTAGAAGTTTCGATGATTCTTCTGCGGATGATATTACTGCCGTGGTTTTGCGGAAACAATCAAAACTTCTGTCAAAGTTTTGCGTTATGAACCCATGGTAATGTATACATTGTTGTTCGGGAGAAAAATTCTGCTTTGAAGTAGAATAGAGTAGAATTTTTTATAGGCTCCAATCACGTGTCATAATTGCGTACGAATTTTGCACAGGAATAAACATTGCAAACTGCATCAAAAACATTTGTCATCCGTTTGGAGAAGAGCAATGTTAAAGAAACTAGGATTAATCTTATGGTCCTTATAATTTTAAAACTCTCTTTCCGTCGTATCTATTTCTACGTATCCATCGAAATATTGATTGATGCATTCTATTTCAAGTAATGTTTCATGAATCCTTTTCTTCCCCTGAATTTCGAACTAACGGGAATTGACACAGTCTCTTATTGAAATTTCTTGGCCGTGCCCACTTGCCTAATTGATCCGCGACGAGGCCCCATAACTCCATTAGCCGACTGATTGCTTTTCTGTGGACAGCCGGGAGGGAACTTCGAAGCCGCGGGTCATTGACAGTGACCGCGTGTGAATAACTGTAATCCGTCGTTTCACCGTGGCTCACCTGGAACCGGTAAATAGACGGACGTCAGGCCCTCTCCGGCCGAATTCGTTGCCATCCACGAGAGGAGGGAGAACGAATCGAGCGAACATCGCGAGACGCTGAACTTTCTAAACAAGTCGTACGAATCGAAGGCTCCATCATTCTCAATAATCGATTTATTTAATATTGAGATTCTAGACGGCTGTGTGGGAACAAAATTCTGTTGTCATAATTTAAGGTACGGTAGGACTGGTTGGCAACATATGGTGCACCGTTAAGGGATCTTTCTTATGGGTTTAGGGTAGCAAACCCTCAGCTTTCTTATCCTCGTTCACTGTTCATTCAGTGTGACCTAAACTCAGACTTTACTTCTTAGTTACAGTGGGTGTAAAAAGTATTCGTACACCCTTTAAAACGGAACAACTCTTTTAAAATTGGTCCAAATGACTTGAGTTTTTTTGTGAAGTTAGAGACATTAATTTACTAAATGATGTGAAAAAAAATTTGAAAAAGTTGCAATTGATCCGAATCGCGAAGAAAATATTAAAGGTCGTGTTTTACAACTTTTTAATCTGAGGTTATAATGAAAGTTTAATAAGTACATATCGAAGATTTATGTTAGTTATATACATGTTGAAAATTTCATCAAAATCGGTTAACATTGTTACGAGAAACAAACGATTAAAAATGTTGAAAATCCCAGTTTTTCCCGACTTTCGATCTACAACTGTAGTAAATCTAACAATTCTCACATCTTTTGATGTCTGTCGCTCGTTTCTGTATTAACCGATTTCAATGAAAGTTTCAGTATGTACATAACTAACATAAATCTTCGATACGTATTTATTAAATTTTCATTATAGCCTCAGATTAAAAAGTTGTAAAACACGACCTTTAATATTTTCTTCGCGATTCGGACCAATTGCAACTTTTTCAAATTTTGTTTTTCACATCATTTAGTAAATTAATGTCTCTAACTTCACAAAAAAACTAGAGTCAGTTGGACCAATTTTAAGAGAGTTGTTCCGTTTTAAAGGGTGTACGAATACTTTTTACACTCACGGTATATTCTTTATCAGAGAAACATTTAATTTAATTTGACGTAGGTAATTTAGATATGTAACGATCAAGCGATCTGTAAATCTATATATCTTTAATTCGATTTTAGCTTGGTCCATGTTTAATTGAAGGAATAGGACTACCACGATTTATTGAACAGTACACTAGGGTTAATAATGGAACTATTGACGATTAGAGTTCACCTCTTCCTATCAGAGTTAGAGAAGTAGTGAGATTTTTTGACGAAATGTCAAATTGATCGGTCAATTAAGTTCCGCAAGGAATGAAAGCCAATCTTGAGAGAAATGTAATTTTATTCGGTAGGAGGGTATTTGGTCGCCAGAAATAGAACATGTCTAATCGAATTAAAATTCATTTTCTTGTGATATTGATATAGGAAATCTACATTAAAAGCTATTTTCAAAGAATTACTTACTACAATTTGGATCTGTAAATTGGGGATTATGCATTTATATCACACATGATTGCCAAAACTCAGTATGATATTTATAACGTGTTTAATGAGGTTTGTGTTTTATTCCACTTTAATATAACCTTTAACAAGAATCAACAAATGTCTTGTTGATTCCATGTTTTGTACCATAGTGCAAAAAAATCGGTAACCAACAATCACACGAACCATTTAGTCCAGGGTTTCCCAAACTGTGTTCTGCGACAATTTGGAAAGGTTTTATCATCAAAGTCGTTAAGTGCTTTATTTATTCATATTTTCGTTCATATTACATTGTAACCCAACCTAAAAAATAAGCTAAGTGTTCCGTTATAATTTCCGGGTTTGCGAAGTGTTCCACTGCAGAAAAAGTTTGGGAAACCCTGATTTAGTCGATCATAGAACGATTACAGTAACCCCTCGAGATCCTACAAATTGGCAAAAACAAAAAACCATCATTTAATATACAATATTCACATGCGTATGTACTGTTAACAAAAATCCATTTGAAATGTGTTTCTGTCGCACATATAAGTCCAGATAGTAGAATGCTGAATAAACCAACTTTCGGATAAACGGTGTGCCATTAATCGAGATTCTACTGTATTTCGAACTACAGTTACTTCACACGGCTCTCCACGATCCCACAGTCCGAGACCAACACTTCACAAGACAAATATTTCGTTCCATCAAAAAGGTGGACGACTCCGGAAAAGGAAACGCCATTCCAAACCGCGTCCACTGAATAAAACGTGTTTCTTCCGTAGTCTCGAACGGTACACTCTGGCCACTCGAAAGGATCGTTGCGCGATCGTGGACAAGCGTTTTCAGGGGCACAATAAAATGCATCGTCTCCCTTTCCGGTCTCGAACCGCTGCGACGTGAAACCTCCTCGGGGGGATGGTTATTGAAAAATCATACGAAAAGCGATACGCCGTCTGGCCGACGCCCCCGCGACGCGTCGCGTCCTCGATAATACGGTTTTCTCTTTCATTTCGCCCTCGTCCCTTTTCACTGGAGGCCCTCGAGTTCACCTGGCGCCCACCTTCGCGCAACGATCTCGATCGCCGCCTCGGTTACCATTCGAGTCCGATCGGGTCTCTTTTTATCTGGGCGTCGTCCGCCGCAATAATGGATCCTCTCGTCGTCTCGATCGTATTCGATCGACTATCTTCCCACGTACCTGTACTCCGAAATCTCTGTATAATGCGCGAAACGACAATGAGGCTAGGATCGAGGGTGGATGACCTAACGGTACGATATATCGTGTGTCGGGGCTCGGTTTGCTTTTAGGAGCGATCGGGAAAATCGTATGGAGACGTAGATTTTGTTAAACGGGGCTTGGTTACGTTACAGGAATTAAATAAGGTCGTTATGATGTGGATGGAGTAATCTTTGGTGGAATTTTGGGAGATTGTTTTTGAGGGAGTTGGTGTGTTTTCTTTGACAGTGTTTAATAGTCACGTGATAAGGTAAAAATGGTGTTATTTTGATCCTCATTTAACTAAATTTTTTTATCGTTGAACCTGTGTATTATTGTTTGTTAGTTAATCCTTGGATAGTTGATATTAATCAGACGTAATAGTTTGATATTGATCCTTCGACTGTGAACCACTCAGAAGCAGGACACTTGTTTTGTACGATGTTACTATGTTCTTTGTTAATATTTTAAAAACACATCCAACTGTTCGTATATATTTTATAAAATGTAACAGCATAAATGTAACGATGCAACGACAGATTCAAGAATGGTCATTTCCGAATTTCTTGTTACAACTAATGAAAAACGCTGTTTGCTATTAAAGAGTTAAATATGTTGATATAGACAAATTAGAATATGTAGAAGCAGATAAGCTTAAATAGGTAGCTAAATGGTTAGAATATGGTAATTATATTGTAAAATATAGGTTTTTTTATTTCCTTTCATTAAATAAGAATTAGCAAATTATTGGACTCCATTACAAAGGTACGAATCTTTCTATCAAGGAATATTGATTAATATTACGATTTCAGTTAGCATTTTACTGAACTGTCACTAGTTTCCGTTTTCTTAGCGAAGTCTGTCAAGTCTTTGTTACATGGTCTCGTACTATGCTAGTATACAATAAATAAATAAATAGGAATTACGAACACCACGTTTTATAAGAAATAGAAGAAGCTTTCAAGAACTGTATGTCCATTCAATATAAAGACAGTTTATTTTCCAAAGTTTATAGCCACTACTTGAAAGTTATAAAGTCGATTCTTTTATCGCGTGGGTATCATACGTCACTTTTAATAATGCTACGTTCTCACTGCTCCATAAATGTACAATTCAACAAAATAGATCGAAACCTTAAAAATATATGGAATATTCATAACAAATTGAAATGATTCATTGTGTATCGTAACTAGTCTGTGGATTTACACATTTATAGTGTACATGACCATCTAAAATTCAGTATAATATAAAAATGATTGAACGTTAATCAGGTGTATATTTTATTTTGAATCTGATGGAACCGTTAGTAACGTTAAGCAGAGCTCCGTTTTATTCTAGTTTCTGCAAATTACCATACAAATCTATATCTTTATAAATATCCACAGTCTAATCATAACAATGCAGTAAAAAAAATATCTAAAATTGTGTACAACTGCATAATTCACAAAGAAGGCATATTCAGAAAAAAATTCCAACGAACAATCGTTTAATAGAGAAGGCAGATAATGTTGAAATGGTTGCAACCGTTCGAAAGTAGAGAATTGTAATGAAATTGGGAAAATGTCCGGCTGTCCTTGGAAGTAACCAACATTGTTGCATAATGCAATCTTGTTACACATGTTCCCCGGGTGTTTAACACGTGTACGAATAATGTATCGTGACGATAGCGTCACAGCGTACGTACAATGAAGAATTTAATATCTACACGTTGCTACTGTTCCGCTGATACTTTCCATTATTATGAAGTTCCACGGAATGATGGACGCTGTGCAATATCTCCAGTCCCACGCCCCTGAGCTGTTTTCCGTTACAGATGTCACACGATACGGGACACGGCGTCCGAAATAACATTGAATTTATAGCGGGCCGTGTCTATCACCTCGCGTCGTTGCTCCCGTCGTTGTTTACCGTAACCCCCGCTGCCTGTGCCCGCGCCACTTTTTGCGAAAACACTGGCATTCCTAAAGGAACATTTGAAAAAAACAATCGACCAGCTTTAATTGAAAGCGGTAATGGCTGGCTAAAAAATTGTAATGGGAGCTAGAGAGGTGCAAAAACAAATGAATATAAAGCGAATGGTCCGAAAGGGTGGAATAAATTTCGACGAACGGGTCATTGAGTAGATATGGCTTTTCAGTTTCAGAATTAAAACTGTCTTTGAGTGTAACTGGATTTTTGAGAGCATGGTACATTTATGCTTGCTATCCTACTTTGTATGGCCCAAATTGAAGATTATGTTTAATCTATGCTAACTACAGTAAATCTCCAATGAATGTTTGAAGGCTCCTCGGCATTACCAAGGAGAGATCCCCAGCTGTAACACTGACTTTTTAATCAGGTTCGGCATAGTGATAGAGCTTGGAATTCTGTAGCCAATGACATTTGTTTCAGCATTATATGTACATTAGTTTATGAAATATTTAATGTTCAGTACTGAACCTCCTAACACTCATCGAGGACTTACTGTATTCAACTTCTTCGTTGTTAATTCGCAACCATGTGATGTCCCATTAGCGAATGAGAAAAGACAATAAATTTAGTAACTGTTATTCGAATGATAAGCGATACTACTCAAAAATTTTAAGAATCGACCGATTCTACGCTGACGATCCCAACTTCTTTCCTGCTCATTCGCAACCACGTGACGTCCCATCGCCAAATGACCGAAGAAACGGTACTCACACGTCGCGACGTTCTCCATCGCGCAAGAATAAGCGGTCTCCAGCGCTCTTTTGCATTCCTGTCGAGGCGGCAGCGCGCCGGTTCCGCGTCCGCGCGTTAATTTAGTCCGTTCGAACGGCCGAACTTCTTTTACATTCGACGCAGCCTCTCTGGCCTCGTTGATTAGCGTTAACGGTGGTATGTAGCCGGCCGATATGTGTTCCCGTACACACGAGCAGGTACGTAACGCCTATAGGCGTCATCGCCAACCGATCGATCCTGTCTTAAGATCGATCGTCGCGGCAAGTGCGTGCGCCGACTGGTCGCTAACCGCGTGGAAAAAGTGGTTAACACCGTGCGAAAAAAACACTCGACAATTTAACCACCAGACAGAATTGTCACTGTAGTAGGAGTGGACCCTGATGGAAATTGCGCGGAGGAACTTTTGCTCGTAGGATTCCCTCTTTTGTATTCGGGATCAACGTTTCGCGTCGAACGAGGAGCGACCGTTAGGAGAAAAGTTTTCGGTGTGGGAAGTTCCTCAATGGGAAAAGTCGATGAATAACACTCTTGTCGTGGCCGAGTCTTGCACATTTTGGATAGGTTGGGATTATATATTTAAAAAGAAATATGATGATGATTTGTGAAGTGGGATATTTATGGTGAAAATTGTATGTATAGTAAGGACTCCATGAGTGCGACTTGCTAGGTTCCGCTTCGGAGCATTCTCGGCAAGGTGGAAAGGTTTTCAGCCGCTCATAAATTTGTTTTTTGTACATAGCAGAGTCCCTATTTAGCTTCTGTTTACTCTGTTTTTATTGGTTCTAAAGGGGGACTCCCCCAGTGGTGGGAATAATGCGATTGCTCGTGTTGCATTCATCGAGGGATCACTGAAAGCTTCATGAATATTAACACTTAAACGCTAACATGTAAAGAAAATTATGTTGCTTTTGGCAACTGTGTATTTTATTTTATTCACTGTATCTACACTAATACAGGTGGCTCATTCGGCTAAAATGTATTATATCCATTTGGATACAAATGGCGCTTAACTCGTTAAAGATGAAATTCAGTTCTCAATGTCTGAAATAATTATTTCAGAATAACGCCAAGAAAAAGTAACCTTTTGACATTGGAATTTATTTTATCTTTATCAAGTTAATCGCCATTTAGCTCCGATCCAAATGAATAATATATATTTGGGCCTAATGGGCCAATCGTATTAATTTCGATACTGCGGAATAAAGAAATACACAGTGGCCAAGAACAACATAATTTTGTTTATACGAAAGGGCTTAATGTGTTAATATGTCAATCACCGTTATATCACTTTCTTGACAAAATAACACACTGGTCCGACATAGGGAGCAGGGACCGACTTTGATGCATCTCCCCTATATGAAGTGATTTTGCACCCTTCCGAGGGGATGTGTTTATCACTGACTAAGGGATGGTAACACCCTTGTGTCAGCAATGATGCAGAAGGGTTCTTCTTACCGGAAAACGTAGGACATTTGCATTCACGGCTCCAAGCCCTTGGTTCTTTCACTTTTTGAGCGTCACTTTTCAGGTTCTTCTTCCGCATTAAAGAACCACCCCAGTGTCTTTATGGGGAAGAAAAAAAAATATATATATATATAGTTCCGGAGCGTTTACATTTGTCCGATGTTAACTTCACGGTGAATTATAATTCCGGGGAGGTATGGGCGAGGTATGTCCTCATTGCATGCCACGCCAAGCAATTTTATTCATTTCCCCTTTTGCTCCTTCCGCTTCTCTACGCGGTCTCGCGTCTACCATTTTCTGAAGAGACGAACTTGTGTATGATATTCAGACCGAACTTTCCTATTTATTCTATATACAGTCGTTATTGAGGCTCCCCTCTTTCTTTCTTTTTCTGTCGTTGAGTTGTAGGTGGTTACTACTTGCGTTGTCGAGAGTAATTCTCAAAGTTGGGGAAAATATGATTTCATCACAACTTGAGAATTATTTAAGTTTCAATCGCGTGCCCTCTTGGGGAAAAAGTATCGAGTCTGATATTAATATCTGAATTAATACCATTTGTAACGTAAGCATATTTTCGTTATTATACTGTTACAGTGCGTTTACGGAATTCTGAGCAGAATCGATTTAAAACAGTTGACATTTTATACTGACATTTCGTATTATCTGGAACAATAAAGTGTTATCTGCATCTATAATTGCGTTATCGCTATGAATTCGACGATTTTCCAGGAGTGCATTTTATTTTAAATCGGTAACTATTATGAATTAATTATAATAACAGAAATTGTATTTGTTTCTTGTTAAACTTAATGCCAGAGGGAATTTATTATTTCCAAAAAGTTGACTACTAAAAACCAGCAGAACTCTGGATATAAATTCTCTCGGAAAATCTGAATTTCTGCGTGAGATATTCCAACGAACAGAATTTCTACAGTGACCCAATATAATATAATGATAAGGACGATATTTCATATTCGGGAAATATATAATAAAACATCAGGAATATGTATATTTATTGTCAAATCTAATTTGACATCTGAGTTTATAAAGTAAAATATGTATATCGAGTAGTGCTCGATTTCCGAGTGAAAAACCTGGATAAAATTCACCATCAAGTAACACAGAATCTACAATACAATATTGATAATATTTCTAAGAAATTAATAGTACTTGCAACTTTATCGATAATAAATTCGAAGCTATAGTAATCTGTTATCCAATAACGTCTACCGGAAGGGGGTGACTGACCTAACCGAACGTGACCCTGTTTATGCGAAAACTCATCCTTTTCTTTCCACGCGCCACGTCACGTCCTCTCGCGAGAAGCCTCTTCACGATTCCATGCATTTCCTCTCCTATCCTGGCCTCCACCTTTCGTATTCCTCCTTCACCGTTCCCCGACAGCGAACCACATTTTTCTCCGAATCCTTCCATCGCAAAGTTCTTCCCAAAATGGTATATTTCCATATAATGGATCCTGAATTCGTTCAATAATGAATTTATCAAACGAAAAGCCAAGTCGTTTCGTTTTCACCGCCTAGAGAGGCGTCCTTTCAGATGTATTCGACGAAGAGATAACAAAATGAGGATTCTCTTGAGTCATATGCGATTATTCAGAAGAAATATAAATTTTTCTAATTTTCGAAGAAGACTGAGGACCAAGGAAGTTGTCATTCTGATATCATAAAGATACGCTGGAAGGGACCGGGGGTGGAATACTGGAAAAACGTGGCGGGACCTGCCCCAATGTAGGTCGATTTAGAATAATTTTTGTCTCTCTTTGTGTCTCGCGTCACGTTCTTAACTTATTCGAAAGTTCGTGCTTCAGTCTTCTCCCTATTTCTCTGCCCTCCGACGTGCGCACACCCCTTTGCGTATTCTTTCCTAGTTGTTCGCGACGCGTCGCCCCACTTGCTTCCCTTTAAACGTCCCAGTAGCTTCCTTCCATAGTAGCCTTGCCCAGGAAGAATGTTTTTATACAGCGAGCAGAAAAATTTTTAATCAACTTTCAAAAGGATTGAAGTTCTTGCGGTCTCCGAGGGAGTCACTCTGCGGGGTTGAAACGTTTCAAGCTAATTGCTTCGAGTATCGGAAGCGTAATTTTATTTCGAGAATCTTAAGGCTTCATGGAATCGAAACTTCTTTTTAGAGGAATCGACATGGAGGTTCGAAATAAATGGTTATTCCCTTTCTCTGGAAATTTGAAGTACTCAGAGTTGAACACTTTGTTTACACGCAAATGACGAACACGAAAGGATTGGAGGAACACAGTAAATCATCGACGAGTGTTCGAAGGCTGCTCGGTACCAAACATTAAACATTTCATAAACTAATGTTCATCTGCGGTTGCAACAAATATCATTAGCTTTAAAATTCCAAGCTCTATCACTATGCTAAACCTCATTAAATATCAGCGTTACACCTAGGGACCTATCCTTGTCAATATGGAGGAGCCTTCGGACAGTCATCGATGATTTACTGTATATCCGTAAAAAAAATCTTTCTCTTGCGTGGTGAAACATTATCCCGACAGTTTCATCCCCCCGTCAATACTTCCAAATACAAAATAAAATATTTTCAAACGACAACACTTTCTCTTCCACTCGATATAAAAACCACCAACAGAAACCTCCCCAACAATTTCGTCTCAGCAACACCGCCAAAAATCTGTCAGGGCTAGCCATCGGATCTCCGGTCACGCGACACACAACAAAACTTCAGCGATCACAAGGGGATGGAGGGCGGAAAGGAGGGCAGGGGGACGACCTACAGCAACCCTTTCCTGCTTACAACAATCGTTCCAAGCCGCAAGTGTTTCTGGTGTGTCCACGTCTCTCTGGAAATCAACCCTCTTTTTCCTTCTCTTCCGACCATCTCACCACACCCCCTTGACTGTTCCTTATAGAGAGACACATACACACACGTCTCACCCCGTGACTCTCCTCTTTCTCTCTCTCATCCTCCCCCGGCCCTTTCGATTCCCCCTTCCCCTCGCCATAGTGTCTCCCTATCGCGTCCCGCCCCCCACTCCATGCCCTCGCTGGCTAGAGCCCTCCTCGTTGCTGCGCTCACGTTCTCCTTCTATCTACTCCCCTCCCCCGCCACTCCTCCTGTCGTACTCTCTCTCTCTCTCTCTCTCTCTCTCTCGCTCCCTTCGGCCTGTACCGGAGGGAGAGAAACGTGTCTCGGGCAGGACCGAAGTGAAGCGAGAGGGCGATAGTCGGCGAATGCACGGTGGGGCTGGCTCTCTCCGGTCTTGCGCGGCGCGCACCAGTCAACCCGGAGCCACGGTAGCGCAAGTAGCGTTGTGTCCGTGTGTGTTTATCACGGTTAAAGGGACGAGATAGTCGCATCGGGACAGGCGGCCGCGACAACACACGGCTCTTTTTTACCCGGTCTTTAAATACACGTCCGAGCGTATCGAAAGAAAAAGGTGTGGTATTTAGTAGAGAAAAAAGAAAAAAAAAACAAAACATCCCGCGGCCGATGTAACGAAACACGCGCCAGTCATCGCGTAGTAAAATTCTTAGATTTCCTTTGCTACCGGTGTGTATGTATATACATATATGTGAACACACATGGACGAGTGGTGATCGAAACATTTGTATATAGAAAGGATACCAGGGGTGGTGGTGGAATAGGGTACACAAAGTATCCCGGTGAGTGGCACAGTGTGACAGAGTTTACGAAAGGACCCAAAGGGAATAAAATATCGGTTCGTGGGCCCGTGTTGAACCGATGGCACGCGTCACAACGAGATCATCGTCGTCATCATCATCGTCATCATTATCATCATCATCCCCGTGGTCGACTCGGCTAGATCGTTCGACGATCGGCGGCGATCCTCGCGCGTGGAAAGTCGCAGGGATGGGGTCGTGACTGTCCGCCGCGGTGAGTGTCAGTCGACGCCCTCCCCTCCCCTACGGTCGTAGCACAGACGACCGTCCGACACCCGGTCCACCGGACGGAAGATCGTTGACGGTGGTGGACTGACTGACTGACTGACTGTGATCGTTACGTGTCGCGAGAGATTACGGTTTTTCCGCGAGGCCCGTTTATCGGGCGCGACATACACGCAACTTACCACTCTCTGGGACTCTCGTACGCCAGCTTTTGCGGGGGGGGTGCCACGAGAGGGAGGGAGGGAAGGCGGTGGAAAAAAAAAGTATCGACGTTTCTCCGCTCGGCTCTCCGGTGTGTCTACTGCTGCTGCTGTGGTGTGTGCTCTATCTCTGTCGGTTTCAACCCTCTCGCGCGTGGCGAGGAACGGGTCCGCGAGGAAGCGTGTATGCAGCACGCCACGGTCCGGTACGCTGTGCTGGGCCGGTACAACACCGAGTGAAAGTGAATGATGCGCCGGGACCACCGGCCACACCGGTGCACCACGGGGCTATTGTGACAGGGTTGTATTTCTGTGATACCAAGGAAGGATCGTTCATCCCCTAAAATTGCTGACTACGCAAACCAGACGTGCTGGTAACTGTCGAGAGGGCTATTATCTGGAGGCGACGAAACCGCTGGTGGGTTGATCATGTGTTTACGGAGTGTTATTACGTTTTTGTTTTATGGTGGGTCTACTGTTTCGCCTCGGTCCTGATACAGACGATCTTCTGTATCTTCTTCTCCCCCACATTAGCCCCCTACCCGTGTTGGATCGTTTCCCTTGGTGCAATACCGATGTAGGCCTCGTAGAGGAAGGTTCGACGGTTCGTTTGGAAGTTTTTCGTGGTATCTGGGACAGGGTGATCGAGACGCGGCGCCGACGTTTTGGATCGTATTTTTAGCATCAATTACATTCACGAGCTAATGATTCAGGATGATCGGTGAAGCTCGATGATCATCGTGACATGTACAGTTCGACGTTGTTGAAAGTTTCGATTGAAACCGGACCCTGTGATCTGTCCACCTGCTTAGTGTCCTCATTTAGTGCGTCTACGTTTGATGGGAAAACTGATGCCTCTGAAATCCCAAATTGGGCTGTTTCTTTTTTTTTCTTAGCTTCTCTAAATGGTGGGCCTCTCTTTTCTCTTTCTCCAGTTTTTTCTCCATTCTTTTATTGCTGTTTAACTTCTCATTATTTATTTTCTCTTCGAAACTCGACGGTCTTTTCAGACAGCTGAATGTGTTCCCCTGTTTTCTCCTGTCGTCTCGCTCACGCTGCCTTCAACGGCCGCGAGCCTCCTTCGCTCTTTCTCGCGCTCCGCCAATGTCTTTCGCCCACACTACCATTTACCTCCCGGTTATGGATATTATTAAGTAATACCTACGTTGCGCGCTCGCGGCGATATGCTGGCATGTTCGCGTGCATACGGTACCGCTGCGTGCCGTGCACACACACACACACACACACACACACACACACGCTTGTAAGTAACTCGGTGATGCACGCTGGCGAACGGGAAAGCGCGGGTTCTCATCCCGATTTTTCCTACGGACGAGTGAATTCAATTACCGTTCGAATGTCGTTGACACGTTTAACCTTTTGACTACTGGTAGTATCCTTTTTGGGACATTGACAGAATTCAGCTTAGTGCATAATATGTTATATATATCGAAATTTTTGGTAAAGAAAACCCACTTTTTTTTATGAAAAAGTGCCGGCTATATAAAGGTTAACCCTTGAATGATTTAAGGTGTTTGAGTCTATTTTGAGCTCTAGTATTTTGGAAGCTACTTCTTGGTGATATGTTCGTCTTTCTGTCAAGTTGAATAATTAATAATCACTAAATTAATGTGTTCACTCCGGAGTATATTTAGGTAGTTAATTTGTTGTTTATGGTGATTGTATTATTGGACACTGGATTTTGTATTACATGACTGACGGTCACCGGTTACCAATGTAACGATGAATATTAAATTAATATAGTTAATTGCAGAAGAATATTAAACTAATTAGCCGTTGAAAGTCGAAATAGACATTGACATCGCCATGTGAGGATTGAATGGTAACTTGAAGTCTATTTGTTTAGGGTTGAGTTGGGATTGAACGCGTTGATTGCTAGACCAACAAGTGTAAAATTACAATTTAGGATATAAAATGTTCCAATAAGACAGGATTTATTATAGGGTTTATTTGTTTGATTTCGAATCTCACGTATCCTAACTAGAACTCTTTCACATAACGCCTTGCTGTAAGAACTAATTTCCAATTTCAGTCGAAATTGTGTCACTCGTATACAAGTAACATGTCAATCGAAGCGTTAAAACAGTAGTCATTGAGTATTCTTTGGTCACCGTGACTGGAATAAAGATAATTATCAGTGTTTTTGGTATTGTTGTCATTTCAGAGGGAAAGTTGAAGTGGGTTTATTTTGATATCGAAAAGGAATAGATTCAGGTGATTTGTTTCTTCCCTCATCGTCTTTTGTGAATGGTTAGGGTTCCGAGTTTTTTCATTCCTCTACTCGTAAAGTCTCACAGCTGTTTTCTTTATCGCCATGCTAAAAGTGTTGAGGTGGCCCAGTCAAAATAAAAAGGAACGTTACACAAATATAAATCCATAAGTACCTACTTCGTTAAAGGGTTTTAATGAAAACATTGTGAGTGTAGGAAGTATCTTGGACAGAAATCTTTGATATTACATTAGGTGTACCAATACGTCCTCAATTATCTCTTAACGAAATTAGTATTCATTTATTATAGAAGTCAAGGATTTATACATGGACATTCTACGGTACCTTTACGCTGTAGAAAATCCAAAAAATTTTTTCAATTAATGCATCGTCTCACAATTAGAAAAAAATAGTTGACACTTTACTCCTTTTTTAGTGTTATTGTATCGTTGCATGAACCCATTGGAGTCATTAGCAACCACGTTCATTACCATCAAGGTAAACATAGATATTTTTCTGACTAAATGCAAAAGTTTGACATGATTCATTTGAGAATAAAGTTGCCTGATGACTTATTGGTACACCTAGTAATTATATTTCTGTTAAAAGTTAATAGTACCGTATCTAATGCAGAGATCGATGAAAACCTTGTATATTCTATATAAACTAAACTTTCTCTTTAAAACACGTATTCTCAATCGAATGTATAAAAAAGAAAGCTTTGGGTCACTGAAACAATTACATGTTCTCGCGTTAAGTAAAAAAGGCCGTACGTAGTCAGACAATCTTTATGTCGTTCTTCAAGTCATAAATTACCGAAAATGTGTGTCTTTTGTTAATAGAGGCTGTTGGTCTTGTTTTAAACTACAGTTCAACATTAAGACGTTCCGTGCCATATGTACCACCGATGGTACACGTTAAATTTCCCATTCAGGCTGCGTGTACCATCGGTGGTACATGTGGCACGGAACGTGTTAATGCCCAACGGGAAAAATTAAAGAAATGTGCCTATTATCCATGGAAGGTAATTTTAAATACTATACACTATCGTAACGTACAAAATCGTGAACAGTGAAAAATCGATTTAACATCAAGTATCGATAGACAATTCTTTCGTGGGTGCTTGACAAGTATCGCCGTCCCACTTGTTACGTAGTAGCTCGGTGTCGTTGACTTCCGGCCGAAAGACCACAATAACGCCGCCACGCGCTACGAAGTAATTAAGAAGGCATCATTCCCGGCCGCATTATACCGCAGGGGAGGAGGAACACTCGTAATTCTTATCTCTAACGATGTCCCTCGTGATGCAACCGGAAATACCCACGTGCCGCGGCTCCGAAACGGAAAAACTCGCCACGAAGTGTACCACCGACTACGAGAACCCGGCGAGTTAATTCGTTGGACGGGCATTCGGGCTCGAAATAACTCGCTATTAGAATGTTCAATGAAGTTTATTGACGTACATCATCCGCGGCAGGAATTAGCGGGAAATTCAATAAAATCACTCGCTCGTAACGAGAACGTATACAATCCGTTCTATAATCTACACCCGTCCCTCGATTTACGCGGAGTATTCGTTCCATTTAGTTTTTTTTTAATTAAATATTTTTATAACTTATACCGCAATTCTCTTGAGAATTTTTAGACGGTTTTTAATCGCATAAAGAAGAACCACGTGGAGCAAACACTCCGCGTAAATCGAGGGACGGGTGTACTAGATCGGAGCTAGTTCGTATATTATCAATCAGAAGCTTTCTATTGAAGTGTAGAATGGAGGAAAAGTGTGGAATAGTGAGTTTGATGAGTTTCCAGGTGTATTCTTATTATTGTGCTGTTTGTTTTTTTTAAATTGACAGTGATTAGTTTCTAATCCGGGCTGTTTAGGTGTTGTAGTCTTAAAGTAGTGTGTTTAGAAACAGTAGTTGGTTAAAAATTGATAGTGACTTTTATGAGGAAGCATTGTATTCAACTCATAAGTGTTATGGCACTTATCGAATGTGTTTTAAGGCATTACGAAATTGCTGGAAGTCTGAAATAAATATTGTTTAGGGGATATTAAAGCTGCATGGACTATAAAGTAATAAAAGTGGCCTAAAATATATCATTATTACGAAACTCACATTTTATTCGTGCAGACCGGGTGTTATAATTATAATCGTGGCAGTAGAATAAATAAGTGGCATTCAACAAATTTCAGTGATTCGATTGTGTTTGTCTTGATCGATCATTTTATTAACTTTTCTGCGTTGACTATGTTATTGATGTTTACGAAATGCAATGCAATCGTTCTAAAATGTATGGAACATATGAAACACTATGATACTGGAATTTTGTCTTGTTTCCTTTGTTATAATATAACGTATAGAAACTTCTTATGAAACATAGAACACCAGCTACACAAAGTTCCATGTGTCTTGATAAGTTGCGGGCTCTATTGTGTTTGGAACAGTTAGGTACCTTCTCTCTAAGGGCATGCATGATAATGCCTAAAAGTTTCTTGTTTAATCCTGATTTACTATACAACAATGAAAAAAACTATTCTTAATGGTCATTACTGTGTAATATTGTTATTAGACCACGGATGGTTATGCATTTACAGCATCATTCCCGTTGCAAAATGCAATAAAAAAAGGTTTCAAAATGGAGCCTCTAATATTCAAAATTCTGTTTTAACTCTGTAAAAGACTGTATGTGGAATTATAAATTTCTATAAATTCCATAATGCAATTATTCTTCACCATTTCCACGACTGCACTAAAATACAGAGAAATCACATTACACAATGAACAATTTCTTCTTCTAATAAACCTTCGATAAATCAGGGTTAGATTACACCCTTCATTAAAATACAAAAAAATCACATTACAAAATAGAACAATTTCCTCTTCTAACAAATCTTTAATAAATCAGGGTGAGACCAGATCCTTCATTGAAATACAAAGAAATCACAATAGAACAATTTCCTATTCTAACAAATCTTTAATAAATCAGGGTTAGACCAGACCCTTCATTAAAGTACAAAGAAATCGCATTAAAAAATAGAACAATTTTTTCTTCCAATAAACCTTTAATGAATCAGGGTTAGACCAGACCATACTGAAGCTTCCTGAGTATCTCATACAAATTTTCCGCACTGCACAATCTCATTAATTTCTTAGACTTCTTAACACGGTTGTGTGCGCGGCGGCATCAATAGGTGTCGCTGCTCAACGCGATTATTCACAACCGCGCTATATCTTGGTCGAGGACCGTAACAGAATGTACCACACGCCAATTGTCTCGCAAACTTCGTAGACGGTCCGCGGTGCGAGACGCGTATCCAACGGCACAGTGGGGGGGTTTAAAAAGAGTCGTCGACGATAGCGCTACGATAGTGTATTGCGCAGGTCGGGGACCGTGGACCAAAATACAGAGCCTTCGCGGAGCCAAGCGCGAACGCGTCGGCAAGAATCCACACGTCGACGTTTCGTCTTGATACGCGGGAAACCATGGACGTGTGTAGGTATTATACGTTGCTGAGAAAATTTTCCAGAACAAGGGCAATAGAAGAAAACAATTGATGGAACTGATGGTGGGAAGCTTGTGACTACTAATTGAACAAAATATGGAGAATACTAACAAGGGAAGGACCCCAATTGTCCGACTTCGATTTTAACGGGGTTTTGTAAGATGATATTATACAAGTTCCTAATGTTATATGTGACATATTAAGTGTAAATACTTGATAATTTTGAAGACATAAACAATTGAAGTTACGTAGCTTTAAAATGCATCAGAAATAGGTATAAATCAAACTTATCGAAATGTAAGGTTGTTTCGCTGGTAAATCCGAGGTCCTAGAATCGATTCCCGTTCGTCGAAATGTTTTTGTTTTAATTTGCTAACGTAACTTCGATAACTTTGATTTATATTTAGACTATAACTTGATGTTTAGTAACTTTAATTCAAAGGCTCCTCGCCACTGACACATACAGGTCCCCAGGTGTAACGCTGACTTCTTAATACGGTTTAGTACAGTAATAGGGCTTGGAATTCTGAAGCCAATGATATTTGTTTCAGCCGTATATGGCCATTAGTTTATGAAACATTTCGTGTTCAATGCAGAGAAACCTTCGAGCATTCATCGAGGATTTACTGTTCTGCCACTTCACAGAACTTTGTGTTCTCCATTTCTTGCTCAGTTAGTAGTCACAGGCTACCCCCTTAGTTCCATCGATTGCAGGGTCTTGTTGCATCACACTGGTGTCTATACTAGACAAGATTTCTTCGTATCTCATTCCCGCTCAAAGTTTCTCTGGAAAAAGGAAACAGTTGATAATACCAGGAATTCCACTGTCCTCGATAGTTTTCACGATAAGGACCCAGTTCCGTGGACCCTAAAGGGCCATTACTGTAGCAATGTCCAAATGGTAAATAATTACTAGACTGCGGATTTTTATGAAAAATAACATTTTATAAAATGTATTATAAAGACAAGAGGAAAAATACGAATTTCTTTTTTCTCTAAAGTATCTTATTGGTTTAACCCATTCGCACCGGTGGACAAGATATCTCGCCACGTAATTTCCTTCATGATATGGTTTCAGGAGATCTTCCAAAGCATATCACGAACGAAATCACGTGGCGAGATATCTCATCCACCGGTGCGAAGGGGTTAATTAAGAATAAAAAAATGATCCCGTTACATCTGATGAAAGTTTTGTCCTTCATTGTATTTAACGGAGCTCTATAGTTCATAAATGCACAAAATCCGCAGTCTAATAATTACCGTCTGTGGACACTAAAATCGAATCTCGAGTAGTTTACTAAACCAATTTAGTTCACTAGATCCCATTTCACTGGATTTTTCGGCTCGACTAGGGTCCCCATCACTCGAACACTCATCGAGGATTTACTGTATAACCAATCAAACCCACATTCCTTCCGCTTGCCATCTTCTGACGAACGCACAATACATCGCCATGGCACGGTAAAAGAGTCACAGAGCGTGTTGGTGGCGGTGTCGAGGCGATAGAGTCACCTGCGTCGCCGTGTGTCGAGGGCCGGTGGTAGCGGCAGCAGCGATGCTGTAATAACGCCGGCACGCTCGTGCCAGAACCAAAGTATATACGCTCGGTGTACACGACCTAAATAAGATGCGATGCCCCCCGGGGCGAAAGTAATTCACATACACACACACGCGTGTCCTACCAAAGCGGGAAGGGGGGGATATATACACGTGTATATACACGTATACATACACGTATACATACACGTATACTTACATGTATACATACACCATGTCGTTCGCCAGGGCTCAGGGACTATAGTTTACAAAGTGCCGCAGAAACGCGCGAGTGGACCGCCTTTAGCGCGCAGGTTCGACCCCGTGTTTTCCGCGTTTAGGTCGTCGGTTAGGTACACAGGCCGGCAAACGCTGGCCCATACGGCTCTACTATAATTGCGGCCCGCTTACGTGGAAAGCGTAAAATTAGCGAGCCCCGTTAGACGTGTCGTCGCGACTACGGATTTTACCGACGCGTTTAGGAGGATGTATCGACACACGGTCGTTTGGGCGGGATCGTGGGTTGCAATGTCGTCCAGTGTCAACACGTTGTTCGACCGGCTGGGTAGCAATCGAGCGATGATTGAGTGGAGGGATCCTTTGGTGCTTGGAGACTTTCTAGGGAGAATTGATTCATCTACGGTGGAACTAGATAATACGACTGGGTTGACGAAACGTCTCACTGGTGTTTTGTTGATAATTAAAATTTTTTATATTTTTTTAAGGAACGTAATAATGACTCTTACGCTTTAGCAGTGATTTTGTGGATGAATGAGGCTGTTTAGAAGGTGTAGTTTGCAACAGTGTGACCTTGGTTGTGTGCGTACAACAATAGTGAGACGTTTTGTCGAACGGGACGTATTACTTTGATTGACCCTGTGTGTTCGTAAAGAAACGGAAGTACCTCGATGTGATATTTGAAATTGATGCTTTTTACTGATTATTTTTAACTGACTGAATCGTCATTTGAGAATGCTCTTCAGTGGACGAGACTAGTTTACTTGTCGCTTATGTTGAAAATGTATGTATTATTGTTGTCTGTTAGTACTACTTCAAAAGCATACTTTCTGATGTTTCTCCACTTGTCCTTTGTTATACTCCAGAATTACTAGGTGTACAAATTACTTCGTGGCCCCTACAATTAATTAATGCATCATCTTTTTAAGAGATTTTTCAACTGCCTCAGAAATAACGTAAATGTGTAAAAAGTGGTGGGGAATATTTTCAAGACTAAACTGTGTTTTGTTTTTTTTCTTCTAAATGAACAACTTATCTATGAAAAGAAAACCACGAATTAATTTGTACACCTAATATCTGTTGTTTGGTTTTATTGCTCCACTTGTATAAAAAATAATATTAGACATCTGCTATCTCTCTTTTCTCATTTGTCACTAGCCAGCCAAAGAACGCTTTCGATCGAAAACTGTGTTGTTGAACAGCTTAAGGTTTTTAAATCAATACATTCAGTTATTACTCTACTCTGATAAATTAAGTTGTAAGTGTATACCACTTCGTAGCTAATAATATTGAAGTAGACTTTAAATATCAAGGTTAGAAAAATGGTTAGGAATGTTAATTGCGGGTAGATTATTGTTGACGATATCTAATGGTTCCTGATAAAGGGTTGTTGATTTGATTACTCTTTTAGAGTCTGTTTAATATTGTTAATGCATTGTGGTCCTAGGTCGAAGTATTAACACATTCACTGCGGATACCGTCGTTTATGCAAGTTCATTCTATATTAAGATGTTTTCGCCATGTTTGAGTACAAAATTTGGTATCAATGAAGAAACTGTCTTCTTATTATTCTCCGATTTATTCCGTAAATATAATACAACAGTCTCTCATATCTTATACTATTCTACCGAAAAATTTAATAATAACTTTGATTAAAATTATGGAAAGATATTTTCAGCTAAAATTCGAACGATAAAATATTAATCCTTGAGTAGGGGGTTGCGACTACGCAAGAGACAGATTTTAATCCATTTAAGGTTCTGTTTCCGAATTGAAATGGTAATATCACAAGATCACGGCAGGTACTGAATAATTAAGATGAATACATTATGTAATTTCGGTTGTTGATTTCGTGAAAATTGGAAGGATTAATGTTTGTGGTCGGAACAGTCTCGAGTAGAGGTTGCGATAAATACAAGTGGAGGATCGTAATCCTCTTGGGGTTATTGGCCCATGCGCGAATGTTCGTGAAACAAAAATCATTATAGCGCTGGGGATATCTCAGCCGTTCCTTCTGCGGTGTCTGCTAATGAGAAACTTATACTAGTCGAAACAATTCGGGCGTCTCGCGTCTGGAGAATTGAAATGAATGTTACATTCTGGAAACTGAAATAAGCAGGCTAGAAATTATGAAAATTATGCGATAGATATTGATGTGCCTTCATCTTTAGGAATGTTAAAACATTTCCACTCGAATCCTCGATCAATTAGATGTACCAATGACTAATCCACTACGTTTAGTACTCTTTTTCTTTTTTAAATTAGAAACTTGTGGCCATTCAGTAATATTTATTCTCGTTCTACGAGTTTCTTTACCATTTTTAAAGATAAGGAGGACAGAAGAATGTACTAAATTTGAACTATTGCCAGTTTACTAAAAAGAAATAGTGGACTACTTGGTGTCGCGGTTTTTCGTTAATATCTCGGTAACGAAGCCTCAGATTACATTGTTGCTAAGGAAAAAGTTGTTCCAATTCACTCCCCGAGTGCCCCATTGCCGGGTCGGAGGACATTTTTGGGACATCCTGTAGTTCCTTTTCTGAAAATGATAAGTATGTCATCGAAGGTTGAGAATGTTCATAATTATTTATTAAAGAAAAATGATAAGAAATATTCAGTGAAATCTGATAAAGATATGGAATCATAAAAGTGAAATTTATTAATCTCTTGTATCAACAGCCAGTTCGTCACTAGTCGAAAAATATTTAGAAGACACAATAGCCAAACGTGTATTGTGGTAAATATTGCATATTTCGCGTGAATAGTCGAGGAATAAGGAAGCAGTTAACCGATTGATCGAAGGTATTCGCGAAAAGCCGCGAACCCACGCGTATTGAGTCACGTAAAGGGTTAACGGTTCGTTATCACCCCATTTCATCGATAGAGGCGCACCGCATTCCCCTAGAACTTCGGATGATCGACCGATATTAGAGAGGGAACACACGGAAAATCAATGTTTGAATGTACAGGATGGTTCATACGAGGAACAACATATAACAACTCTACGCAAAAGTATTGTAAAACGTACATTTTGTTTCACCTAGGTACACAATATAAAAATGAATCTTCTGCTACTGATATAATAAAACCAGAAACAGATGAGCGGTCCACTTAGTATTATCTCGTGATTATTTCAAGTATTATAATTTAAAAATTTTCACGACTGTTATCAAACTATCTTCAATAATTCTTAAACTTGAAATATTCTGTCATAATAATAATTGAATGATCACATTATCTTTTACAACTTTATTCAACAATTAACCCCTTACGATCTTTCCATGGCTGTTACTTTATAGTTAGTACATTGTCAGAAGAAAAATAAATTACATGGTTACGGTGAACTAAACCTTCTAGAATTATTGAATATTTGTAAAAATTATAACACACCTCCTCTTGCATACAGTACATAAAATGTGAATTTATTAAAATCAGACTGCAACTTCTGTTACAAGTTTAATTAATTATTATATGTAGGGTAAAAAGTCGATACTTCCTGAATTCCAATTATTATCAAGCTAGTTTCTAACGAAATTACTTTCAACATTCATTTTAGAAAACATGCTATGTTGTTCCTTGCTCAACCCAACAGGTATCATAGAACAGTGGATTCTCATGCAAAATGACGTTTCGTAAAATAATTCATAAGCACAAGAACAAATGTAGGAATTCCTTTCATCTCATTGGGCTCAGAATAAAATAGAAACCTCGTTGCATCCGACAAAATTTTCCTTTCAAACATTATTCAAACGTGTCATTGTATTTTAGATCGCCCTAGGTTGCAATAGGTAAATCGCCTTGATATAAATGCACAAAATCTTCAGTTTACTTATCATTATCAACCAAACAGCAACGAAGTTTCTAAAAGTTCCTGAACATCAAAACACAGTGCAGACTGTGGACAGCTAGCCCCCACAATATCCTAATGGCGGTATTAAAATCCAGAATATCATCAACATTCATCGTCCGATTTTTCCCCCAAAAACTAATATTCCCCAGTAATATTTCAACTTCGTTCACCCTCGCTATTAGACGCCCTTGTATGTACGTCGTCACACACATCTACACCGATACGCATGCACATACATACAATAGTGTGGTGACGAGAAGGCCCGCTAGCGCGCAGAATAGAGCGTGAAAAGGGGGGAAACGAAGAACGGTAGAGGGACGGTAGAGGGAAAGAAAGAGCGAGGAGCGCATCGAGTCAGTGGGCTAGTGGGTCCGACAGAATGTAGCCCGTACTACGGTACCGTCTCCCTCTTTGTCACTCCCTCTTTCCTTCCGTTCTTCCTTCCTTCCTTCTTCCCCACCGTATCGCCGTCTCGCTCCCACCCACTGCTTTCTGTCCATCGTTCCGTCCTTCTCGACGTCACTCTTGCTTCACCACCGTCGAGAGACATCCAGAGAGAGGGTGTGGCGTAATTTCGTGGCATAATCGAAAGAACCGACACTTGGAAAGAAGAATGATACAGCTCGTTTAGAAAGGAATCGAGAAACATAAAGAGACATTGTTTATTTCGAATCATGGAGTCGACGGCAGTTTGAAAAAGTTGTAGGGGTTGCTAAAACTCTCGACTCATTGGCTGATGTAACACTTTTACAGGGTTAGGTGTGGTTGCGAGCTTTAACGGGGAGAGACTCTTTAACAGGGACGTGAAGGGTTTGGTGGACGATGGGTCGATTTTTACTACGTATATATTGCTGAGCTGGCTATTGGGCTGCTAGACGTCAGTATTGGACAGCGAAACTTCAAATGTGAAAATTGTATCTTTATCGATTGCTTCGGGGTAAAGCAATTCCCTCTGTCGGGGCTTCAAGTCGCTTGAGAATAAAGGAGTAACTGTATGAGTTTGTTCGTGCAGTTTGAGTCTACTTGGTTGATTCGTATAATATTTTCAATATCTCAAGGAATACGAGTTAATATTGTCCAGTAGCTGTAGATGTAAATATCAAATTCCTTCGTGTACTAAATTACTGTCTCAGTCCTGTCGGTCAATTTTTCATCGCGTAAACAGGGGAAAATGCCATTCGTCCCGTGGATCTGCCCTAAAAAAATTCGAGATATATAACGACATCCAAAATATATACATATATATACAGTACAATACTGAATGCAAATATCTTTTTATAAATCTAGATCTCCACCTAATATATTCCTACCATGGCTTACAACTTTAGCAGCCACATAAAATATACAATAAGTGACTACCATCGATTACTACTAGGAAAAGCGATCTCTTTACCAATCTACTGAATTCCCTCAACTGAAACAAATAGACTCCAATTCTTTTTTTCTTCTAATCGACAAATAGAATTCATTCGTTTTTTCTTCTATGCAACTATACAAATTGTCCCAAAATACCATCGACTCCCGGAAATGAGGGGTTCCTGGGATGATTTGAAATAACTTTTTCCTTAACAAAAATGTTATTCCAGACTTTGTTAAGGAGATACTAGCTAAAAAAAACCCTGACCAATCAGAGCGCGAGTCTGTCGGTCGAGCTTCCGCGGTAGCGTTAGCTACGCGGTCATTGGTAGCCAACGCTACCGCGGGAACTCGACTTGCAGATTCGCGCTCCTATTGGTCGGGGTTTTTTGTTAATATCTCGTTAACAAAGCCTCGCATAACATTTTTGCTAAGGAAAAAGTTGTTTCAAATCATCCAAGGAACCTTTAATTTCCGAAAGTCGAAGCTACTTTGAGACACCCTGTATACAATCTATTATCCAAGAGCGTTCAAAAATCCTCCTGAACCCACTTCCCAATCATTTCACCAGCATCTCAATTGTCTAACTAGCTTCCTCCCACGAGATCATCCGCAACATCGATCTCACCTGTTCAGTCCAATCTCTAATCCCTCTATTTACCATCGCATATAGGTCGCGTACACAGGGTTAATGTCGATTACATCCCTCCCCGTCTTACCTATCTCAACGTATCATCCGTGTGCTAATAACAACCGCCTGTCAATCCGTCTACCATCGACACGGCTCGTTAGCGCGCATGCGTGCCAGCGAGCGTGCGTGCCTGCGTGCGTGCACGGGGCCCGCCGTGGTGCAATATTTCTCGCGCGCACGGTTCTATATATTGCGTAACCACGCGTGCACCGGCCGTCACACACGTGCGTCGCTCGGGTAACACGAATCACGGTGACACAGTTCATTACACGGCCCGCGCACTGTGTGCACTTCCCCCTCCTTTCTGAGAGAAACGGCCACCCCTATGTATACAGGGTGATTCACGAATACATGTCAATACTTCAGGGGTAAATCTACACACATCAAAACAAGTAAAAGATGTCATATGAATATATCACTTAGTTTTTATATCCGATATACCTAGTTTTCGAGTTATGGACGATTAATGAAACTGTTCGAAGTGGTCCCTCAACACACACTATTGCACGTCGTAGTATTGAGTTTTGCACTTGATAGAACATATCAGGTATTCCTCGAGTGGTCTCAAAACTATTTGATGTTCTTTCTTGCAGATCGTGCACATTATTCCACTTGCGATGAACGCACAATAGTTTTTAAATGACCTCAATAATAAAAGTTGAGATCGTGCACTTCGAACAGTTTCTTTATTAATCCATTATTCAAAAAGTAAGGTATGTAGGACATATGTTCATATGATGTTTTTTACTTGTATTAGTGTGTAGATTTACCCTCTGAAGTATTGGCATTCATTTATGAATTACCCTGTATACACAAGGTTCTTTAGATGCAGGTGCACAGAACAAACACCGCACGTATAATACACACCCGTGGAGGGGAATCGAGCGCCTCACGTATAGGGTGTCCCACCTAACGTGAATACCGTAAATATCTCACTTGCGTTTGATACGCAGAAAATTGATTTTAACAAATACTTGATGTCCATCAACTTCGATATATTTTTTCACTACTCCCTCTGTCGTAGTTACAGTGATTGCTCCATGAATGCGACACGAACAACGGCGTTATTCCCACCACTAAGGGGTTCCCCTCTGGAACTAATCAAAACAGTGTAAACAGAAGCTAAGCAGAGGCTCGGCTGCGTGCAAAAAACAAATTTAGAAGGTGCTGAAAATTTGTTCGCCTTGCCACGATTGCTCCGAAGCGGACCCGAGTTCGTCGCACTCATTTAGATATTACTGTATTCTATTATTTAAATCCACTCCCTTAATTTCCGAACATTTCGTACTCTAGTTTACACGACGGTCATATTATTTAGGTCGTTGGACTGGTGTTGACTCAACTATTACACCACGATGATAAAAATATATAGTCCCGTTTAAAAAAAAAACATCAATGACCTTGAAATTTCGAAAACTACGACGTTGAGAATAATTTTTTCGTATCACAGTATTTGTTCCTTTTAACCAAACAATACTTCCCCTAGCACTTTTTTTGTATCCCCAAACACAAGTGCGATATTAAAGGTGCTCACGTTAAGATGGTCCCCTACTTTTGGCCGGTGGTGTACGCACACACATGTATCCGGGCGTGTAAAACACGTATATTACGTAAAACGTTGGAGATGTGTGTGTGAGTGGACGCAGCGCCGTGACGCTTCCTTCCACGGTGAATCCACCCTGCCCCGGAGAAGTGCACTGCGAAGCGGCATGAAAACACGGAATAAACTACCAGTGAATGTTCCCTCATCTTTCTCTCTCTGTCCTCTCTTCCTCTTTTTATTTTTTCCTCTCTCTTACTCCATCTTCCTCTTTCTACATATTTCTCACCGTCGTCCTCTATCTTTCTTTATCTCACTTCCTCTCTGTCCCTCTCTCTAAACAGGGTGTCCCAAAATAACTTCAATTACCAGAAATGAGGGATTTCTAGGATGATTTGAAATAACTTTTTCCTGAGAAAAAATCTTATCCGAGGCTTTGTTAGCGGGATATTAGCGAAAAACCCCGACCAATCAGAGCGCGAGTCTGCTGGCCGAGCTTCCGCGGTAGCGTTAGCTCCGCGCTGCGATTGGTAGCGAACGCTACCGCGGGAACTCGACCGGTAGATTCGCGCTCCGATTGGTCGGGGTTTTTCGTTAATATCTCGTTAACGAAGCCTCGGATAAGATTTTTGCTAAGGAAAAAGTTGTTTCAAATTATCCCAGGAACCCCTCATATCCGGGAGTCGAAGCTAGTTTGGAACACCCTGTATGCACGCTCACATCCACCATCGCAGAATGCCGCCGCGGTACATACACACACACAGGCAGGCCATAGTGGGTAGTTAGGCAAGGCAAGGCAAGGCAAGGCAAGGCAGGCTCGGCTGGTGGTCGCTCGGGTTGCGAGCCGCCTCGCTCGATAGCAAAGTGCGGTTCCCCTCGACACACACGGGCTCTCTCCTCCTCGTATGTACTTGCAACGCGGCAGGGATTAAAGGGGAACCGTCCGTCCGTGTACGGAAATGCACACGATCGATGCGCACATGTCTCTGTGAATTTTCGTGTCAAGTCGTGACCGATCGGCCGCGTTGGTTTGTGGGTAACCGTCCCCAGGCTGCTCAGTGACGAGGAATTCCGTTGTCTTTCGAATGATTCTTCAGGGCCCCCATCTTGGTGCTCCTGATTTCGTGGTCGGAGACTCTGAAGTTGCTCCCTTGACAGTAGTTCAGGATGATGGAGGATTCTTTCGTTCGCTGTGGATTTTCCGAGGGATGAAACGTGGGACGTTGCTGTTCGACGGAGGATAAGGGCGGATTCCGTGGGGGTTGTTCGTTATATAAAAAATATAAGGACGAGGGAAATGTATATACTCTGCAGGGTTGGGGAATTTCGTGGACGTGTAGGAGATGTTGGATTACTTGTACTACTGCGAGAATGATTCGAGCTTTAGTAGAATTTAGACTTTGGGTAGATTAATGTTTCGATGAATGATAGGGTTTGGATTGATTGAACTGTAAAGGAAATATACGACAAGTGATAGTTGAGGCTTTTGTCCTGAAATTAATAAGAAATTCGGTTATTATATTTAGAGTGACACTATAAATTCGGGACGGATTTGTATGATAATTAGACGTGCAATAAACACACTTTTTTGGTAGGTAATGTACGTGTTATATGGTAGTATTTTTCATATTTGATTCATCAGATATTTTAATTGTTGACTCATATAAGAATTGATCTTCATATACAGTTTCTATAATTATCTATCTAGTGGTGAGGCTTTAACTATAACTTCTAGAAATTCTACAATTTTCTGGGTAATAAAAATAAGATTATTCGTATACAAATCCTCACTTTATTAAAAATATGAAACATTAAATATAAATTCCTTAGGCACGACCTAGATTGAAAGTTGTGATTATTTAGTAAATATACTGCAGAAAGAAATTTTCTTAAGTGTTAGATACTACCCCAAGCTTGTAAAGGATTGTGTACCAAATATCATAGTTAAGTAGATCAAGCCCTTCACTTCTTCACGATATATACATAGAATATTCTTATTGTCTGTCGCCAAAATGACCGAACCTCTGTAAGAACACAAATGATTTTATCTCTATATTTCCATATATGTAACCAATATAATAAAACTAATAACAATTCGATTATCTCACGTAAATACAAAATAATTCCTAACAAAAAAAAACAGAAGGGAGAAAGAAAGAAAAGAAACTAAGATTAAAAATAAAAACGTTTAATGATAACAGTTCTCATTAACGTGCTAAGCTGCTGTTAAACCGAATTTCTTAACAATTTTCACATCACCGAATGACCCTCGTAATTCATTTCTTGGAATAGAAATTGATACAAGGACGAAGATATTACAAGATGAAAGGCGCTCTCGTCCGCGTATGATATTTCAGTACAGCCATCCCGATAATCGGATCCAGATGGGCAGGGAGGGATGCCGGATTTTTGTTTTTCTTTCAGTCGTAACGGGATGCCGTGCATTAAGTAGATCCGCGATTTAACGGTGTGTCCGGGCCGTTCGCGCGACAAGTGCACGGGACAGAGACACGAGCAGCAGATGAACGCGTCAAACGCGACGCCGAACACGATACCCATCCTCTCGAGACACGTGCGCGTGTGTCGCTTCTGGTTTATCCTATCCTCTTACACCTCTCGTTTCTCTTCTCGCGTGACTCTCTTTTTACATACCGTACACGTGGCGCGTGTAATTGTTATCTTTCCTCGACCTCTCGCGTTTCTGCCCCCTCGTCGAACCGTGGTTTCGCTGGATCTTTCGGAAAGTTCACCCTCGTCCCATTTCTCGAACATATCTACCGACACGTGAGAAGTAGAAGCAAAGTAATCGAGCCTAATGCGATCGATAGATTGAGGAAATTTCTGCAAATTGCAGTTTTTGGAATTCCTTTGTGGATATTAGAATCGAAGGGAAAGTAATTTCACTCGTTAACCCTTTATAAGTTTGTGGTAGATTTATCTCATTTTCGTAAAATAACCTATTTCTGGAGCAAATGTAAAACTTAAAGTGACATTCCACATCTGACGTTTAGGGAAATGAAGAAGAAAAAGTTGGTAGCAACATGATTGCTATTGCCTTATAAGTATAGGTGAACGGAAGTAAATAGGAAATGGTGGTAACATGATTGTCAGTGTTTTACAACCGTAGGTAAACAGGAAAAAATAAAAAGCTGGTGGCAACATGATTGTTAATTTCTTATAAATGATTAAGAAGTTTATTAAATTAAGAATAATACAAATGTTTCATTGGTTCCTGCTAAAGTTTTTGTTTTACTATGCTTGTAATCTTTAAATTTGCCCTAAATGCATAAACGTCCGCAGTCTAGTCATCAACTTTCTCGAAATTAAATCCTTTCGTCACCACTGTAACATTTAATCGTCCAGTCCGCCACAAACACGAGTTTTTTGGGTTTACGGTAAATTGTTGGTCGTGTTTTAATACGGTTTAGGACCGTTAAATGTAATTTTTCATACATAGAAAGATATGGTCCAAATAAGTTGTAGACATAGTTATTACAGTTTGAAAACCGGATTTTTATCGGCGTAGAGCTAACAAGCAAAAGGTCCCCGGGTGTTACGCTAGTTTTTTTATGAGACTTTGCACGGCGATCTAGCTTGGAATAATTCCCAGGCCAATGGTGTTTGTTTTAATCGCATACGGCCATTTGTTCGTGAAATATATAATGTTAAAATTTGGTAAGTTCGAAATCGCTGGACGATTAAGTCTTAATAGAGTAATCACTGGATCGCAGATATTAGTACATATTCGCGCCTCTCTGAACAAGCTTACGAAAACAGGAATTAAATGGGAGTTTATGTCTCCTATTACAGGCCCGTTTAATTAAACGGGTCCTAGAAACTCTGTTATAATATTAGGTTGACGGGATATAAATGGCCCTTTGAATATTTTAAGTTCACTATTGTCTCCGCTGTAAATTTATAGGAATGTAGAATTTCACGAATTATTTTCCTAAGTTGAGAGTTTCCCAGTATGAGTATAATAAAAAGTTCAATGAATTTCAGTGAAGGTTTTTATTTTATTTGGAACCTAAAAGAATACTTAATAGAGTAAAGAAAATTCTATTTGATTCTAGTTTCTGTAAATTAACCCTCATATGCTTAAAATTTGTTTAAGTATATTTCTTTCTTCATAACATTATTCTATTTAATATACTTTACTATACTTTATAAGGAATCATTTGAATTTTCACTGTGCTTTTGAGTAATTATTAAGTAATTTTTAGTAAACGGTGCAACTTGAGAAACAATGACATCAGTCACCTATTAGGTGTCCTCATAGCAAGAGCATGGGCATGTTAGGGTTAATCCGAAAAAGTCCATATTAACATAAACATCCGCAGTCTAGTAATGAATATTATTATACTCTATAGGATTAAAATAAAGTGGGGTTATGACCATGCATAGACAGGTATGGTGATCGGCCATTTTTCATCAATCTTATTATTAAATTGTGTTACATTACCACACACTATAAACGCCCAAAGATCGGCAGACTTGTAAGAATCCTTACTTAGATCCAAAGAATCAAAAGCTTACATTGTTTCCAATTGGAGTTGATATTGATACTTCTCTAGACCCAAATCAGCAAAGGCCTACATTGCTTCCAGTTGGAGTTGATATTAATACAAACAATTTCACTCGAATTCGTTCCAATTTGAGTTGATGTGAATGCGAAAAATTTCGTGTATGTTCGTCGAGGAAATCCAAATGTTCGCCCCCTCCCAGACGCAAATACCCTGTATCCCCAAAGATCGTCCAGGACCGAGCGAAACGATGGGCCCATTACGTGGGTACCGATCGAGACGCTGACGAAACTGTTTGCAGATCGGCGTACGTCGAACGTGAGTCGCCTCTGGCGCCATGTCACGCGAGCCATACGGGACCGAAACGACGAGGAAAGCAACGGACACGATCGCTACGTCAACGACGACGACGACGACACGGCTCGGTGTGCTTCGACTCCGCGGCGACTAGAGGAGGGTGGCCCCGGTGCGTGGTCCGTTTCGACGGCAACTCCGTGTGGGACGTTCATTAGCCAAGGTGCTGACGATACTAATAACGGCGGCGAGGTGATACGCGCGGTAAACCGTGTCACGCTGTGGCGTAGGGCGAGTTGGGGTGGCGTGGAGGAGGCGGAAGAGGAGGTGGAGAAGGAAGCGGACGATGATGGACACGGTGTTAACGTAATACCGGGCCGAAGGTGGGAGGTGGTTGTGTATGTGTGTATGTGTGTTTGTGTACATAGTTTGTACAGTTGAAAATCGTTGACGATATTAATACATCGGTGGGTGGTGTACACAGGGAAATACACACCGTGCCTGGGAAGCGGAGAACGGAGCAAAAGGATTCGAGCGATTCGATGAACGTCAAACGGGTTTCAGTGCCGGTCGCGAAAGAGTGCGTAAACAGAGGAAAAAAGAGAAAAGAATCGAGCTTAGTAAAGTTATAATCCGTAGAAATTAATCGAGAATGCATCGGAGGTGCGCGTAAACATAACGTACATATATACATATAAGGAAATAACGTGTATAAAGCAGAGGAGATTCGCGATAATTTTGTTAAACGATTTAGCAACCGATTTCCGACAATACCAGCTAGAAAAGGATAAAGCAATCTCGAGTTAATCGGGTAGAGGGAACCGAAGTAATAATATTATCGTTAGTAGCACCGAGATAAGATGAACCGTTGTACAAAGTAAGACGTGGCTTGAATAGCGGTATAAGTGTACGATAAAAGTAAACGAGAAGAGACATCAGGGGAGAAAAGTTTCGTTAAGTGCGCGGTGGACAGGTAACGTCGGTGAACGCGAAACGAGAGGATATCGAGGGACCGTGCGAAGACGGTTCAATTTGGGGTGGGACGATCGCCGGTCGGTTAACAGCGGATGTTACGGCGAGCCGTGATCGAGTGCCGGGCGATCTACGGAAGTAGCGGCCTGGAAGTGACGACGAAAGGCCATCACCACGGCGTTCAACATGTTCGAGATGTGGAGCGCGGTGAGTTCCAAGTTGGAACACTCCGCGACCTCCTCGGGCACGCCGTTACCTCTGACCTCGCACGCGCCGCAGACGCCTCACACCTCGTCCGGGAGCATAAAAGGTAACGAAAGCAAGCACCGTCAACAGAACCCCTAAGATTGTTTGGTTCCCACGCGTTACGCCGTCTCGAGCATGGGTCCAACGGACCGAAAGGGAGTTGCGCGTCAGGTTACCGAACGTGGATTTTCGAATTCCACTCGTGTCGGGGATCGTTCTCCATCATGGGAATTACCGTGAAATCTGAGTTTACATAACGTTCTTTTGGATAATTACGCCGGGCATATGATCGACTGGCATTCGACTCGCGAGATTCTGCTCGAACGTGTTTTGAGTATGGTTTTGTTTGTTATTCTTTTTTTTTTCTAATTTTATTTCTTGTTTCTGTTTTGTGAAGTTACTTTGGTTTCGTTTGTACTGTCGAGCATATGGCGAACGATGTAAGTGGAGAATGCTGGAGCAGCACGGTTAGATTAATAATAAAAATTCCTGTACAGGGTGAGACAATAAGAATACGAGGTGGGTCCCAAAAGTAATGAGAATGATTTTCAAAAAAATTCTTTCATTCTGAAAATATGCAATTAGGCTTGATCATTTTCAAAGTACCTTGGGAATGAACACAATGATTCCAGCGAAGCTACCCTTCTTCGTAGCAGTGGAGGAAGTCTTTGTGTGAAAGGTTGTCAGGGGTTTTACTTTGAATGTGATCAAGCCTATTTATATGTTTTGTGAGTACAAAGGATTTTTTGGAAAATTGTTCGTATTAGTTTTGGGGACATACCTCGTATTTTATTGAAATTGTTTAGAATTTGAGTGGTAAGAATTTGTCTTGGTGAAGATGTCACTAATGAAAGTGATATGGTAAAATATAGAGAGCTTTGTAGCGAAAGTTAAACTTTGAGTTCAGTACCGCGCAGGAAAATGTAGATATTTAATTTTCTAAACGTTGTTCCTTTTGACTGGAAGTTTATAAATAATTTGTAGTATTTAACATATCTCTTTATGCACTTGAAATTTATTTGATAAAAATTGTAGAGTTTCTATTGTTCTAGTATAGACGAATTCAAATTTTTAACCGTAGAAAGAAATTTTATATGGCCAGTCTTACGTCCTGTAAGTAGAAACGGATCGCCCGAGACAGACGCGTCTGACCTGTGTGATCTACAATTCTACTTACAGTAGATTGAGCCAGTTGGCGCCAGACAATGTCGTGTAAACGAAAATGCCGAAAATCGTTATACATTCCACATTGGTCAGACATCGCTGTCTACAAAAAAAAAACAATTTTATCTCTACATTTCTCGTTAATAATACCACAAAACTCATAAAAAAATTCCGTATGTCCAAAACTGTTTTTCTAATGAAGCAGAAACTGCACGAATCGAGATCCATTCCCATAGACATTCTTTCAACATGCCCAAATTTTAAGAACTGTAATGAAACTTGTTTCAATTAATATCCGAGTGTAAAAGTTATTTATTTCTGTTTTTAAGTGTCCTCACACGCATAAAGACGTTCGTTGCACAATTTCTTGCACACGCGGGTCCCAATTAATTTTAATGGAATATCAGCCCAAGATTCTAGGATTACGTGAAAGGGAAATGTTTTCTAAAATGGTCGGAGAATTCAACGGAGAGGGCGGTCACGGAACACGAGTTTCTCGATGTACCTACAGCCATGCTTCAAGTTTAATGTCCGATAAACGCGTACGAATTGTCCCGTAACTCCGTGGGGTTTGCCGGTATCGATTATTCGATCTCGTTATCGTGCAAGATTGCTCCGATTGATCTCAAACATTGACCACCTGATTGATGTAACTTCCAAAATGATCGGACAACTAGATAACACCGATACGCGTACGCAAATGTGTATCGATCTTACGGACGCGTGCTCGGAATCACCACCGAAATCGATGATTCTGGCAAATAATGGGCAACCACTTGAATCGAATGATTGAAGTGGCCTGCGGTGATATTATTGGGTGTACCGACGAGAAAGAGTCTGTTTCAAGGAAACGGAAAACGTTTTGCTACCTCGATAATATTCATCCCTTCTCTCTGACGTTCTGTGCCATTTTGTCGAGAAAAAGATCAGAATGTAGTTTGTACTTATATTATATCCCTGGGTTATTCTTGACGAAATCGATATTAAATTCTATGAAAGTCAAGGTTCTATTGTATATTGTTTCATTTATATTTATAATAATTTGCTAACATTCTGCACTATTTTTACTTACGAAAGACCTTCGATACCCTGAACATTATAATTTTTGTTAAATTCCGCAGGTTTGTAGAGAACTTCGATAGAAGCATCGGGCTATTTCTCGTTTTTTTCTGATATTCTGTTCTTTAGGGTGAAACTACCCTTATGTTGATGCTTCTTTTCGTATTTTCTCGTATATCTTGAAAACTGTAGCACATATAAAAAAATGTTTAAAACGAAAATTTGATTGCTTCTTATGCTCTGAAAGTGTCCAATGAAATTGTTAAAAATTTGTTTGTATATTTATTCATTTATTTAAAAAACATATTTTTAGCAGCTTCATTGCACCCTTTTATAGAGCATATGGAGACTAAATTTTCATCAGAACCGCTTTTTAATATCTCCTACAGTTTTCAAGATATACAAGAAAATGAGAAACCCACATTAACATTTAAGGGGTATTTTCGCTGTGAAGAAGCGAATATCAGAAAAATTTTCCGAAGCATCTATTAAGATCCCCTACAACCCTGCGGAGTATAATAAAGTCGGAAATTTCGCAATACAGAAGTTTTCTTGTCAGTGAAAAATTAAGAAGGTACTTTGAGTTTAAAATGCAGCTGCTCATAATTGGAGGAAATGGTGGATTGTTTATTGATACACCTAATAAATAGTGCGTAACTTATAGCTACACTTAATGGAAGTAATTTAATTATTATTAGAAATGTTTCTGATTGTTTTCTTATGCCAGGGATTGAGACTGTATATAGTTTATGCCGGTGGGGACAGTTTTCTATGCTTCGTCGAAAAACTGTAAGAGAGAGAGCGAGTTTGTAAACCGACAACAGGAATACCCCGAAACGTTTCAAAACTGTTTTTACGACGTCGCGAACCGTACACCGTCCCGAATACAAATACGACCTGGAAACACTCATGTTTGTCCATTGTGTTTTACGATACAGTGGTTTCTTCTATAAATTCATTTCTTTAGATTGCTTCAGACCATGGGCGTAGCCTTGAGCGGCAGGGGGGACACTTGCCCCCGCCCCTAGACGGAAAAAAGTGGCTTTTGTCCTACCCTACAAGAAAAAAATTGGATTTTGCCCTCCCCTCCCTTCTCAGGGTTACAAAATTTTTGCATAATATTTAATATTGCAGTATAATTTGAAATACGACCAACAGCCTCTATTAATAAAACGCATATATTTTCAACGATTTATGACTTTAAAAATAAAATAAAGTGTGTCTGGCTACGTACGGCATTTTTCACTGTGGCAGTCGATGTGTTAATATTTTTGACCCCCCCCTGACTGATGACCTGGCTACGCCCATACTTCAGACGACATTGTGTGAACCTTTTTTTCACATTGTAACTTTTAAAATGTCAAAGATTCAAGGAATAAACTCAATCTATCCGACATCTTAAAGTTTACAGATAACCTGAGCATTTCAATCGGATTTTGACTTGAATATTATAAAATTTTTCTGGCTGTTTGTCGATGCCTCTCACATACAAATTCTCATTTTCTTAGCCGAAACGTGGATGGAAAAGCCATAGAATAGTATTCAACACTCAAAACCATATACAAATTTGTTTCTGTCATATTTCTCATCAACCTAATGTTTCTTAATGTAATAACAATTGTTTATATCGTCCATGAAACACAAATCTAAATCTTTGAACCACGAATTATCAGGTTACTGGCAAATAACCCATAATTTTGCAGGTCATAGTGACTAATTCCATTTTTTGAATTTTTTAAAATTTTAGTGCCAGATTTAGTGCTTAATTATATAATTTTATTATTATTCTTTACTCATCGTTTCGTAGAATTAATCACTTTGGCAACTGAACGTTTCAACTATCGGTTAACACTTTTAGTGCACACATCCTGAAAATTCTTAGAAGTGCAAATGGAGGGCAAATGACCTCCGGCGATTTAAAACTCGAAATATCTCCCAAACCATAGCTTTCTCGAAAAAATGTTTGGAATCATTTTATGAAGTATCATATTCGTACTTTCAGGTAGAATAGTTGAGATTAAAAAAAAAATAAATTAAAGTAATGAAACAGGCGATTAAAGTGGGGATGCTTTCAAAAATCAAAGTTCAGGTCAAACGTGAGATCTTTTATCTCCTCGATGCACTCGAATTGCTAAACGGCATAACTTATCGAACAGAGATTTTTTCGAGACCATTTTACACACATACAAAGAATGTAAAGGCCGATTTCTGCGAATTCATGGGGAAAGGGAAGCGTGTTTCGCTCAAAACAGCCAGAGGGACAGAAACGGTTTCAAAAGTAAGTTTACGATGTCGCGAGCCATAGCCGTCCCGAATACGAATACGCGATCGAAACGCGGCGACTAAATTATGCAAAGCGAAAGTACCCACGTAAGTGCCGGTTGCGCAAAAGCTTCGTAAGAAGAACGCCCCGTAACGCCGGCTGGCAATGTCCTCTCCTTGTCTTCGCGATGACGCGCAAACACGAATTTCTTTCTGGGCAGTCTCTGCTGCTTCTAGATTGACCGATTAACTGTGAATTCCGATCTCTCGCGTCCCCGTCACGAGTCCCATCTACGACCATTCGAAACTCTACTTTCTTATCGCCGCTTCGGACTCCAGGATCAATGACCTCCTAAGTCTTCGAAACTTGACATCCTTGCCATGGGGGAAATGTTACCTCGATAACTAAAGATTCGAGAATTTTAATTGATATTAGATATACCAATCAGTAGTCTACTGTGTTTTCTTAAATAGATTGATGAAATAATTTAGATTCTCAATATTTTCCTATGTCTGTGGTCGATAAAGATGGCATTGTAGTGGAGAACAACAATGACTGTTATCGTGATAACGTAGAACTTGCAAGTATTTGAAGATGAATAATGTAGTTGATGTGAAATATTGGATTACTTATTGATAGAGTTAATATTAGTATAGAAAGTTATGTTAGACGTTGTGATGGCTGAAAAGAATTCTTATGTGCACAGATTTCTAAAATGTTTTCCTATCTGTACACTTGGTAAAGATGGCGCAGTAGTGGAGAACAACGACGATTGTTATCATGATAATGTGGAACTTGGAAGTCTTCGAAAATTAATAACGTAGGTGATGTGAAATATTGGTAGAGAAGGTACGATAAATAAGTAATGTAGATAAGTAAAGTTATACCAGACATTATGATGGACGAAAATAATTCATGTAACCACAGGTTTTTAGAATGACAATACTGTCTTAGATCTTCATTCATTAAAAATGATCGATACTTAAATATTCTGCATACACTACCACTCATACGTATGATGATCGCCTAGTACTTACTAGAACATCTGGTCTGTACGAAGAAAAAGTAATGTTTTGTAAAAATTATATATTTTTCACTACTTTTATCAGTTCGTACCAGAGATGATGAAATTTGTTATCTAGATGAAGAGTTACGAATAACGAATGAAAGATTAAAAAAAGTACTTCGCCATTCTTCATTGATTAAACGTAGAAATTACAATTTTTATAATAAAGTAGTACTTCTTCTTTATTGAATAGACACTTGACAAACAATCATTTAATTAACTGTTTAAAGGCCAGGATCACGCTCTCAGATATTATTACTTTTCACTATTTATTATTGGAATAAAATTCTGCCCAACCCAGGTTTATAGTAGCATACCCGTGACCGTTAACATTCCTTAAAAAAGATTTATTTCAGAGACTTTCATCAATTTCGTAATGCATTGTAACATTTACTGCATCTTCGATAAGTGTCCTTATAACTCATGAGAGGGAATATACATTACAAGTACTCATGATTGAATTTCTCAAAATAATGGGGTATAGTGTGACCATCCAAGCCAAGGATTATCGTGTCTGTGCAAAAAAGTGTCATGATACTTTTGACAAAAATGACACTTTCTAAATTGATTCTATAAAGAGCAAATGTAGGAATTTGTTTCTCCGTTGAAATATCTTAGGTTAAGCTCGTTGGATGTAATGAAAATTTTGCTTTTCATAGAACCCCATGGATTATAAATGCAGAAAATCCGCAGTCTAGTCATAAAGGTGTACTGACAAATCATTTTGACTTGTTTGGCAGTTTCAGTGTTAAATAAATTACGTGCCGATCGCTGGTCGATTCGCGCCGGAGAAATCGTTGAAACGGCGTTTCGTAAATCGGCGAAGATTATTGTAATCGCCTGAGCGGGTATTGTGTTGCGGATCGGGGAACGATCCGCGCCGAATCGACGGACACAGTATTGTGCATCGGTTTCGCAACCGTGGAGGGAACCTTTGACCCCGAGCAATAATTTCATGGTATTAGTCACTTCGGCGACGACGGTTAATAAAATGCTTCGATCGAGCACACTTTGTGCGTGTCGTTTTCTAGCCGAGGAGCTATGATAATCACGACCAGCACGGTCTCCGTGTATGTTCTCTACGCGAGGACGCGCACCTAATCGCAGCCGAGTCATTAACGCCGTGTCGTGAACGTTTCGGGAACGACTGAAGGAGAAATTAAGCAATTCCGTTAATCGAAGGAATGGATCACGACGGTTTGTAAAGTTTCTGTTCACTATCGTTAACGAATTTGGCGAGGGTGAGGTCAGCAGGGTTTGTTGGGGATACTCGATTAGGTGATCTCTAATGGCTTATTAGATTATTGGATGTTGTAAAAATTGATTTAACCATTTAACACCCAGACCTTTAACCAATTTACTTTATTTGTAAAAAAAAAATGAAAAATAGACCCTTGGCGCGAAACTTTTTTTTAATAAATTTAATTCAGAAACTAATTTTAAAACTAATTACAAATATCTTAGGAAGCATTAAAAAAACTTAATATTTGATTTGAGCAATCTAGACTAGTTGTTTTGTACAGTATGAATGTATGTATATGCTTCCGTGATAGTGACTGAACAATTGCGCGTCTATAAATATATACGCTAATGATGCAAATGGGTTAAATCGTTATTTCAAAATTGTGAGACTGATATACATATATATAGTATCTTGATATTTTGAAGCCGAAAATATCGACATTAATTCGACCTGTTTTTTGTAGTTTTTTTTAGTTTTTATTTATTTTTGGTGGGAATACTGGGGTTTCTCAACTAGAAACGTTAAGGTCTATTTTACATCAGTGAAACTATGGATTCTTGTTAACAAAAGTTCGATACTAAAAGACGACAGAATTTTACGCCTTTTTAAAATGAATGATGCACCGGTGTAACATTGCGAATTAAAGGGTTAATAGGAATTTTATCAAACTCTGTAGGATGCAGTTTGTATGCAGTACTACTAGTTAAGATGTTTTCTGCTGCTTGAGTCTTTGCTATCTCATAGCTGGACTGCAGATGTTTATGCAAATTCAGGTTTTTATAGACTGTTTTATCAAGATTGGAGTCAAACGGAGAGTTGTTTGTCTCATTGAGGTTTCTATAAGGTTCGACGGAAAGTAAAATCCTCGGTAAAGTTTGTTGAAAATTTAAATGCACTGGGTTCTAGACAATCGCGTAAATGATACCCTGCATGAAATCGATAAATGCACTCTACTAATGAATGATTGGACTGAGGAAATATTGATCCAACATCTGGGAAATTTCGTAGTTACTTCATTACAGGAGATTATACACAATCCCACACTTTAAGAACTAATTTAGGAAAGAAATTCTTTAGGAATTTTCTAGAAATTTTGTTACTTTTTATGGTAGTAAAATGTTAATCAAAAGAGACTAATAATCCTCTTATATTTTTGCGTGAAATTCGCTGACTGGTAACTGTAATTTTATACAAGTTTCCTTGTTTTTATTACCCGTATTTTGACTGTCATTCTACAACACAGTATATCTAGTTTACGGATGAAAAAATGAGTGGACTTATATGAGCAACTTGAGGTACTCTAAACCGGAATTGCCAAGAAACCTTTTTCGTTATGCACTATCCATTTTTTCGAGAATAGTAGTTTTTAAAACTACTTTAGATAATGAGTCTACCTTATTGAAATATAAAAGATTCCTGTATGTGTCTTCTCTGTTTAAATTCAATACGTATAAATCATTATTAGTTAACATAGGATTCGAAAATAATATTTTAACTAATGATTCATACGTACAGAATACAAACAATGAAGACACGTATAGAAACCTTTACATTTCAATAAGGTGGTAGACGTATAGATTATATTAGGATTTTTTAAGTATCATTTATGTTGCGACCCAACGCAGGTATAAACAGGGATTGCGTGCAAAATACTCGCGATCCTTAAGAACGTTCCTTATTATATTTCGACGGTGACTTCCAGGAATCCAAGAACAATACATACACCAAACCCCACTTCTTCCAACTCATACTACCACCTTTTGCACCACCTACACTAACCAAAATTCTGCATTCTCCACCAAACACGAGTCGATCCGTTCCAGCAAGCACCTACAAGTATACATTCACTCATTCACTAGAACACATTCAACCGTCAACAAGAACACATCCAGTCAGAACACAACCAGTACATCACATTGTTAAGTTTATATTAAAGTCCAAGTATGTTAACTAAGTTGTGTCAAACCATATAAAATACATATTACCACACACCATCATACTATCTTTCGAACGAGCTCCTCGGTGTTAATTTACCAACGAGCAGTGGCTAATCGCGAGCTGATCGTGAGTACGCCGCATCAACTTGTAAGTTCATTAACGTTGCATCGGGCCACGTCTAGAGACATCCTTATCGAGTATACTCACGGCCTAGAAAATTTCAAAATTGCCGCCCTCCTAAGCAGTAATATTAATTTAAACCATCATTTTAATTTTATATTACGAAAAACGCTCACTCCAATTTTTATACGCCATTAGATCAACTGTGTAATTCCCTCAGGTGATCGTACACATTTTCGAACGATATTAAAGGCACCCGATGGGCCCGTTCAATTTTTTCGTGTCACGAGGTAGAGGAATAATCCGGTTTGCTTTGTCACCGACGGGGTTTCACGTATTTTTTTCGCGAGTGAAAGCCAAAGCAGCCACGCGAGTCTACCGGTGAACGGCGTTCAACGAGGGCAATCCTTCATCCTCCTCGGCGTGTTTTCAGAGCCGTCGAACGGGTTCGAAGGTTGTCGTTACGAAATCGATCCACGTCTGTCGTTTTGACGTGATCGCTCGCCGGCTCTCGTACTTATCGCGCCATTAAGATCGCTTTGTCGTTGTCGTGTTACCGTCGAACTTTCTGTTCGACCGGACTGAAAATATGGACTGTCTTACGCCCGTTGTGTTGGCCAATGAAATTGGAATTTATAATATCGAACAACGAGAATGTCTTAACCATGAGTATTCAAATTTTATAATTGAAAATCGGTATACATTGTAAAGATTCTTAGATTTATCATTTACACTCCGCGATAATTGTTTGATCTTACTCAGATTGTCCCGAAAAATCATAGAATTTTGTTTTTTTTTGGAAGAACATTATGGTGCTTTCATATAATATGAATTACCCACCAGGGAATGATAAATAGTTATTTCTACAATAATTCAGGTATACAAGCAACTTTATCATTGAGGTAATTCGAGGGTGACAACTGTTTGACCTCAATCTAAAAACTAAATGTACGTATGTTAATATAAAATATCAGAACGATAATTCAGTTTTTTCTAGCAAGTGTATTTATAGTTACATTAACCACTGGTGATTGTTCACGATTTCTTTTCTTTTGTTACCTTTTATTTACTCATTTGTATTTTTTAAGAACTTAAATAACTGCTTTAAGTTTTTAGGAACTGTTAGGTAATCCTTTCGGGTATTTATTTGATCTTACAATTAATCTATGTTTTTCGAACAGTTTGCATTCGATGTATGTTCACATACTGCACACGTATTATTGTTAGTACGACGTATGTTTTTTGTACAATGAAATTACTTTAAAGAATTATGCTAGATACACTGGGTTTTATTTCAGTTATATCTAGACTACAGATGTTTATACAACACATAATTATGGTAAATTATTCTACCAGAAATAAAGTCCAACAGAAAACTATTCTCATACAGTAAATAATCCGTTAAATTACTTACCACAATAATTATTTCACTGTACCTTCTTCGTTTCTGGCTGTTATAGATCCATCAAAGTTATTAATAATTAATTACTCAGCCAGTTAAAAGCTACCACGGACATTCGAATGATTCGATTGGATTTCAAGACACGATACATATAAATATATACGTGTTCCTGTCGACGTAAATTCAATGAAAAATCAGGTTGAAATCCTCGTAGCATTGGAATATTTTTAAACTATATGGGGCACAGAACTAAATAACAATGACACGCTTATTGGGAAACAGTACATTGTTAATATTATAGATTATAGGCCGACTTTAAAGCGAATGTTTGCCATTCGGGTCGAAATTACACCCGACAATTATACGTTGCGAGCCGGCGGCTCGTTCCGAAATAATTGCCGCATAATTATTCCCATGGTAAAAAGAAGTCTGATATGCAGCTCCGTTACCGGCGTACGTGTGCTTCCCGTCATTCAAAGATCATCGACCTTATAGGCGTCACGATACGATAAGATTATAGTAATAGGTACAACTACTGTAAGTAGGTAAACTTCTCAGTCTTTACACGACACATCGACGATGCATAGACGCTCGGTTCGGGCGACCACTTTAACGAACATGGAAAATATTACAAACAGATAAACGTTATATATATTCCAAATCCACCAGTAACGATAGAAATTGCAATAAAAATGAATTAAATGAGAAAATTCAGACTAAATCGAGAAAAAATCTCCAGGGACTCTATGGTTTCTTAAATTGAAACGGTAATTATCCCACGGAAAGTGTTAACACTTTATTGATCGGTAGCCTATTAACCCGCTAAATACATTTGTCTACTACGGCGGACGTTTACTTTATCACTTTAGCCAATATTTGGAACTTACAATGACCAAACATTGACTTCAAATCCTTCTTTAAATGACATCCAAACATTAGAAAAACGGTGTTATTGTGACTACTAGTTCGTTATTTATCGTAAGCAAATACATTGTTGATTACAAGAAAAATATTTTGAAACGCTTTAAATAGTCTTAAAATGACTATTGGTTCTTGATTTTCTGAAAGAAATTATGTACGAGATACCAAAACGATTCAATGAACGGGTTAATAGACTTTCAAATTTGAGTTCCTATAAATAAGGAGCCTATTAATTCACCTTAGGTCAGAGTTAACCAAGAAATTATGACGTTATTCTCCTAGAGTTCCAGCAATTTTTCATGACTGTAATTTCCTACTGTGATTGAACTGTTTCATAACAGTCCCTTTGCTGTTGATCGTTGGATGTACTGAACCTATTAAATACTAGCCAGTAGATAATGCGTTAACATCGACATTTTACGTAAAAAAAACAATCGAGATCATTTGCATCAGCACACGTACGACGAAAGGCGAGCAAAACAATTCGTTTCGATTCAACGTTGCGACAAGGTTGCAAAATAATTCCGTTTAACTACAGACAATGAAGCACATTACGCGTCATAGTGTACGACGAGTCCGATTGTAATTAAAACACTCAACGTAAACAAACAAATGAATTTATCGCGCGGCTATAATGTATCATTTTAATTCCAAATGAAATGTTGCCCCCCTTCGCGATCATTATATGTATACCCCAGCAACAGGGACTGTGAAATTATTTTCCTTTCCCAGAGAGCCTTGAAAGCAAAACAAATAAACCCAAAACTGGGACAACTATATCCTCCGAAAAAGAAGAAGCGTAACGTATTCGAAAAATACACACAGAGAGGCAAGAAAATTCGCATAACTTCTGTCTCATCAGCGTCATCGTTCGCCAGGCTGAAACGTCGTCCAAGAAGACGGCCCATTAAAACAAACGCAGGAGATCTGGGAGTCTGAGAGAGAGAAAGATCCGTTCACCGTGCGCCGCTTAAAGAGATATTAATTATTCGACTTCTAAGCCCTTCATTATTCACATAACTGGAACTCCGGGAGCCTCTCGCGCAGCCGGAATACGTTTGAGGGAAGAAAGAATCGCGAGCGGAAAAGGGGGTTGAAGAGAAGAAAAAAAAAGAAGAGAAAAGAGAACCGTCGATGATGGTGGGGGTTGAAGGGGTGGTCGGGGGGTTGCGAAGAAAAGAAAGAGGAACACCTAGCCTTTAAAGCACACACACACACACACACACACACACACACGCGCACACACACGTTATAGAAGCTCAACGTGTTAGTGAGACAGAGAAGAAACGAGGAAAGTTCTAAGCAGCAAAAGGGAGATGGCAAAGCAGCAGAAAAAGAAAGGGGGTAGAAACAGGGACGAAGAGGGTGGGGGTGGAGAAAGAGGTAAAGAAACCGAGAACCAGGTATATAAAGGAGGGAAAAAGAGACAGGGAGAGAGCCAGTGGGAAGATACAGCACAAGAGTAGGGGGATGAAGTATCAGCGTGGCGCGCAGACGGGTTGGGTCGCGAAGCTGCTGCAGCTGCAGCTGCAGTTGCAGAAGGGTGAGGCACGGTGAACAGGAGGAGAAACGGAAGCGTGGGTTCCACAGATCGATAGAACGCGCGCGCGCGGCCGTGCAACCGAGAGGCTCACCCTCGGCCGTCGCGAACCACGTCGACGACGACGACGATGTTGTCGTCGTCGACGGCGGCGTCGTCATCGTTGACGGCGGCGTCGTCATCGTTGACGTATGCCAGACGGTTCCCGCGACGGAAACGTCGATACGGGTCCGGTTTTCTCTCGCACGTGGAAACGTTGATATCTCTCATCGTCCGAAAGCCGGGAGCCTTTATACGCGGAGAACGACGGACAATGGTCGAGTCTCTTTCAACCCTAGTGCTATTTTTTTTTCTTCTTTTCCGTTCTCTGTTCCTTCGTTTCCTTGGTTGTTCTTGTTCTCCTCGTTTTTACCATCCGTTCTTTTCGCCTGTTAATGGACGCTCGTTGTTTTACGACTTTTTTCTTTCTTGCGGACGGTTCCAACTAGGCGGAAAATTTCAGCGGATTGGGTGGTCCAACGAACGGTCCAAGCTTTTGAGGGATCAAAAGGATTCTGTAGGCTTGATAATATAATTTTTTTTTTAGCTTTCTTGTGGTTTGTAGGTGGTAGTTTTTGTATTGTTTTGGGCGGTTGTACGGGGTTCGTTGTGTTTTTTGGGGACGATACGATGACTTGGATCGTTGTGTAGTGGATGTTGTGGTTGTTTCGTAACAGATAAAAAGTGATCGAGCGACGGGGCGTGCGGTACGAATGGAGATAATTGACCGATGAAACGAATGAGAATAGATGATTCGACAAATCAAGAAACGAAGACGTAATAGGACGTTGATATCGTACAATACGATGTTTATAAATACCCGCGCGTTCGATATCAAATATTTACCGTTTCGCTGGCCGCCGTTCGACAAAAGAAAAACGTTAAAGGCATTGTTGTGGTTACATTACATCTGCGCTCGATGTATCGTCGCGAATTATGTAATGTTTAACGAAGCTACGTCAAAAATATTCGCGAATGGTTAATACGTTATATAATTGTTCATTGAACGCGTTGCAGTCATGACCGCGATAAGTCGGATGTTGGAGCGATGTTTTTTTTTCTGTAATCGTTGCTTTGAGTGCTTTTACTCGTGATTATTCAGATTCTGCATAGATCGAGCATTATAATGATGTAGAAGAATATACAAATGTTGTTGCTAGAACGTAGACGGAGTTAATAAAAATGTACATTTTCGTATTGTTACTGTAAGAGTAGTGAAATGAAAAAATGAGAATTGGTGCGAAGGGAGAACAAAAGATTGGTCAGGAAATCGTTAATTTTAATTTATGAAACATAAACCATGGAATGAATTAATGTTTGTCGCAAAGAAATTTGTATTAGATAATTATATTATTGTTCTCTATATCATAGGTTGCGTTTATCGATCACCCAGTCGGAAAGAATACAGAATTTAAACTATACAGAGAATTTGACTAATTACGAACATTAGAATTATTGTCGTTGCTATCGAAAATATACAAAAATATGGATATTACTTGCCCATAACTTCGTACCTTCAATAATAATGAAAATACTTTAGATACTTATAGTCAATCAGGCAATTTTATCAATCAAATAGTGCATTCCTCATCGTGACAACTGCAATATTTACTAACTCGAGCTAAGCATTCTGGCTTCAGGGAAAGGTTTAAATCTTCGATGTCATGTAACGTCACATATCGTCATCCAACGCTACAATCTCGAGAACAGAAAAAAAGGTCATATCACTGCCAGAAAAGGTTCTCCTATTGTGAACTCAATAACCTTCAAATTTACCACAGTCTCATAAAAAAATCTTCTCTGCCGATCTATTGATCTCACAGCAGTTGCAATGCGGATACGTTTAACCCTACAACGACACAGTTGCATTTTTCGAGCTCGCGTGACACAAAATAAAATCTGCATATTTTAAATATTATTCAACGTAACCAGAAAATTCCTTCTATATTCTTCTTGAGACACGATACAAAAAAATAACTGCATCATGTTCTCTTTAGTGAAAAAAAGGATATGAAAATATTAAAAGTTATTTTGCACTCTATGCTAAAAAGGTCTTCGTTCCATATGCTTTCTTCACTTTGTGGATTCGAAGATGATCCAAAGTAAAATCTAAATATTGTAAATGTTATCGAAAATTGCTAAAAAATTCTATTTCTATTTTTCTTCAATCGTCTTTTAAAACAGACAACTATAGCATTTTTTCATCAGTTAAAGGAAGGATATCAAAATATAAGGGTCACCATCGACCCTACAGTGTCGTTCTTGGGTTGAAAAATAACCACCCAGTGTCCCAAGACTTCAATATCTACACGAGCACAGAAATTACTATACGAGCACGTTGGTCGGCGTTCACAAATTCCACGAGGACGATCCCCCACATCGCATTCCAACGCGGATTCCGCGCGCGTATTCGGCCCAATACACCATTAACGGATAGGTCAAACGATATTGCCCGTGGAAATGTGAATTGGAGAAAAACATGTGACACGTTCCTCGTGCCCCACGTACAGTATCGGATAAATGTTCTCGAACAAAAACTTTTTCTCTGTTATTCGAATTAGGAATAATTACTGATGGTACTTGTCTGATATATGTTGTCTTGCTTAATGCTTATGTCCTCAGGTCGACCAGATTTCGATCGTACAGATGTACATATATACGTTACATCAACAGGAATAAGCGTTATTTGTTCTATTAATGTCTCAGAGAATCTTTGGTGGTAGTGAACAAGGGCATAGAACAGTTCTTTAAATAAAATCTCGTATTTGAGAATTTTGACTAGAAATTTCGTTCTTTTAGTTTGTCGAAGAATCTTTCCTAACAAGGGTTAGAAGAATTCTTTGGAAGAAATCTCGTATTTGAAGATTGAGATCAGGATTTTCGTTCTTTTAATTTCTCAGAGGGTCTTAGGTGGTAGTGAACAAGGGCATAGAACAGTTCTTTAAATAAAATCTCGTATTTGAGTATTTTGACTAGAAATTTCGTTCTTTTAATTTCACGAAGAATCTGTAGTGGTAATCAACAAGGGTGTAGGAGAATTTATAAAATAAAATCTCGGATTTGAGGATTTTGACCAGGGTTTTCGTTCTTTTTTATTTCTGAACGAATCTTTGGTGGTAGTGAACAAGGCCATAGAAAAATTCTTTAAATGAAATCTCGTATTCCACGATTTTGACCAGGATTTTCCTTCTTTTAAACTCGAAAAGAATCTTTGGTGGTAGTGGGTAAGAGCATAGGAGAATTTTTTGAAATAAATTTCGTATGTATTAGAGGATTTTGGCAAGGGTTTTCGGATCTTGAACCACCGTTCCGATGAGAACCAGGCAGCTCCTAGAGCGAGAAGGAAATTGCAAGGATACGTGTGCATGCGGCCACACTGGCTTGAAACTCCTTAAAGCGCGATATCTCGATATCGCGAAAACCCATTGTCGGGGGGTCGGTTCGCCGCGCGCTTCCACTTGCGATCACGTTTTCAACCTTTGCACTCGAGATCGTATTCGCGGCGATGATAGTCCACGCGAGCTCGTGTATTCTTACGACGGAAGAAAAGAAAAGAGAAAAGAAGAAAGGAACGATGCATTTTATTTTTTTAATTACCGACCCGTTAGTTTGTCCGTTATTTATTGCTTGAATTCGTGCGTGCGCTTGGAATCGATGAGAATCTTAAGATGTTGAGAAATTCAGAATCTTGGAAGTCGTTTTTACTCGACTCGTTTGGCGAGGAAACGAGCCGTTGATGTTGCAAGCATTCGTATTGCACTTTTGGGGTTTACGATTGGTACTGGAATGGGTTGGCATTTAAATTGATGTAACTATAAATTAATTTGCGAAGGTAACCATCAGAGGGAAATTTATTTCCTTCGGTGAGAGTTTTAGGTGATAGAAGGTAAAATAAAAACTTCGTTGAAGTTTATGTGACAGTTTTCTTGTATATAATTTGGGATAAGGTTGATAGTACAAAATGGCGTAATACTTTTTAAGTAAGTGCAATCGTTTCTATATTATTTAATAGTTACTAGTGAACATTATACAATAATAATATACTTGTACTAAATCTGCTGTGCAAGAAAACCAATTCTCAAAATCTGTTTGATACAGTTGATTCTAAAGTTGCCTCGACTATGGTTAGTTCCACTACCGATTGTTTATTCATATTTACGTTAATACTCCTCAACATTAACAATGGTATAATATTCTTTATATTTTAAACAATGTAATTTAAATTTATAACATAAAAGTGCAGAATGCTCAATGGAGAACAAATATTACTGCACCATCGCCAGCATTTAATCAAAGTAGAATTATTCGGTAGTGGACAGACGCATTTGAGTCTACTCGAGGTGCTCGTTGAAGGTTCAAATTGAATTTTCTCGAAAATGAAGCTTCATACGAAAAAATGTTACTCTACATTTTGTGTTCTCTTTTAGCATACTTTGCTATATAAAATCACTTGTTTCTTGGTTCATCATAAATTTCTCTCCACTTTCTATAATCTTTGTACTTTGATTCTTATTTTACCTTGTATAACCTAGAAACGATAATTTTCATTAATACAATAATACTATTAATAGTAATAGTACAATGTGCAGTATGAAATCAATAATTAAATTATTACTACGCGATGTTTCGGTCTTCTATATTCACTAAAACATAGTAGATTAATACAAAATATCACACTTATTATTGCAGTATGTACTTCGATTTATCAATTTATTGTAAATGAAATTCAACGGTCTAACGTTCGCAGGCGTTGACAGGTGACTCAGGGGAAAAAATCACGATACCTCTAGGTGCCCGCTAGACGGACGAAGCGATTGAAATAGCGCAGATCGCTTTATCTCTGAGAAGGCTCGCTGTTTGAGCGAAGCAGGAAGGCGCGGATAGGAAGAAAGATTATCGACCGGCGATTCCCGAGTCGGCCCATTGCCATGCTACGATTCGATGTAGGACAGTATCGCAAAAACGGTACTCTTGGCTCGTCACACTCGTTACGAATTTAGATGTGTCCATTCGAATGCATCTGTACACGCATTGTGTCGCTACACTCATTAACGGGCTACTCGCAAATGACTCGAACCGAATACGATCGCTAATTAGATCGAAAACAAATTTTTTTAATTCAACGTTCGTTGATTCAAGGATCGATGTAAATTATACACTTTTTAATTCTAAGCTTGTTGAAGTTTTTATCGATTTCAATCTTAATATGTAATCAAAAGTTAAAAGGATATGGTAGTACCTGCTTGATGGACTTGATCGTTCAAAGTTTGATTAAATTGTGATTCTCTTTCTAGTTGAGTCGTAAGTAACTTCCTCGACGGGTGAACGAAACGTATTGCTTCTGAAAAATTCGCGTCATTCAATTGACTAATCAATGAACTAAAATTAATTAATGCAATAAGTCGAAAATGTGGAATAAAATTTTCCTCGTATGATGCTTTGTGTACGAAATAATCAAATTTGAAAATTTATGTATCATGTATGTATTCGTGGTGACAATAAGTAGAAACTCTATATTGATGTTTCATATTTTTCAAATCAAAAATATTCTTTGGTCTTGACGCTGGAAATATCTAGAACCTTCTGAACACAATTCAATAATATCGTTTTCATCTACGCTTTCATTTTCGAACTCATCCCTTATGTGTACCCGTCAGATTAACCACGACCTCTGGAGGACTAACCTTCATTCGTATCTTGTGTCAATTTGACACACGTTTCTCGTAAAAAATTATGTCATTCTGTCATGTGCAGGTAAATTTAGCTGAGGCTCCGTGACTTATTTTAAAGAATTTTCAAATTTAACTATTTATCTCCTCATCGTATTAATTTTTTACCAATGTGACAATTTGACCCCGAAGGACAAACTAAGTTATTCCTTTATGAAACAAGCGAGATTTCGCGCTTAAATACCCCGAAACTGATTATTAATAAAAAAAACCTTTTAAGATTCAATTTCAAAAACCATTGGATCATGTAGTAGAGACTCTAAAAAGTATCACTGTATTTTTTCAGATTTTTCGAAAGCCTATAAGATACAAAAAATAGGTCTGAACATAAAAGACCCAGGGGGCTGACTGAAGCAATAAAAATAACGGGGGCTACGAAAAGTTACATAAAATACGCAATCAATGTAACGATCCAATCGCACAGCTGGCCTCGAAATTTCACCAATTTTCCTTTTTCCCCGCCCATTCCAGTGCCTTTTATTCACGAAATATCGATCGACGGCAGTCTTCGTGAGAAAAGGGCAACGAGCTAATTCGAGCCACGTTCGCTGTCAACTGGTTCGCACGAAACGCGATCCCGGCCCCCTCGAAAGGCCGCGCTTCTAGCATCGCGCGCGCGAAAAACTCGCCGGGACCGCGTTCCACATCGCGCTGTCTCGTCCGCGAATTACATATTCGCACTTGTCCACGTCGATTAATTGCCCTCGAATTCCCAGCAAATTGCCTGCGTGTGTTGTTTTTTGTCCCTCGAAGAAAGGAATGGAAAGCGAGTTTGGTACAGTAGACTCGCGTTAAAGTAGCGGTCCGGGGCTCTCGAGGAGGATTTTTCCTGAAAACGCTACTTTAACGTGAGCCAATAAGCACGCAGGATCTTGTGGTAGTTCGGTCGATCGACCAATTGGATCAGAACTTTGATTATAGATGGCGACGGATAGGAAAGCGTGTGAGCTGGGGCGTTCTTACCGCTATTTTAACGCGAGTCTACTGTACTTCGCAAATGTAAAATGGGCAGCAATGTGCGAACTTCTTCAGGAGTTGTGTTGTATTCGTAAAAATTCTCCGAAAGTGGTGGATTCACAGCGGAAGGATGGGGAAATAAAGGAAAATATTATACTTCACGAGGTAGCACAGGTGTTGCAGGGAAGCGAAAGAAAGAGAATCGGGCGTGTTGTTGCGCAACGGACTAGGCGACACGCGCGACATTTTCGAGGAGAGCTCTCTTTCTCCTCTTTCACTGTCTCTGATCGCTGGAAACAGGCACCAACGTCGAAAGACGCGCGAAAGTTTTCGCTGGCGACGTGTCGCAACCGAACTGACCGAGACGTGTCGGTATTCTTTGTGGCTTGTTTGCTTCGGATTCGTCATGTTACTGGGAACTGGAATAGGTTGTTTGGAAATGTTTACGTGTTTTATTTCGTATGGTGGAATTTCGATTATAGGAATTTTACCGTGTGACACGATGTTTGGGCGAACAGTGTTCAGATGATCGATGTTTTATTGTATTGGATTGATCGAAATGTAGTGTCGCATTTCTGCAGTAGATGGTTGTTTTTTTATTTGAATACGAGGCATTGCTCCTAACTAATAAAATGTACAATGGGATGTTTGAAAGAAAATCGTTACGATTGATGACATCGTTAAGTTTTTTCTAATTATGTTGCCTTACTTCCGGCCGTTTACATCACCATGCACATAGGAATTTTTTGTTTTTGTTTGTGCCGCGTTTTTCCCTTTCCGAAAATAAGAAGAAGCATAATTCCTGCATAATACACCTTCTCATCACTCGCATTCGGGAAGAAAACTTAACCCAATCGTATTAACTTGTGTTAAAGGCCACGTTGAAGTGGCAGCTTTTAGAATGTATATAATGTAATCTATAAAAATAGGTACATATTTTATTAGTTAGGAGCAGTTCCTTATATTCAAATCAAAAAAGCATCGTTTACTGCTTAGTTCTTGGCTATCCCAATATTTAGGAAGTTGACGAAGGTACCAGTTTCTTAAGAACATGTATAGTGGGGACATTCCTTTCTGTTGTGTAGACTATGTGACTTTCGTACACGTTATAAGTTTTCAAGAATATTGTAGATTGATAGAATATCACCAATGATAATTTTAATCTATTATCAAGAATTTGTCAATTTGATAATATGATAGATTAATGTCCGTAGTTTAGAAATGATGAGAAAGCGTGATTCATTATTTAATGGACGAAATGAAAAGTGTTTTGGGAAAACTGTTGAATTTTTTGTTGGAAATGTCTGAAACGTGGAGAACCGTGGGGAGAGGGCATTGTAGCTTGAGACGAGCGATAAGATTGCGTAAGGCGAGTCCGACGACTATGACTACGACTCGGCTCTTGCTATGACGTGATCACCATACAACCGTGATCATTAATGTCCGCGGCGTGCCGACACGAATTGTAAAGTTAGAATAATGTTTTATGGTGTACTGGCGTAACGGTTTCTCGGTATTTTTAGCGTGGATACCATGAAGCTGTGGGAACACGACGATAGCCGAGACAAAATTTGTTATACAAAAATATTTCACGAATGCATATCTATTCTATATTGAAAGACAATTCTTTCCCCATTTATCCATGAGTTGATTTTAATCTTCAAAAATACATATTTTCCAAGGAATTTTTAGATAATATGTACGAAAATTGTATGTTACAAAGAGGGTTAATTGATTAACTCTCTAACTACCACGTCATCCAAATATGGGTGCCATGTACATTGCAAAGAATTATTTAAATTACCGTTAGAAAAATGCTGTGTCAAATTAATATCGCAGCATAATTTGAAACAATATCTCTATTCACTAAACACATATATTCTCGATGATTTATGACATGAGAAATGAAGTAATGTGTGTCTGGCTGCGTACGGTCCTTTTCACTGTGGCAGTCAACGTGTTGAACGTGGACATTCCAATTTGTATAACGACATAATATTTCCCCTCGAACGAGTGGACACTTGGCGAACAATTATTCAATTTCATTAACCGTTTAAAGGTCAGACTGACAATCTTACATACTACTTTTTACTAGGCATTACTCGGATAAAATCGCGCCCAACTCTGGTTATAGAAATGACGTGTTACACAGGGCTTGCCTGTACTCTATATAAACTGCAAAACCCAATTAAAAATAGTATCAAAACTAGACTGCGGATATTATGCATTTATATCCTATAATGCTCTATGGGATACAATAAAAGACAAAGCTGTCCGTCAAACGCAACGAGTTTTCTATTTTATTCTGAACCCAATTAAATACTCGAGAAAACCTTCTACTTATTCTTGCTGACAAAACTATCATTTTGCATGAAAATCCACAATCTAATCATACCCCAGAGCACAAGCTTCTTTCTAAATAAAAAGATTATATAAAAAAGAGGTAATAATTTCAGTACCACAAAAATCGACAAAACTACCCTAAAACGTATTCCCCTATCATCGGTGAGGTCCAACCGCCCATCTGATCGACACCAGATTGATGTCACAAGGGTTCCCCGGTACATTTAAATTCTTTTCAATACTTCTAACATCATACCACTCGATCCATTAAATATTTCCAGCCAAAGGTCTCGTGTCCCATAAACTTTCTGTCGCGATCGCGCGTACTTACGTGCATGAAAAGGAACACTGTCGAGTCGCGTCGTATGGCCAACGTGTGTGTTAGGGTAGCGTGGACACACACAGAAAAGCTGGGTTGGGCAAGGCAGGGCAGGGCAGGGTGGAGAGAGAGAGAGAGAGAGAGAGAGAGAGAGAGAGAGAGAGAGAGAAATCGATCGTTGGTGTGTTTACCCGGCGGCCGCGTCGCGACGCTGCGGGTTTTCGTCGTCGGGCCGCGCGCGATTTCGCGCTCGAGTACGCGAACTTCGCGCTTTCCAGCCAGCGCGCACCAGACCAGGCGGGGTAAGGAGAGGGGGCAGAAAGAGAGAGGGTCCCTGGCTTTTACGTAATCGCATCCTGCGTGAACACGATAGCCCGATCTCGTGGCGGCGCTTATTTATACGAGGCTTGGAAAACTCGACATCGTCGTGGAAAAACGCGCGAATTTTCCGGCGATTCCAACGCGAGGAATCGACCCGTTACTACGACGGCGTGCGCGTTCGTAACACGTTGATTGCGGTGAATTTATTTAGTAAATGGCACTACGGTATAGGGGGTCAATGTTAGGTCGCCGGTTGCGGCGCGGGGACGCGTTCAAATGGTAAAAAATGGCCGATTTATAATTCTAGTGTCGTGATTTCACGTAGTTTGAAGTTTATTATGATTTATTGTAATTCTATAGAATGTTAGAATAATGATAAATGAAGAAGTATGTTCTGTGTTTTGTGATTGTAAGGGAGAGCATTAGGTTTATCGTGTTCGAACAGCCATTTATTTTGTATCATCTTTATATTTTGGGGAAATAAGATATATTTTTATTAAAATTCTGGTGGGATTTTAGCCTCGATATAGTGTTAGCTTAGTCGATATCGTGTGGAGTAATGATGGAATTTTCATTATGAACAAGAGGAGGGATATTAACATATTAAGGCCCAATGTTGCGTTAATGCAACATTTAAATTTATAATTTATTTTAGTTAATTTACAGTATTGAATTCTGGTTTTTAATATTGTGGTTATGAAAGGGAATTTCAGGAATTTGCTTAATAATTTCTTTATCGTTAGTTCTTCTTCCACCTAGGTATATAATTTTGTAAAGAATAAGCAATCTTATGTGTAAAAATCGTATTATTCAAAAATTTCTGAAGATATATTCTTATTAAAATTGTACTGGGATATTAGCTTAGCTATGTATTATTTTATTCGATATCGTATGGAGTAATAATGGAATTTTTATTGCAAACGAGAGCGATATGAACGATTCACGGGGTAATGTAAGTATTTTCACTTTTTGAATTGTTCCAAATGTTAGTGCCAGAGCACCAATTTAGGTTAATTAGTTAAGTAATTATTAGATTTATTATATTAATTTTTTAATAATATATTCGTGCTTAACTTTATATATTTAAAATAATTTTCTTTCGTAATTTTTAAATTCTAGTTTAAGCATTAGCATTTGATTATTAGTACTTAATTTAAGAAATAGGGCTTTATTAGATCAGAAATACCAGGAGGCTAGCGCAGAACCTGATTTATGCGAAATTATTTGCCTCCGTCTTCGCTCGGTCTCACTGGTATTTTTTATTGCCGCATTAAAACACGATAATAAAATCGAGGAAACGATAAAACGATGTTCAGAAAAAGGACGGAGGAGATCCGCCGGATAAAATACACGACTGGATGAGTTACATTCGCATCAATTACCATATAACGTGATCTTTAATCTTTAATAAAAGAAACTGACGAACGGCCGCTCTTAAAGGATTCTGTTTTTCGAGCAAATCGTCGCTTAGAATTTGAATCATTGATTAGTAAACACCGCTGTCAGTTTTTATGTAAAAATATTTATCTCACTTAAATATTTATGGTATTCTTCACTCGACCGCGAAAGTTTATGCAAAATTCGCAATTTTATAAATTGAACTTTAAGAGTGGGCGTTAAAGAGAAATTTATATTTTCTTTATTGAGCATTTCGTGTTAATCTCACAAGAATCTCACAGTTTTATACAATTCTATTGTAATTCATCTGTTACTTGATCGTACATTCTCGTATACTCTATAAGTGCATAAAATGCAGTCTATTACCCTTGTAAATAATTTTATAGATTGTACATAGAAACATAATTTTAAACAGTAGATATAAAGAAAAGATGTGCTTTGATATGTATATAAGTTAGAATTACTCTTTGGTTTCAGTATGCCTATGAAATCCAACACTTATAATTCTGATTACTCCATTAAAAAGATCAAAAGGCATCGTTACTAATACCACTGAAACCTATTCCAAATTTTAAACATTTTTCTCGGACAAAAGAACCTACAGAATTTTATTGTTCTTTTATTATTATAATCGACCATCGTAACTATTATCAAACCTAATCGAAATTTGAAATGTTCTTCTTGGACAAAAGAACATAGAGAATGTTATTATTTATTTACTTACAATTACGACCACACGCACATTCGAATTTTTAAATATTTTTTATGGGCAAAAAAACATACAGAATTTTATCATTCTTTTATCATTATAATCGACCACCGTTACTAATATCATCAAACCCATTCGAAATTTTAAATATTCTCCTCGCACAAAAGAACATAGAGAATGTTATTATGTTTTTATTTTTTTATTATAACCGACCAATTACAACTACACGCAGATTCGAAATTTTAAATACTTTCCTTGGGCAAAAAGAACCTACAGAACGTCACCATTTATTTTTTTTCATAATTATAATCGACCAATTACGACGACCACACGCACAGAAACGCATACATTCTCAATGACCAGCGAACAGACGAACCGACCACGTCGCATGGTGCCGAACAATACCAACAACCGTGTCGTCGATCTCCAATACTCCGTCGGCGGCACTGGCAATAAAAAGAGCATGCTTTCATGATAACGCCGTCGCATGACGCAAAGTTTCCCCGCTGCACATTCAACGGCCACGGTGTTCCGTCTCCTTAAAGCGGCTCGCGTTGTTTGCGCGAGCCTCGTTAAATCACGCTTCCCAAGGTAACCCTCAGTCGTGGAAACTTCGTAGCACACCGGTTTATCGAACTTCCAGTTTCGATCTCTCCTATTGTCGATGTCGGAGAGGAAACACATTCGTTGTTCAATATTCAACGCGACAGACGGTCCTTCACTGGTGAAAACTCCAACTGCACATGACCGATATTTACGCTGCTCGAATAATTCTAGAGAAAAATCATCAAGGCGCTGATGGTAAAAATGATTTCGTCAAAGTGTTCAGTATTAAACGAGCAGAATAGTAAAAGTCAAGGCAGAAGCTGCCCAATGACATGCAATACCGGATATCGCCTGGCAAAAGATAAATCGCTGTTAATTGAATAATAATTAATATTTTTGCTTGTGATTTGTCTCAAAATAAAGGGAAATTATTCACGTGTTGTAGCCTAAGCTTGAACCGTTGAAACCGACAAATTTTCAATTGGGACTTAAGAAGCACAAAACATGGAAAAATCGAGTTCTGAAAAAGGTGTGCGTAAATATCCCTCGCTCAAGAAATATCGATTAATGCATGTACAAGTGCACGACGACGGTGGTATTAAAATTCGTGAAACGAAGCGAAGAACGCGCGAACAGCCGGGGTTGGTGTCACAGTGCCATTTTCCCGTAGTCGACCGCTAGACGATAAAAAAAGGTTGGAAAAAAAAATGAAGGAAGGTACGGCCTGGGTAACGTTCGCGGCATCGTGTTTCCTCAATTAACTCCGTGCGAGGGGGAACAAAAAAAAATGGAGGGAGGCTCGCCCGAGAGGATCGTATCGATCTTTCTCGGTTACACCGAAAACCCGTCGTCGGCTGGTCTCCTGTAACCGGTTATTTTTATCGAATCGCGAATTTTTCTGAAACGCGTACAACCACACGATTTTTCAGGCGATTCGAGACGAGACGAAAAACAAAAAAAAAGACAGAAGTACAAAGTACGCGAACGCACGAGGACGTGTCAGATTTCGAACAAGGGCGAATTTCGGCGAAATTTTTGTTCGAGCTCTTGCGGGAAGGACGAACAAACCAAAAAAAAAAAATGGAGAGTCGTGAGTGCGCGCGCCCGCGGATCGGAAAGCGGCGAACGAATCGGCGAGATCGCGCCGAAAGCCACGAATGAGAACCGCTGCGCGAGCAGCCTTGGCTGAAGTTGTCGAACCCGCGACCCAGTTACACGCTCGCGCCAACACAAACGCGTTTCTCACCCACACCTCTCGGAGGTGCATGCACTGTGCAGTGCACGCCGATGCGCGCACAACTCCCCCCCTACCCGCCGCTCACCCTCACCTTCGACTGTCTCACTCAGGCTCTCTGAGCTTCTCTGTCTTTTTCTCGACCCTCTTTTTCCAGCCAGTCTCGCTACCTCCTCTGTTCCTCTTTCCACACACACGTTTTCCCCGTGTTCCTCGTCGTATTTTCTCTCCTTTGCCGTTTTCCTCTACGCTGTATCCCCACCTTTCTCTCTGTTCAGACCCCCTCCACCCCCCTTTACCGTTTTCTTCGTCTCCTTCTTCCTCCCACAACGCTCGGTATCTCTTTCCGCGTGTATGCCTGTCTTTGTCATTCGTATGCTACTGGCAACGTGGGGTTCACTCTGTGTGTCACACGCTGTACACCCCCACTCCACATTATTTGATCCCCTCCCCTCTCCACCTTCCGCCTCTTTCAGCACCGCGCCGCAACGCGGACACGCACGTATGTGTATCGTCATCGTCGCGCACTTTCCTCGACTTTCGTCCCTCGTGCTCGTCTTCGAGACGGACGGTTACGGAATCACGCGGCTTTAAGGGGAATTTTCAACCACCCCCTGTTGATGACTCAGGTGGTGAAGTCTCTTGGGTTGGCAGAAAGGTTTCTTCGTGAGAAATAATTTTTGTACCTTGTGAACTTTTTCTTGGTATTTCTTTGAATGTTGGAAATTAGGTTTGTTCGTTCGGATAATTTTACTAAATCTACCGATAGGTTTTGTAATTACAGTCCCGTTACAAGTATTGAGACACTTATCGAATATAGAGTAGATGTTACGAGGCATTTGGGAATTGCTGAAGTCTGATGTAACTGTTGCTTAGGGGATATTAAACATAAGGCGATACTATAAAGTAATAATACAGGCATCATATTTATAAAAATATAATATTATGTTTATTAAAATTTATTGCCTGTATTATTACTTTATAGTATTCCCTTATTTTTAATGTTTCCTAGACAATATTCACATCAGACTTTCAACAATTTCGTAATTCCTTGTAACATTACTCCAAATTCAATAAGTGTCCTAATACTTATATGGAAATTGTATAATTTGAACGAAACATCAAATTTTCTTCGTGCAGACCATGTATCCTAGTACTTATGATATGTGTGTCTTGGAAGTGGATCTTGCCGTTCGTAGTTGGACAGTGGATACATGGGGTGGCAAGGTTGATTATGCACTATGGGAAGTAATTTATAAAAAAATCTAGAGTGTATAGAGTTTTCTAATATGTTGTTTGTTAACTTTATTCGGTAATTTTATTCGAGTTTAGTAGTCAAATGATTAGTTACACATTCTTTTACAAAAGCTTCTGAATCGCCATTATTGACTCTCATATATTTATTTGTCTGGTACATTCTACACTGCGTGGAATAACTATAAAACCACCCTAAAATTTTCAATTCTTATGTTTTGTGGTTAAAATAAAAACGAACCAAGTATGCCACGTCTGAAATCACGTTGAGAAGTAATGTTTCTCCAGAAAAGGTTGGATTATATTCCCTAGAAAAAAAGGTGGTTTGCTTTTATTTTAATCGCCATACATAAGGACTGAAAATTTCAGGGTGGTTTTATAGTTATGCCACGCAGTGTATAAGACTTGAGAAAATGCTTTGTACCTTGAATTTAAGGTTCTTTACATTTTGAATCGTCAGCAGTTTTCATGCATCGATGATTTTAATTTTCCGGGCATAGAAGCAAGGAATCGCTTCAAACAGTGATCAGATTTTCAAGTGACAGGGAAGAATGATTCGGTAGATCCTGTTAAATTATTACCCACAGCAGAAACGAAAATAAGCTTTTCAGCGAGCAGACAGCAATTACAAATCGATTCTGCCTGTCACAGCGGATCAGACTGTCGTTTAAATAATTACCTCCAGTAGAAAGTAAAATAAACTTCCTTGCTGCATCAGCAACGGCAAAAGCTGTTTGTTCCCCGGCGCATACAAACGAATCCGGTGGTTCCAGATGAAATCAGAAGACCGGGACACCGTGAGAAAAAGAGACTTTTCTACATTTTCAACGTTTCCGCGCCGCGGTACTCGTACAGAACTCTTGCTTGCATTTGCTTCAATACTAATTTCATTTTTAACTCAGTATACTCGAGAACTTACATACTTTTATGAATGTATATTAATCACAAGTACTGACAGAAGAAGAACACACTAGACTAATAAAATTAATGCACACCTATTAAAATGTATGCAGGATGTCCGAAAATAGTCGTAAGTCTTTGGAAGGGGTGATTCCTGGGGTGATTTGAAACAACTTTTTCCTTAGCGGAAAAGTTCTCCGATGCTTTGTTAACGAGATATTAACGAAAAGCCCCGACCAATCAGAGCGCAAGTCTGCCAGCTGAGCTCGAGTGGTAGTGCGTTTCCAATGTTACCGCAGGAGCTCAGCCGGCAGACTCGCGCTCTGATTGGTCGGAGTTGTTCGTTAATATCTCGTTAATAAAACCTTGAAGAATTTGTTGGCTAAAGAAAAAGTTGTTTCAAACCAACCCAGGAATCATCCTTTTCAAGGACTAACACCTATTTTGGGACACCCTGTATAGTAAAGTAACAAATGATTTCCTTGAACACTTATTCTTCTAAATACCGTGATTGATTTCAAACACGAAATTCCTAGAAACGTCGTTCTTTAAACATTTATATCTACAAACAGATCGAACCATAGATATTCAAGGAATACATATCTTGCCTGCAACATCAATTACTTCTGTCAGATTGGTCCAAGTACAAGTATCCCGTGGACATTAAAAGAAACTTCTGATAAATGAATTAACAGTACCACAGCCACCCAAACTGCTTCAACATAGCGTAATAAGCTCCGACTAAATAAAGAATTAATTAAAACCAACCTCCTAATGAAAATCTATGTATCGTGTCTAATCTCTCCAATTTCAACATTTAATGTAAATCATGTATGTACGTAGTTCAGATACAAAAACATTATAAGACTGGTGCTTAAAATGAAATACGACGTACAAACACCATGTCATAGATCATACGTCGAAATAACAAAAAACACTGGTAGTCGATTATAAAACGAAAAAAAACATTGTATATCGGCTCGTATAAACGTAATACGAGTTTCTACCGTGAAAGAAAAAGGCGTGGAGCTACGATCAACTACGGTACAACGTACAAAGTGGCCGTCGTCCGTCGCGTCGTCGCAACGCCATCGTACCCCGCTCGCTCCCTTTACGTAATACGATCTCACGGATGATCCTCGTCGTCATCCAGTTCCGTGCGGACCGTTACTTTGTCCCGATGCGGTGGAAATTATGCGTGCAGCGATGTTCAAATTATAACGCGTCCAGATACCGTCACCTACCTCCCCACTCCATCGCCGTCTATTTATCGGTCCGTTACATTGTAACTCTCTCATAATGCCCGGCTCTTCGCTCCGCGCAACATGGCGGCGTCATTGTCCGTTTTCCGCGACTTTCCTCCGTGTCTCATCTCGACCAGCTACGCTGCATTGCCGCGTTGCAACGCTGCCGCCGCGGCGGCATTAGGTGCGCAAACAATGGGCCGGGTTCGAGTTACTCTTCCGTGCACGCCTAACTACGAAAATGACGGCATTTCGAATGGAGACTGGCGAACAGTGAATGGCCTCACGATACAGGCAAGTTCTCGCGAATGAAATACTTTTCAGTTTTTCCCTGGCGTCTAGAGTCTCGAGTTCGATAATTAACTAATACTTTTTCAGATAGGGATATTGCGTTTGAGAACATTGAGGATACCCTCCAATTTGTTAAAACAATGATCATTTTTGGAGGTGGTGATTAAAGTCTTAGATGGCACTCATTGGTAGAATTTGCGTTCCATATTTACAACTAGCCACTATGCTGTTCCAATTAATAGTGTTTTCATTTATTATATATTCGCCGTTTGTCGTTGCAGTTGATAACAAAGTGTGATGTGGGAAGACGGGATTGGGACTCCATGTTTGGTCACGTGGCCTTCGGCGCATGCGCGTCGCAGGTTACTTACACTGTAGGTAACATTACTTGCGTATCTAACTGTACTTGTATATTCTAAATAGAAGACGTATGTAGGTGTGTCTTAAACATTAATCTAGGTTCTGATAGAAATTAAGCATAAAACCTTCAGTATTCTTTTGTGACTATCTTCTTTGTATAAAATAATACACTCACAATTAACACGTTCACGGTCCCGACCTCTAGCATAATCGTCACTCGTAATTCTACTAGAGCAACAGAACGTTCGGTGACTGCAAGTACTAGTGCATCAAATATGATGCATGGATATGACATGAAGGAAAACTTTTCATCACATATGATACACAGGGCAGTGAACGTGTCAAAAGCCAATTGTTTTATTTCTTACCTCTTACTGGGCCATTTAAAGACCACAATTTGAAAGTTTCATAAATATCCTAAATACAAAGAAATTAAATTGCTTTCATAAAAACAAGGTTCGAATAAAGCGTTCAAATATCGTTGTCAGCGAATTTGTCGTTCACGGAAGAGTAACTACAGCCGAGGTACAGGACAAATACGGGTCACTGGGTCAGAACTGAAATTTTCAGGGTAAACAGTGTCCGAGATTGCATTTTTGAAAATTCATATCTCAATCCGTTCTCATCGCGGTAAACCATCATAAAGATTTTACGGTGGGGGAAAGCTGAACATGTGCCCCCCCCCCCTCCGGCGAAACTTCTCAAATTACATTCCCGACACTTTCGAACCACCGTTGATTCGCTATCACGGGACGAATCTTTTCCGCGCTGTAACGAGTAAAATTTTCAAGCTCTCGGAATTTCCCAGGGATTTTTCTGTTTTCGACTTTCCCGTTTCTATTTCCACTGAAACGGTCTTCTCTGGCTTCGAAACGGAGCGCGTCTACGCGACGGGTCCTATTCTAAAAATTTCCAACGTGTTTCCACGTTTACACGAACCGACGTTAACGTATTACCGAATGGGGCGAGCGGTGAAAATGTGGACGGGAAAGCATCGCCGAGCCCCGTTGAAAACGCGGCGTAAACAGCGCGATCGTTCGGCGATGCTTTTCACCGGGAACCGGCGGCGGAGCCAGACCGCGCGTATCGAAACCTTTTCCTCGTCCATTGCGGGGATATTACAAACGGCATTCCGTACGTTTTAACGAGTTTCTTGATTTTACCGCGCCCCGTCTGCTTTGGAAAACTGCGCGGGAGGATGCACAAAAGAAACGTTCGCTTTAGAAATTACGTTCGAATACGAACGATTTTCCTTTTTTCCGTGCATATTTCTTTTAATTAACAAGAAACGAGAGAATGAGGATGAACAATTGTCTGTTTGAAAAATGTCGTAATATTATTGTTATCATCTGAGGGGGAATGTAGAAGAGAATATTTTCATTAATAAGGAAATAATTACAATGTATCAGCTGTGAATTGAGAACATAGAATTTCTAAATGTAGAGGGCTTAATGTATGTAATTTTGTAAAGATTATTTTCAATGTAGTGTAGTATATGTATATAAAATACGAAAAAATGATTCTTTGAAAATATACTAATGGGTAAGACTTCAAACCAGAATTAATGAAATTATGAATTGTTATTTTTACATGATTACAGTGAAGATAAAGGTCTTTCTTTTGTAATAATCAAAGAATTACTAGTTTCCACATATACAGCACATATAATGTGGAAAAGAAGTATTTATATGAAGTACACTAGCGGTTATAAGTATTAGGACACCTATCAAATCTGAAGAAATCGTGTGAAATGAATTACAAAGTTAGGTATTTGAAATAAGTATTCTTTAGAGGACGTTAAAGCTTGATAAGCGACACTTATATTGAGCAGCGAAAGTATTCAAACATAAAAAAGTGTGCAACCCTTGTATTAGATTGAAAAAAATTATAGTCATATCAGCAGATATACATTTAACATAATATACATTTGAAAAGACGAATGAAACAGTACGCAGATAAATTATAAAAAATTTATTGGCACGATGTGACTATGGGAACTTGTTGTTCGAATATTTTCGTTGTTCACTGTACACGAATATAAAATAATAAAAGTACTCCAAGCCATATACCTAATTCGTATGAAACATTCACTCTCTTTAAACGGAACAGGTGACCTAATACCAGAGACGGGCAAATTCATTATCTAGATAAAAAGTTCCGAACAACAAATAAAAGATAAAGACAGTACTTTGCCATTTCCCATTGACTAAACGTCGAAATTCCAATTTTTATAATACAATAATACTTCTCGAATAAGCATATACATGACGAACAATTATTTAATCTGATTAACTGGTTAAATGTCAGGATGACGCTCTTAAATGCTGCTGTTTTTCACTGTCTATTATTCAAATAAAATTATACCCAACTCTGATATTTATGGAGGGCAGTGTACGTATGATCCAATTCATATTGTCTGTTACTGCAACGAAATGTAAAATCGTGACTTAACAGCATATTTGCCGAAAATGGCACGATATGTGTCGGCAGTTAATTTGGTATGTTACGTCCGTAAATGATAAACAAATAATGGACACGTATTTGGAAAGGGAACAGCGTGCCGCATAATGTTAGACCACGACACGGCTGACACGATTTTCCCAACGTGGACAGCGTTGCGAGACTTCCGGATATGAAAACTGTATGGCCAGGTATGAGATTGACCCGTTGTCGTTCCTTCGGCATGATTACTAAGTCCGTGCGCGAGTTATTTTGAGATAATCGATAGAAGCACCTTTGTTCTCACCCCGTAGAAGTCGGACATTTACCCGACGCATTCGAGTTGTACTTCTTGTTTCTGAAACGGCTCGATAGGTTCCCAGGTTTTCGTTATTCCCTTTGTGACGTGCATCGGACTATTCAACTTCGATGGTCACCCTATCTGTATCATTAAATGCAATAATTCTTTCCGTATTGTAAGGCAGAACTTTACAGGCACGGAAACAATTGGATGTTTAAAAGTTCAATATTAATCGACGATGGAATGCAGAAGATATTTAATATATAAATTATAAATTGTTCTCTTTGCGTGATAACAGTAAAAATGAATGCTTTTATTTTGAAATAACTGAAGAATTATTTTATACTATTAAATGCAATAATTTTGTGCTGCGAGGTAGAGCTTTACAAGCATGGAAAAAATGGAACTTTAAAAGTTCATTATTAATCGTCGATGGAATGCAGAAAATATTCCATATTCAAATTATAAATTGTTCCTTAATGACGGTATATGGTGTGAAAAGAAGTATTTATATGGATGATGTACATTGCAATTTGTTTTCCGTGTTTAGACCGTCTATTTTTTCTTCATAATATTTAAAGGAATTGATTCTTTAGCTTTCTATGTGTTATGTAATATACTAAGGAACGTGTCTGTTGTGTGTTGTTTGAGTAATCGAACCGATGGAACATCACACGGAGATTTCAGTGAATACAGACTTTCATGCACAGACACGCGTGGATCAATATCTAATATTAGCTAGAACACAGTTTTCACGTCTTAAGAATGCATTTTCAGTGACAGTTACAGGTCATATGTCATTTTTTCCGTCTACTCGGACAGGAAGACGTAAAGATTAGCAATGATCAAAGTGATGTTGAAAGCGTTACTTATAAAACAACTGTATACTGTCAAGCCGTCTCTTTTATTGTCGCATTCCTCGCTTAAAATATCGTATGCCGTCTGAGTGAGCATCGTATGATATAATAAAGAAGATAAAAGTGGCAGTTTTTTTATACACTCTTTTTTTATAATAAAAAAAACAACATGGTTATTCTAAACCGAGCGTGCACTTTATTCGAATTATTTAAAGTTTCTCGTTTTCATTTTCTTTTTATAGTGGCTTGCACAATATTCGGGTCAATAACACAATTTTCTAATTTCTTTTTCCATATATTTTCATATCAGTAACAAGGTCCGCATAAAAGAGGCTAAAAACATTGTACACTAAAGACTATCTCTAATACAGTTTCAACTATACTTGAACAAGAATAGTTACAAGTTCAATTAAAGTGATATTTGAGCAAAATTTAATTCACTCATTAACTACATGTTGTGCTTACAGTCCAAACAGAAATCATTTATGGATAGATCTGTACTCACAGTTGAAACAAAAATTATTTTTCAGTCACTCTGTACACACAGACCAAACAAAAATCATTTTTGGATCACTCTGTATTCACAGTCCAAACAAAAATCATTTTTGGATCGCTCTGTAGTTGCAGTTCAAACAAACCTGTTTCTCACTGTGGCGCAGACTGAACTGAAATTCAAATGAACAGATGAAAAGACGACAGCACGCAATATTTATACCTCGAACATCTGTATCGTCGTGCCAAATTGAAAGAACTTTCCGTGTGGAGCAATAAACGCGCGGGAGATGCACCTTGCGAGAGTTCGCGAGCGAAGTCGTTACGCAATACGATATCAATATCGTCGCGTGTCGGTGCCTCACGTTCCGGCTTCCCAAGGAGAAAAACGACGTATATCGCGACGACGAATCGAAGGAAACGTTAATGCGTATACCTATTTTTTCTTTTATTTCTTTTTCTCTCTCTTTCTTTCCTTTTTTCGCCTTCGACAGAACGACCCGCGTGAAATAAAGCGTGAGAGCCGCGCGTAGCGGAGCGTGGGCGGATTAGGTATGTAGATATGTGAGAATCGAGCGGTCGTAGGCGAATGCTCGGTGGAACGTTGATTGCGATTTTACATCGGAGACTCATAATGCTCTGCGCGCCTCCAGTTAATCCCGCAACTTTATGATACGTAAATGACTCCGTCGTACCTCGCGGGAACGACGTTATGAAGCTCGTTTTTTGTTTCCGAAATATTCTGATACGTGGATTTAGGGGATGAAACTATTTGGGTGGGTAGGGGATTAATTTTTGTACTTTATACCAAATTAGTTATCGGTAGGATTAGTTCTTTAAATACACAAAATGTAATCATGTGCACTCGAATGATGTAGAATTCGTTAAAATTTATTTCACGTTTATTAATTATGCTATTCTGGATTTCGATTGGTCTGGATACATCTTGCCTTTAGATTAATGAACTTTTATGTGAACCAGTTAATTCCTTCATATTTAAAGTAATTTAATTTAGTAAAACCAACGGTATTAACAAAATGTTATGATAGGTATTATTTCTGACACAAAGTTGGTGTGTCCGTGGTACCTGAATACGAAAATGTTTTATTTTCTTCAGTAGTACGTTGTTAAGAGATATTTTTTTTCATTTGGTGAAGCAAACTTTTTAATTTATGGAAATAACGTCTTGCTACAGTCAAAGCTAGGTAATTGGCTCTTCTATATTCGAACGCGTATTTTATTGAAGAAAATGGAATAAAGTGGTTTAATAGACACATTGCGTGCGCTGCTTTTCCGCTCGGTATTGCGTGCAACACTGGATTGATATTGTATTTATGCGTTGCAATATTTAAAGCACGACTGTGGTGTTTCGTTCAAAATTTTACTCCTAAGGTAATCATTACTTTTTTTTCATGAATAAATAATATTTTATCTTAACGGTGTCAGTATTACTTAAATTATTCAGCCGCACACATATTAAACTACTTAAATATTTTCATTTTAATTGAGTTATTTCACAATCTGAATATGTAGTGCTAATTACAAGTGACAAGATAATTAATATCCAGAAATTATGTAATTTCGAAAAATTTTGATGTACGACTACATACTTTTTATCATCCAGTAGTTTTATCTATGGGCAAATTGGCGTATTTCGTTTCTGCTATTCTAACAAATACGATTTATATCAATTCTAGCATTTTTTACAATGTCCTATTCCACTTGTAGAACTGAAACTTCGTTTAATCACGTAAGCTGAGATCATTAGCTACTCTGTTTTAGAAATTCCTTGTTGTACAGTGTTCTACGTTCTCACTGTCTTAGATATAGTTCCCCAAATCTATTTCGAATGCCCTCTTGCACCGAGTTAGTTACATAGTCGAAGTTATTTCAGACCCGAGGAAGACAATAAGACACCTTTCAATCCAAAAACAAACAAGACCAAGTTCAATCCATTCTTAAATAATACGTACTTTCTATGTAGTTTAATTCTGGAATTCCACTTCTCAAAGGACAAATAAATTCTTTCTTTTTAAATCGAAACACTCCGTTCCAAATTCTACCATAAACAAACAAATTATCCCATTTACTGTTCGTTTAATCCGATAAATGTTGATTTATCAGTTACGACCGAAATTGCAAACTTCACTGCATGTGTTCCGAAATATTGAAATGGGTCAAGCAAAGATTCTACAAAATCGCACATCGTATTTATACAGTTCCCAAGCTGCATAAGAGTACTCTGGTTCGAAGCATCTGGCTAAAAATGTACCAGCAATTTTCAAGCTGATCAAATTTTCTCTATAAATCTTTTCGCGAATTGTGACCAGTATGTTTAATTCATAAAGTAAATATCGAAATGGTCATGAACGCATAGTTCAACACGACGTTGTTAACGATAGATAAATCGAGTTTCGTTTCACTAAAAAAAAAACAAGATATTTTGTTGTTTTTTTTCTCAATAACCGCAGGTGATTAGCATAACCGAACACTCGAGCGAAACAACAACACGGTCACCCCGACACGGTTCGTCGCGGAGAATTCCAAACAGTCCGGCAATTCGCTCGAGTTGGCTGGCTTTCGCGGCGTCCATGTAGGATCCACAGCCAGGAAAACTCTTCGTGGAAACTCAGGCTCGCTATAAATATATGCGCGCGTTCGATGAATCGCTACGTGTACGTTGCGTTTCACTAAATGTTGTACAACTCGACTGGTTCGCGTGCAGTTCACAGGAATCACGGAAAATCAACGAAATCATCGGTGATACGAACTCGTGATTGGGTATCGCTTGATCTTACCAAGTAACACGCATACCACGAGTTCGGTGGGTGTATCGCTGTCTCCATTCAACGAAGTACGTCTGGTTGCGTACCCTAGGCAAATGAAACGCGTCACGTAGTAGGGGTTGAAGTCGAGGAGGCTCCACTGATTTGCTTCGATACTAGTTTGATATCATCCAACTGCAGTTTAATATACATTGACTTAAACTCATTCTCACTGTTATTAGAATTTTATTTAGTTTTATTAGTTACGGTTGGAGTTTTTATTTTAACTTGTTTTATACATTCATATCTGTTATAAATGCACATAGAGTCTAATTAGGAATATATACACTTGTAAATATGACTGATATAAATGAATGAATGGTTTATATATTCGTCCCTTGGCTTGAAATTATAGAAGGAATTGTAATGTTTTATCGTTACGTATAGCCTCAAAAGGAACTTTTTAACCCTTTCGATACTATGAGCGACTACAGTCGCTCGCCACGAAGTAATTCGGTATCGGGGACCATTAAATAGTTCTTATACTGTTGAAATAGATTTAATATTTAATTCTATTACAACTAAGTTTCTACTGAACGTTTGCATTGTTTATTTAAAGATCGTTCATAGTCTAATATCTCAACGTACGGAAACATTGCCAACGGTTCATACAACCGCATCGTGACACGTTTCGCGGCTGGTTTGTTCGTATGAAAATTATAATGAAAAATATACTACAAGAAAGTAAAGACGTAGACAACGATGCAGATTAATCCTTTAACGCCCAAATCCTGCATCGTAATTTTAAAAATATAAGATAGATATACATGTTGTATCTTGTTATTTTGGAGTCGAAAATATCGATATTAAACCGACCTACTCCTTTATGTTTTCTTTATTTATTTCTGAAGGTAACACTTAAATTTCTCAACAGAAAATGTTGCGATCTACTTCACACCAATGAAACAACGGATCCTTGCTAACAAACGTTAATTAGTTATTAAAATTATATACTATTTGACGCACTTTTAAAATCAGTGTTGCACCGGTGCAACACTGCGATTAATAGCGTTTGAAAGTGAGAAAAATCTATCGTTCAAACAACGAAAGTTAACGGTAAGGTTTTCCAACCAAAATTCGCGTCGCAACAAACCGACAAGAAAAACGAAATCTTTGTTACTAGACGGTTTCGCGGCGACACGGTTAACAGTCTGGCGAACAGTCGTCGTCGCCGTGCCACAGAGCAGGAAAAGCAGCAGACGGAAGCGTCGAACGCGTCCGCCATTGTGCGATCTGCGTGTCTCGATGAAAATGGTGTCGCACTTTCCTAGATGAACGGGGAAGCCTCCCTGGTCCCAAGCGGCTGAACCAGAAATGAAACGCGCTTTCTTCTCTGTACGACGGCGCCCACCCCCATTTTTCCGAGATCCAGGGAAAGGGAGGGGGGAGGAATCCGGTCGATCAGACGAACTCTCTCGAGGGGTGGCAGACAACGCGGAATTTCGGATTGACTGATTTCCCGAACGCGATCTTGAATTATTGATGGAGAAGCGTCGGGAGCTCTAGCCGTTAATTTACGCCGACCGCGGAAATTTGAATAGACAGTCGTGAAATTTGGATTTGCTCGATTCCACGCTGAGGGGGGAGACGGGGTTCGCTGAATTATTAACGGGCGAGCAATATGAATCTAAACGGCCGACATGGAACTTTTTGCTTAAACGATTTCTGGTTTGATGTTCAATCTTTGGTCTCGATCTGGAATAATTTCGCGGAATAAAAAATTAATGAATTGTATCTTTCGTAATTGGGAAAAGTAAATATTTAGAAGGAAATCTGTTTGAAATATTTTGTAGTAGGAAACAATGAAAAAGATTTTTTCTTTTACTATTTAGGTGATAGTCTTTGGGTTTTTTGGGTCTTTGATAACACATCGTTTATGTGTATTGTTTATTATTAAAAAATAAACGACTTTGATAACTTTTATATCTGACATTTTGATTACATTATACAGGTGTCCCTTTTTTTAATTGAATTTTTACTTTTAAATTGAATCTCAGATCAATTTTCGATCTAATATCAATCGGATCTCCAATAAATTGCAATCTTTAGAATTAATTTTTGCATATGTCTGAAAATTAGGTATTTTTCTAGTAAACCGACGATATGTGAAAAGTTTCGTTTGACTATTTTGTTTGTTCGGATTCCTGATCGAAGGACTGCGCGACTATCCGATTGTGGTTCTACAGAATCTTGGGAATTACAATTAGGATCAAGTTTACGGACTCGATTTATCTGCCGAGAGACAAACGTGACTTTCACGAAGCTGTTTCCGAAATTTTTTACCGGAGCGAAGATAAGGGAAAGTTCCAGGGAGGTTGGTCTGTTACACTCGAACTTTTCGTATCTTTTGAAAGACTTGTTCGACGGTAAAGTTTAAAGGGCGGGATTTAGAAAAATTTATCGTCGTAGTTTCGTATACGACCGTCGACGGTACATTTTCCTTCAAGAGCAGAAATCTATTTCTCAGTCGTGTAGACGGAATAAATTTCCGTATCGCATTTCCTTGAAAGAAACAATGGTACGTATGCCTTGAAAGTATTTTTGAAATGTCTTTCCAGACGTATCATTTTCAAATTATATTATTCATAAATAATGAGAATCGTAAAGTTGAGAAACGTGAGTACTCCTTTAGTAAAATATATCATTTTGTTTCGTATTAATTACACCAAAATTTTGAAAATTTAAAAATCATGGAATAAAACTGATTTCTTTCACTTGATTTTGAATTGCTAAATACAAATCATCTCACTTTTGACTCTATACGTAAGGATTTCCTTTAATTTAATTGTAAATATAAAGCTGTATAAAACATGTATTATATGTATAGGGTTCCCCAAACTCGTGGTATGTACAACCGGTCGGGTGGTGATTTTACATTCAAAAATAAGTCAGAAAAAAAATCAGAATGACATTTCTCCATTTAAAGCTTAATTTTCGAGATAATCGTATTTGAAATTCTGTTCGATATACGTGCAATTTAATCGGACTTGTCTAGCGCGTCTGTTCATTACATTCCATTTCCACTTACTACCACAACGAATACACGCTTTCAGATTAATGAATCATACTGAACAACACTAACTTTATATCTAAAAAGCTAGACTTTGTAACGTGTAGAGACAAAATTAAAGCCAGCATTGTATTCAACAACCTTTAATTAACACACAAAACCAAACTTACTTCCATCATTTTCGGACGTGTTGAACACGTGTTGGACGTGCAAAATAAATATTACTTATAGAAAGTGCCATACGGCAGCGCTAATGCACAATAATATCAAGAAACTAAATCAGCATAAACGTAAATCGTGCGGTATCGTCGAAATATGTCACTTTCCGTCTGTGTTTACCATTTAAATGAAACTCGGTCTCGTAAATATGCAACATTTAGCGACACATGTCAAAAACGGCATTCGGTATCGCAGAAATCGCCGATCGACCGAACCGAGCACGAAAAAAGGAAACAGAGGGAAAAAAAGCACACGCAGACACACAGGCAGCTCGTATAAATGCAAAACGGAAATTGATTCCTCCTTCGTTGACTTGCATTCCGAATCGTGACATTTCGATCCGCGCCGATGCATCCGCGTTCGACGATCATTGCACCGTGAATATATGCATGTATATGTACACAACGTGCATCGTGTCGCGGAAGAGTAAAAAGGGACGAGGTGGGGGGGGGGGGGGGAGGGGGGAGCAATTAAGTCCGCGGGACAGGACGCGTCTGCGGAGTTCTCGGATCGGTTCCGGTGATCGAGAGAACGTTTCAGGTACACAGGCCTGAAACACCAGCGCCTCTGTGTTTAACCGATTAATCGACCGAAACGTTCGGCCAATTAACGTTCGACCGTGCAGAGGACCGAGTCAATTAATCAACTTTTTTTCGTCGATTATCAGTCCGACCGTGTTTTCCGGTAATTAACCGGGAAATAAGACCGTGTAACGAGGATTTTCATTGTTAGCGGAGGGGAATCTGCGATTTATCTACGAGATCTAACTACCGATTTTTGGTACGGTGCGTATAATCGGGTAGAGCAAGTGGATTAAACGAATGTGTCGAATAACCAAGGTGAAGAATGAATTCTTAATGATCAGCCCGACAGATCGATCATTTGTTAATGGATTGCTACGATCAATATATATGTACGCACACATTTCGATGTGTGTGTACAGGGAATAGAAAGGTGGTGTTGCTAGGCGCTCGAAACCGAAAACATGAATACTCATCTTCGGCGTGACGTTTCCCACAATACGTGAAACGACGTAACGGAGCCCGGGGACATTTCACACAGAGGGAAAAGAGGCGCACGATTAAAAAACGAAGGAAATCCCCGAACCCCATTTCTCATTGTCGCCCGGCCATGTATATATCGACTGGCTCGACTATGCATATTCAACGTGTGCGACACGCGATCATGCAGAGATGCGGGTGGTGTGTATGTGCTTTCTAAATTTCACCGCAGGCATTCCGGAAAACGCGTGACGCGTGCCGGTCTTTCGTCAAATCGGATAATGGCTATTGTACCGTGTCGTCGGCCGAGCCCAGACTAAAAATAAACGGTACCGAACGACGGGAGTCGGCGTTTACTTGGACGCGATGTAAATCGTCGACGGACTCGCGAAAAGTATGGCTGCAATTGAAGACACTTCCTGACCGACGAACTTTTATAGCGTTCTTCGAGGAACAAGAGAGACTCTGGAACGCGGAAATCATTTGGAAAATATTCCAGAGCTTTACTATACCTCTGTTATGTTGGAGAATAGGGTACTGTGTGCAGTGTCTCTCAATGAATATCATCACTAGATTTATTAATAGTGTAGAAATTATAACACTGATTGATCAACAGCCTTGGGATTCGTAAGTGCTCTATTCAAATGTTAGCTAGAAGTTCCACTGCAATGAACACCTACAATGCTAAAGAGAATTAGGGGATCGCTAATGTGGGTAGTCCTGTTGCAGTGGCCAGCGAAAGAAAGCAAATGCTACTGGTATGCTAAATTGATATCTTTCCCGTAGAATATTAACAACATTAATAGTACAGTAAATCATCGATGAGTGCCCAAAGCCTCCTCCTCGGCACTAACAAGGAGTGGTCCCCAGTTGTAACGTTGACTTTTGAATGTGGTTTAGCACCACGATAGAGTTTGGAATTCTGAAGCCAATTATATTTGTTACAGCCGTATATGGTCATTAGTTTATGAAATATTTAATGGTCAGTGCTGAGAAGCCTTCGAACACTCATCCAGGGTTTACTGTATATTTCTATACAAAACATTTTCTGAGATTATATCGTCGAGCAGAGCAGCTGCATATCATGATCCTCTAATTGCTTCAATGCAGTGCATTTACAATCGAATATTTAATACAACGTTAACGTTATTTTGGGATGATAATGAAAAATATGTTCAGGTTATGCAGATCTGCCTAGATTAAGGTAACAGCGCTGCCAAATATCGGAAACAAAGTTCCCCTGTACACGTGGAACAATATAACTTCCTTCAAGTTCGTATCTTTCATCGCGCAGCAACCCCTGGCTGTTCCATCATATCGAGATGCCTGCGGAAGTTCATAAATTACTTTCTTCTATGAGAAATGCTTTATACACTTTACTCGTTAGTTCGCCACTAAGCGAATGGGAGGGGACCCTCGCTCGGTAAGAAGGATGACCGCTTCTTCGGGACCACTTGAAAACTGAAGTCCCCTCCGTGCCGTTTCCTTGGGGACGAAATGAACTTCATTATGAATATTCTCTCAAACGGGGATCGTCTGGTAAAAAGAAACGACCAGCCCCTGGAAAAGAATTAATTCCTCCGGTAGCATCCCACGGCAACGGCCGAACGGGGGGCTACGCGTCTGGAGAACACCAATGCCGCATTAAAATCGATATGCTGTATCTTTAAATGACGGGGAATCGACTGCAGTGGAAAACGTCTAGACAAGATGAAACACTCGAGGAAGATAGATGGATCCAGTTGTTCAAAGGTAGATTCCATGAACGGTGAAACGTAATGGAAAACCCAGGATTAATAACCCCACTGATTTCTAATAATCATCGGACGCGACCATTAATACTGTTAATCGTGCACGTTAGTGGAACCGCCGCGACTCCTTTCGACATTCTTTACGCGTCAGAGACGCGAACGCTGCGCAAATCGCCACGGCATTGGGAGAAATACCTGGCGTACACGGGAACCTTTCCACCTACGAACGGCAGCTGATTCCATAGTACAGATATAATACCTAGATATCGAGTCCCCGATTAATTATACTTTCCACGTCTTTCAGATAGTACGGTATTCACGGATTGTTGCTTTGCAACGGAATACCGCGAGGAGAATTGCCGAACGGTGAAAAATGGAATATTGTCTGTTTTTTTTTTACGCCAGTGATGGTTGTTCGTGAATATGTCTGGTGGAGTGATTAATCGTGAAAAGAAAAAGTCACCGTGGGAAGTTTCCGTCGATTCGTTCGGTAATAAAAGAGAATTCACACTTTCGCGCAGGGCAAAAAGTAGCGAGATACAGACGAGTGGCAGTCACGAGTGAGCAACGCTTCAGTGAGTCAGTTTCAAGTACAGGCATACACCGTACGTGCCTTTTCATATTTCAGGGATCCTCTCGGACCCTCCAATTTCTCTCGAATCACGAGTGGTACCGGGCTCCGAATTTTCAAATTATCGCTGCACACGTCCTTTCCGCATATTTTTTTCCCTCGGTTCTTCTGTTCGTTGAGTATACATATGCAATTTTTTTAAAAATTATATAAATCCCTTTGAATTACTACAGGAACACTTTATTTATATTCAGCAAATCTATCGTGTTCCAGTCGAGAATCAGATGGTACCAATCGCAAAGTTACATATCTAATTCTGAATTCAAGTAACAAACTACTCACCATCGAAACATAAATGACGGACAGCCAAACGTCTAACCTATCGATGTTCCCGCGACGTCTTCAATCCTGCGTGAACTTGTCGGTTACGAACCTGCAAAGAACACATTTTCCAATTAACGAACCCCATCCTCTTGTTCGCTCGAGCTCCATCAAATCAACACCCGTCGTTATTATCCAACCCTACCCAATTCCTCGCGGGATACTCAAAAGGGAATCACCCCGGAGTCTGTGCAAAGGAGAGAAGCGGTTTGGTGTATCGCAGAGAGACAGAGAGCCGCAGAGAGAGTGGGAAAAAGGCGGGAGATAGAGTGACAGAGGGAGAAGAAGCGAGTGGCGCGAACAGCGCGCGACCGGTGGCGAGTGCCGCGAGTAGCAGCGATGTGGGTCAACCGCGAGGCGACCGCGAGAGGCCCCGAGGGTCGCCGAGAATCGGCGAGAACGGCCGAACGGCAATCACGTTGCGCGCATCTGGGTCACCGGCGTACCGGCGCATGCGCAGTCGCCACCCTCGGTCGTTCACCGTTGACCAAGTTACTAACCTTCCGACACCCGGTCGCCAGTTAGATTCCCGTATTGACCGCTGGAAAAACGTTGACTTTTCTCGCATGAGAAACTGTCCTGGCGCTTTTCGTTGGCCGGCTACACGTTCGAAGAACCTAATTATAAACGCGACCCTACACCCACCCCCTTCTCTCGGGGGCAACGGGAGGCGGAAACGTCGTATTCGATCGCGAACGGTGTTTATGTTAACCCGTGTACACGGGGTAATAGACGTTAACTCGGCATCGAATCGACGCCGTGTGATATAGCGCGGCTATTAGTCGTCGCTTATAGGATAGAAGACTCACGGATAGCATGCACGCGGCTGGGCAGTTCGTAAAATCGAAGCGGCTTGCGTTAATGCGAGATAACATCGTCTGGAGGACGGGAAGCAAAATGTACCGCTCAGAGAGTGCGGCACGCCGCCGCCGCCGCGTACTAACACCCGACCCGACACGTTTTCGGATCGTACGGCGTTTTCGAATAGCAGATGTCGCTGGTGTATACGCTGTCCTAGCCGTATGTACCGTTTCTCAATGCAGGAAATATATAGCGTGAACATCGATCGATTCTTACGACTGTGTAGCTACCTAGGTGGGTTCCTTCTCTGGTTCGTCGTATCGACGAAAAGTCTCCACCGTTACCCGTCACGAACCGTGGTTCTCAGATGACAATCATCGAACATTATAAGCCCCGGTGAGACGCAAAGCGGTCGTGTTGCGGCGCACGGCCGTCGACAACGAGATGCAAATCAGTTCGCCGGGTATATCAGTGGTTACCGGTGCATGGCGTTAGACGACGCGATAAATCGGCGCGGTAACGGGCTACAATTTATCCGCGATGCACACGCGTCCCCGGCAGACCGCGTGCGACGAAAATACGTGATGAATGGCCGCGCGAGAAAACGGAAGACAATGTTTAGGCCGGTTGAATCGGCCGATGCGTTTCCGAGCTATTCACGTCCGGCCCGGCCCAAATTCAAAAATCTTTTCGAGCGATCTTGGCACCGGTTGGGCAGTCGTCGATCGACCGCCCTGGTGCTGCGCCGCGTATATACGCGTATATGTATACCCTCTGTCTATGCCGGCGTTGTAATGTCGCAAGCGTTGCTACATCTGAATTCGCTTAAGGAAACTGTAACGGTCATTCTTGTCTGCGGGCCGTAGCAGGGACTCCTTCGCGGTTGCGCACTATGCGTGGCCCCAAGGACCGTTTACATCTATCCCGTGCCCGCATCAAAAGCATTACGTAATCCACGAGATCGGTCATCCTCGCGGATCGCGACCGATCGCCTTCTGTCGCAGTAGATTTCGTCGCATTTGTGTCTGACGGCCGATGTACGTACGTAGGCGATGGGAAGATAAATGAGTAGAGTTACTATTCGATGGCCCCCTACTGATGAAATCTGCCCACCTTCGCGCCCCCCCCCCCCCCCCTACTCATTCAGTTGTCCTCGCTACATTGTTTTCTTATTTCCGGAGATCATCGCGCGTCGTATTTCGTCTGGTGTGTATCATGGAACAGGCGAGGCGCGAGGGTGTGTGGGCGGTGGAAGACCGATAACTCGGAAGTTCCATGTGTTCGATGTCTCCGAACCGATGAAATCTGCATCGCGTTTGGTTCTGCTACGTAATCAGCTCCTTATTTCCGGAGATCATCACGCTATATTTGTGTCGTGTATCTTTAGCCGGGGGTTGCATGGGCGTAGGCGTCGGGAAGACCAGGAGCACGGAGGATCCACTCGGTCGATAGTAATGCTATACGTGTGTTGCACTTAACGCTTTCAAGGTACCCATCCAGTGAGCTGGACTTGGTAAACCAAGTGTCAGGTATTGGTAAGAACGTTGGAGTGTAACTTTTTCCGAGAAACGTTACGCAGACTTTTTTTCCACCGTTCTTGCAACTCACGTCAAACAACATATTGTCACCGTAAAAGATAAGACACGATACGAAGCATGTTATATCGGTAACCTCGATAGAATTCACGACGGTGCACAACCGTGCGATTCGACGATCGTGGTCGTTGCACCTACAGTGTGTCACTTACTGGAAAAACTTCATCTATTCTTCAGTAGTTCCGTGAATATGTGGCGCACGTCATAGAGGGATGGAGAGTGGGGGCGGGGGGACAAAAAGAAAAAAAGGAAGCGAAATATTAAAAGCGCGCGGAACGCTTGCACCGGTTCATAAGAACCTACCTCCATGCTGATTATTCTATAGCCTGACCTACATTCATTCCGAGATTCACGCCGCTCGCCGACTCCCGACGACAAACGTGCGCTCGCTTCAGCGGCTGCACGCAACGCGGGCTGTCTACCGCGGACCGAGGAGCAGAGAGAAAGCAATAAAAAAGATATTTGGATAAACGGAGTGCAGCCAACCTCCCGTTTTTTTCCCCTGGCTGAATCCTGATTCGCGATAAGCCGTCGGGAGTCAGCGCTGCGCGGTGAAAAAAAAAAGAGTAGAAAAAAAAAACCACTCGGTACATTAAATTTCCAGCCAGCCCGCTCGCAGGTGTGTATCGTAGACCTCCGCGAAACAATTCTCATTAGGGTGCGTGGAACTCGAAAGTTTATCGCGTCACCCTTTAAACGCCGACGGATTAAGTCACGGGTTACGTAACGCCGTTATTGTCTGAAACAACTTAGAAGGGTCCGGAGACATTGCCTCGGGAATTCTGCAAATAAAACACCATTTCTGGATCTTGGTAACGAAGTAGCTGTGCAACGTGTTCTGTTGCTGATTGTTTGTTGCGATTGGTACGTGAATCAGATGGAGCGTGTTGTAACTTCGGAATTGGACATGGTGATTTTCGAAAGATAAAACAGTAAGACGAACATTTTAGTATTATCCAAGAATGATGATTTTCCTAAGCTTCACACAAACTGATCAATCTACGACACGAGTAGATACAGGATAAATGACTGAGCTGAACGTCGAAAATTTGATGTTTTAACAATTTGTGTAAATAAATTGTCTAGTCGTTCGACCAGACTGACAACGCCTGGGACGATTCGCCTCTCCGCTGAAGCGTGTCGCTAGAAGACAGCGTGAATTAATGTTGTCACTCGCTCGTTTCCTCGCTACGATGTCTGACATCATTTGGCGGGGCCGCAGAGGGGACAACAAACTTCGTAGCGAGTTCCTAAGTGTCATGGAAATAAACATCAACTTCGGGGCCCCGTGTAATTTCTGCCAAGTCGCCGGGCTTAACGGAGTTACAACCGTTCGAACCACGGGGGTTTCGACATCCCGTTGTACTTCGTCCACGTCTCCCTGGTGAACATCGAAACTCCGGCCGTCTGGTATCTTTACGGCGCACCGTTCTGATTCACCTGGTGGTAAATTTACCGCGGGACAGCTGATCAGTCGGCGTGCTCTGGGATTGGTTCCCGTGGCTCATCCTTCACGGCGATTCCGAGTTCACTCGTGGATCTGCGCGCGATTTTTCACCATTTACGGCGCGCACGGCCTTCGACCGGTACATAAACGGGCATCCGAGCAGCATGCTAAAAGCTGCAATGTTCCTCTACTGTTGCGCCGAGTGTAACGCCGAATTACCCTCGTCTCGTGAACGTCGGAGCAAAAGAAACGAGACTGAAACAGGTTTACATTGAACGGAGAGACCTTAAATGTTTTCGTTATGTAACTTGCAGCCAGACGGAACTTTTGAGAAGGTAACGATTTTCTGACGATTTTCATCAGGCTTTAAAGACCGCAGTTACAGGTAGACGTCAGAAGGAAGTTAAAAATTATATTTCAATTTTCAAATTGATCCACCATTAATTAGAAGTCCACTGATAAGTGATCGCGGCTCGTTACGAGGTGTCAAGTGAAGGAAACACCGGTCGAAACTCCAAATTACATAATGCGCCAGCGGATCGATCAGTCTTGCCGTCGTCTCTTACAAAATACAGCGGACGGAGTGGGCGACGCAGAAGTGCTAGCTCGCGAGAGTAACTTCGAACGCGTCGTCGTCGTCGTGGTTTACGTACTTTGCACACGAAGATGTCGTGTAACAACGTCGGATGCGTGCACGCATCTCGTGGCTTTCTACCGTTGTACATACATAAGTAAACCGTGTATGCCTACTACGGCCGCGCAACACCGCTTATCGTGGTGTGCGCCCGCTTATCGGTTCCAGCTATCGGGCCATTTTCATCGTGTAAATTCCAGCCGCGACGTACGGCGTCGTCGGTCGTCGTCGACATTTCGTAGCACTGGAACGACGCGAGGAGACATATCGCCGGGGAGATTATTTATTTGCGAAACGTATTTATAGAGTATTACGCGGCGCAGGTTGGCAACCTCGTGCACGGTTATGCAATAAACGAGAGAAGGAGCGAAAGGGACATGGTTGGCGGGGGAGGGGGGGAGGACGACCGAGGGAACGGCTTGAAGTGAGAGAAGGCGATGCCTGGGGGGCAGCGGGGGCAGAGACAATAATACGGTGGGGGTTAGTGGGGGGAAGGTTTGAGAGAAAGAAGGACGGGGAGCGTTAGCTGAAACGGGTAGGGAGAGAGTTCCGACAACGGTGGGGATAGGCGCGCGCGTGTCCAAGAGAAAGAACGAACCTCTAAAGGAGTTATTCGGATGTAGGTGGCGAGGCTGGAGAAGCAGAGGGTGTGAAAGAGGGAAGGATAGACAAGGACATAATGTGTCTAAAAAAAAAAGGGGGATGATGTTTTGGAAGAGAGAGGTAATAACTCGAAAATTCATGCTGTGAGGGCCAAATGTAGTTGTGTACGGGGGGAGGAGATTGGATTTCTCGAAAATATATGCGTACGTGTTTAGGTGAAGGAGAATGGACGAGGAAGGACGACGACGTTGCGTGATTGTAATGTCAATAGGTAGACTAAGAACGAATGGGAATGTTACGTATCTTTTTGTCGTTTGACTATAGTTCGATGTTTGGAAAGGGAAAGATTGATGTCTATCGGATTGGTAAATATGGTCACCTGTCATGGAACATCGAAACATCAATGATACTGATACGACTGGTGATGGACAGTGACAAATGCAACAGCGTGTAAAAAAAAAAGAATCAAGCATCGAATCAAAATCCTTTTCAGTGAGCTCGCGGCGCGCGTTGCATTAAGTGCATTATGCGCAGGACAAAAATGAAAGTGACCTTGGCACAAATGCCTAAAGCGTACGCCGATCGTAGAATCGCATTAACACTGAATATAAATTAAAACCGATTGTTACGCGCCGTGTAGCAATTCTGCGCCAACCCGAGATGCAATAGTCCAATTGAAAAAGAAAACTTGTGAAACGGACGTAGTAACAGACCCGTGAGTAATTCTCGCGTTCCGACCGTGCAATGATGCAAAGGCTACAAAACCTTTGCGTTTCCGTTTCCTTAGATAAACATGAAATATAGCATTGTGCCTCCTATACATCGTTTTACATACTACGTTCACGTGTACGACATTGTAAAAACTAAAAGGAGGAAGCATACCTATAAAATGCATAATTCATCTGAAAATCATATTCCCACCAAACGCGACGAATGAAGGTATCTCACAAAGATACCCATCACCACGGTGTAATTTCATAGAGGTAGAGGTACGCCTATAAAGCTGACGTATCTACATCCCTATCAAATTATACCAACAATAAAACGCCCTGGGACGCTCGTTAGTCGGAAAAGCTGCTCGTAAAAATCCCTCTCGTGAGGAGCAGAGAGCATCTCTAATTCCATTATATCCCCGTTCCCAAATCCGGCGGCGCGTTCTCATTCGGGGTATCACCGCGTGGCGACTACTCAATCAAAGTTGGAGTCGTAAACAGTCGGGGAAGTAAACGGAAAACCATCGTGGTTCTTTAATTAGTCGCAGTGGCGGCGGCGGCGACGATGACGACCGCGGTCGTCCCCAAAGAGAAACTTCCCGGGACCACAGTTTCCGAACATTCGTCGAGGAGAAACACGATACGCACGTGTATTTAGGAGCCGGGTGCCCTTAACGAGCCGCACTAATAAAGTTAACACAGCGTGGTTGGCGCGGCGCGTCGACACGGGGACAAGATCGGAAAGCGCGCCTTACGCGCTCGTGATTCGGTTCGTACGTTTCCGTGACTCGTCGAAGTTGCGCAGTGAACGATACTCCGTGCGGTTCGCGTCATTCCGACTCGGCTCGCGTCATTCCGGGTCGGCTCGCGTCATCCCGACGCAGCTCGGTCGCGTTCGGCTGTGGTCGCGGTGCGAGGGTGGTGGGGGCAACGACACATAGTTTGGTGGGGGAGAGCGAAGGGTGAGGCACGCGGCCATCATCGGCGAAGGCGCGCACAGTTCAGTGACCCGACGCAGCGTCATTCGTTGGTGGGGGAGACGCGGGGAGTTCTGACATATTGTGAGATGCCAGCCCGCTAACGCCGGTCCCCGAAAAACACCTATCTCCGTCTCGCTTCCGTCTAACATTCTTTCTCTGTCTCTCCCATGCCACCCCCTTCTTTTCTGTCCCCTCTCCTTTTCTTCTATCTCCCTCTTTCTCCCTCGACTATCTGGCTTCACTTCTTTTTTTTCCCCTCGATTACTCCCGCTCTTTCCTTCTACCGCATTTTTTTTCTATCTGTGTCGTTATATCTCTCGCCACCCGCGCCCCCCTGCCTTGTTTTCTTTGTTTCTTTCCCCACCTCCTACTCGCGGTTGTTTTTCCATCCTCGTCCCCGTGCCCTTATCTCTTCACGTTGTTCGTCTCCTTTCCTTCCCGAATTGACTTAACGTACGCTCGGACCGCGTCGGTTCGTCGAAATCCCACCGAAATAATATTAATACGGCTGAAGTCGCCGGCCGGAGTTTCCGCGAGTTTTCCCGACTGGGGCCGAGCAGGAAGCGTGTGTATCACGGCCGTAGAGAGACGGACGAGTGGTGTATAGGAACGTCGTATTACCGCGTGTCGATTTGCAGCGACTCGGACGACGCTCGATCGGGATCCAAAATGCGGTTCTGGTAGTAAAACGCGTTGGTGCGCAAGACTCCCGAAATTGCCGTGGAGGAAGGAAACGTGGAGGCATCGTCGTGGCCTCCGTGTGCGCGCGTGCTAACACGCGTACACACAAACACACGTGTGCGTGTGTGCGTGCGTGCGTGCCAGTGGTCTGGCTCGGCCGAGGAGTACGTTCGCCTCCGTTGTTTCTCCGGGCGCGCGTGTGTACCCAGCACTTTTCCTCGTTTGGCCCTCTTCGCTTTCTTTCTCCGTCTGCTGTCCATTCCTCCCTTTCTCCCCTTTCTCTGGCCTCCCGTGGCCTGTTGTTTCACAGCACTCGAGTCGTCGTCACCTCTCCACGAACGTCGTGGTTCGAGTTTGCTCGGAATTTCATCGAGGCCCAGACACGGAACTCAGTGTTTTTTCGTGAACGTTCAGTCAGACGGTCCCGCCCGCTCGGCCAAGGATGGACGCAGGAGAACAGTGTTGTGTGAACGTGTCGCCGAACGAACAATCTGGTCCCCGCCGTTGGATACCACATTCCGTGTGTTGTTCGCGCGTGTTAAGTGCAGCCAACAAAGTGTGATCATCGTGGCTGGAAAGGCTCCAGGTGTGGAAAACGCGCGACCTCTTCCCCCGCGTCTCTGTGTATGTGTGTTTCTCTGTGTGTGACCGTGCATACGCCGCTGCTGCGTGAATGCTCTGGCCTCTGGCTCTGCGTGCGTTCGTCAGTCCCCCGTGTGCACGGCCTGTACGTGTGTACATTTTGTTTTACATGCGGCGCTTGCGCGGCTGTTTCGCGGCGATTCGCGTGCACGCGCGCCTATTCGCTGTGTACAGTAGCCGCCTCTCTGTTTGTCGCTCGCGTGTGAAAACGATCGGGTATTTGTGAATGCTCCCGCCTTGCCTCCCCCTTCCTCCCTCCCTCGTCGGGAACACGGTGCGTCCCAAATGATAGGGGAACGTCTTCCGGTGTTAGAGATGTACCTCGAGCGTACGTGCCCGTGTAGTAGCCCCTCTCCGCTCGTCGACAACAATAAATGAACGAGTCGAAAGTTGACAGCGTTGCGCGCTAGTATAGGTAACACGAGGAAGACACTTGGACTCCCTTATCGACATTAAACGATGGATGACGCGCGATAGCGAATCGCTGATTAGCCATCACGTTCTGACAATTGGATATTACTCTTGTGGAGTCCGTGGTCGACACGTTGACGGGTTCCTTGTTTCACTTCGTCACAGTAGTAAGTTTCTCTCGATTGGTATTCCCTGCCGTCGACATCCGAAGCCACTTGCGTGCCCAATTTTTATGCACAGAGACGTGCGAGATCGCGTCTGCTATCACCAGCCAATACTACTTTCTATACTGAATTCTGCGCAAAACACGCCCGAATTGCGTCTCCTCCACTACGACTGCCTGACTCCTCTGTATGTATTTCCGATCTACTGTTATCTCTGTATAGACCAGGTTTTATTCGATAGCAAGCATTTTAAGCGCAGTTGAAGAGTTTCCAGATTATTCCATTTCTAGTGTATTTGTTCGACATACCGATGTAGTGTATCGATTTCACTTCTGAGATAACGAACACCCGGTCAGATGTTTATCGGACCAGGTGAATTGTCGCCAGGTTTAAACTCCACTTGGAGCATCTTGGTATCGTTTTACATTTCCATTGATTCAAACAGCCTCGGGTTTTATCGGGCGCATCGAAGTGTCCGGAATTAGAAACTTTTAGGAGACGACCGTTGATAGACACATATAACGGGTTCTTCAGACCCCAGCATCTCGTGTGTTTCGATCCTCTCATTTCCGTCATAAAATCTCACGACACGCCAGCACCGTTCTCCGTTCGTCGCTTTCAAGTCCTTCTCCCTCGCCTCGGAGTTATCTCCGATGGAAGAGGTCCGAGGCGAACGGTGGGCAAGGAAGTCGTTCGAATTTCGTTATTTCCGGGTATGTTAGCATCGGCATGTTGCTCGCGGATTTGTGTCCTAAAATTTTCCACCGACTACTTCAAAGCAGCAAACATGCTGCTTCAGTTTCGGGAGTTTCGGGTATACGTGCTACAGTCTTTGCGCTATTCGCTTCTATATACCATCTACCTCTAGGTCGATCTATCTTTTCCTATTACTCGACGCCGACAATTTCTGTGTCTGTCTGGAAAACCTTAAGGCAGCCGCACGGGTGGGAACTCACGGAGCTGCGTGATTAACTGGTTTCGACTTCGCCGGGTCCGTAGGTAGCGGTATCTTCTCGCTGTCGAGCTCGATTTATTTATCCACCGCGGAGAATCTCTTCGAGCATCGAACTTGCACGAAGAGGGGACACTCGATAAGAAACAATTGCGACGAACTTGCCCCGGATTTATAGACGAGGCCACGAATCAGATCCCTTTCAGCAAACCTTTTTCCCCTGATTCATCGTCTAGTTCCATAATTGAAATTCCAAGGTATTGGATTCTTATGGTAGTCGATTCTTAGGGTACTGGAAGATTTCTTCATCCTCTCAAGGTAATCGATTGCATTTCCATAAGAAACTTTCGACAAACTCCAGATACGTCCGTTCCGAACGATATTTCGCAAGTGTTTATCTATTTCCGTCAAGGGATCAGACGACGGTCACTCGAACTATTCTCCGAGACGCGTCCCACGATCCAGCGGACTCGGAGTACGATAACTGAGCTCTAATCTCTCGACATCGTTCGCCCGTATGTAGAAACGTTTCTCGATCGAACGATAACATCCCGAACTACGCCTCGACCTGGACGGAGGAAAAATCTCTGCTTATCCACGAGGATTTGATCGTCCCTTTCTATACATGTCTCTGGACTTGGTCCAAACAGCTTCAGCAGGTTAGGAGATCGAGCTTCAGGGGGGAACCTCTGTGTCCATAATTTAGCAAACGGTGTAGTCGCTTTGTCAGATCGCGTGTATTTACACTGGGTAGATGTTTGCGGTCGCGGCGGCGAACGAAACAAAAACGCAACGATGCACGCCTGAACAATAGGTGGCAAGGGGGGGGGAGGGGCATAACGCGCAAAAGTGGCTTCGATTTCGGGTGGTTCCGGGGGGTATAATAGCCCGGCGTTCTGCGCTCTCCTCGAGGCAACACGGCATGACGCACGTCAAAGATGCGAGCGTGCCGGGTGACTGTACTCTGGGTTCATCGTTCTCGGTTATGTAATGTTCGACCGTATGGTGCAAGCGCCTCGACGCTACTCGTGGCGCTAGAGTTGTCGGACGAGAGAACCACGATATAGCAGAGCCGCTCCGAGCCGCGCACCGAATCCTCTTCGCTCCGAAACAGTAGTCGGGCCGCGGCCTGTGTACGAGAGCGATGCATAGACGAGTGCGCGCGCGCACATCGTCGCTGTTTCTTTCTTTGGGCAGTCTTGTCGTCTCTGTTCAACTGACACGCACCCTCTTGCTTCTCTCTCGCTTTAGCGCCCTCGCAGGCGCAATATAGACACGGCGTTACCGAGCTGAGAACGAAAATAGAGGGCAACGGGAGAGCTACTGCAACAGCCGCATTTCTTCTCTTTCTCTCCTTTCCCCTCTGACGTTTCGTATTTCTGTTGTCCCTCTCTCTCTCTCTCTCTCTGTGTACCTATCTCTTTCTCTGGTGTTTCATCGCTGTTCGTTTTCACGCGTTTTCCCGATATTGCACGAATACTCCATTCGGCCCCCGGGGTGTATTATTTTGATTGCTACCCGTAGCGATAGATCGTCTCGTCGTGAACGGAGGAGACCGGAGATCGATGAGCAAAATGGGAGAGAGGTTTTAGCTCGAGACGGAATTTGTCGCGTGCTCTCCGCCGATGATGCCGCGCGCTCTGGGCATAAACCCCGGGAATGATTTAGGGTTGCTTCGGGGTGGGATCGGGGTGTATTCTTGGTCGAAATCCAGGTTATAGGGCGTATAAATAGGCCTCGTCTGGAAATTACTTTAGGGAGCCTTGAAATTAATATGTTTAATCTCGAATAGTAGTACGCTCAACTGATCGTTTAATAATATATTCTTGAACTAGGTTCAACTATTGAGGAAACACGAGTAAACGTAATTTTTTTACGGAAAATTGAGACCGTGATTTACGGAGATAATATTTTTTTACAGAAGTTTGAAGTAATTTGAAACAGTTTTACACGAAGTTTCGAACAGTTCCGTGGCGAAGTATTTGAGAAAGCAAAGTCTAAAGGTACATTGCGCTCATGCGGCTCTATCGAAGAAGGGAGAATCGGTTACGTGTCAGCACTAATTTTCCGCGACGAACGATCCTCTTCAGACCGCGGAAGAAACAGTTCCCGTGTCTCTCGGGGACATCGTATCCCGTTTCTTTCGCGGGACATAGCGCAGAACCGTTTCAAAGTCGATGGTTCACCTGATATACGATCCAACGATCGATTCGACGTCCCGAGTCTACAAAGTATTCCACGAAAACCATCCGCTGAAGCTGTTAGCGACGATTTTCCTTAATTACCGGTCTGTAGAAAATAAGACAGAAGTGTAATGTGAATAATTATGAGTGATCCGTAGATGATTAGAGGGAACCGATTAAATTAAGATACCACCGAAATGTGTTCAAATACGAGTTATTAGTGAATTTTAAATGAAACACGCGAGTGTGAAACGTAAATGGAGGGAAGTCTCTCAACATTCGGTGGGCCAAGTTGGGGGGCGGACAGTACGAGCCCTCAGCCACCGGAAACGCCGAGAACGAGAGCACCGGTTCAAGCTACAAGTCGAGAAAACACCGTTTTGGACGATCGTAGGCTTCAAGTCAATTCCATACGAGGTACTCGAGAACGATCGAACCTGATGAATAAATCATCAGATCATTTATTTTATTATTGTCCCATGAGAACAGCAAAATCAAAGATCTTCGAGGACACTCTTTAAAAATGAATAGCATATTACTTCATTAAACAAATTTTATTTAGAAGATATAGGTACTTATATAGAAATTGTATAATCGGTAATTTGTCAATGAGAAAGAAAACTTTTGTTTTTTAATTCTATAAACTACAATGTCTTGTTAATTTTATCCTTCGAGGAGTGTTGGAAGTTAAGACATTTTTAATTACAGTTTTCGTATTTAGGAGAGAACAAGGACACCATTTATAAAATTTTGATGTATCGACGTATTCACGATTAGAAAATACAGGAACTAGGGAATGAAAGACGGCTTTCTATTCGATCGTGTTTATGGTACCAAAGCGTCTCACTTCTTTTTCGCCTTGATTTTCCAGTAGAAACAGCGCGATGAATTTATCGCCCCGTTATCGCGCTCCATTACGGCGATACGAAATCTCTCGGCGAGAGAGACTCTAGCGGACCCGGTCATGATGCATTTAAACGCAGCCACGGTTGTATCGCAATGGTAACCGCGGTCTAGTATTGTCTTCCAATCGAAAGGTTATCCATAAATATACTATGTGAGAACGACCAATGGTGTGATGAACTTTGACGAGTCGGGAGTAAGCTGCCACGCGGTCCACACCTACTTTCTGACACACGTACCGCTATGACGAAACGACGAAACGATCAATGTATTACTCGTTTTCGCGAAAACAATCGGTCCGATCTAAAATTGACCGTAGCTTGTATATTTCATACATGAATAATCTTAAAAATAGAAAATATCTCTGTTACTGTAATATCATTCACGTGCTCATTTTTTTAAAAAATTGGGTACAGGAAACGAAAAATTATAGTATTTGACAAAATATATCTTCAACAAGTGATAATAAAAAATATTAATTTTAAAAGCTATTGTTTCATGTTACATAGTGTGGCCATTATATTTTATATTCTTTCAATAAAGATAGTCTTATTGAAAAATAGTGGAGGTACTCACTGATAAACAAGCTGCTTGGGAGTCAAAGTGATCAATTTCATTGTGATTCTATTTTATATTTTTCAACCCATAAAACTATGTCAATCCGAGCCATGAAAACCAAAATTCAAATAATCTAGTATATGACTCTCCTTTTTTTGTTGTATATTTAAAACTAAATTTTATATCATAATCAATTGCTACTACTTTCTCTTCCACTGATTTGATCACTTTGACTTCTGTGACGGCTCGAATGGCATTTACAGTACTAAAACCAATTTCTACAGATGCCATTACGAAACGAAAGAACATTAACGATCTTTTCGTAATCTTCTTCTTAACGCAATATGTACAAAGGAGACAGATTTGTAAGAAATCATCCAATCAGCTGTATCAACTCGGCTTAAAAGAGAATCTGCTTCTTTGTGTTTTCCAGCCCAGATCGAAATAATCCCGTGCAAGGTGTGCGGCGACAAGAGCAGCGGCGTCCATTATGGTGTGATCACCTGCGAGGGCTGCAAAGGCTTCTTCAGGCGGTCCCAGTCGTCGGTCGTTAACTATCAATGTCCACGGGCCAAGAATTGCGTGGTCGACCGTGTAAACAGAAACCGGTGCCAGTACTGTCGGTTGCAAAAGTGCCTACGCCTCGGCATGTCCAGAGATGGTGAGTGCACATTACTGATCGGAGCCTCCGTTTTCTTGTTCCCCTGTCAAGGTCCCGAGGAGTTACATTACTTAGCCTTTTGATACGCATCGGTAATCAGCGGAGTTGACGTCATCACGTGGGCAATCGATTATAATTTATCAATACAATTATAAAACATCGATTAATTATCCAATTACTATGTTCAATTTAAAGGTATCGACTTCCATCAATGTCAGAATCAGGAATTATGGCCATTCCTTTATTACAATTTTCGAGAATCAGGAAAAAAATACAGTGTTTTCCTTTTCATTGTCAGCGGTCTGATAGGACGTCTAACATTAGAACTGTCGATGCAATCAAAGTGACATGCTTGCAAACTATTGTAAAAATTATTGAAATGTTGTTAACAGTACATTTTACGAGACTTTTCGCTATTTTTACTACAAGATACAGGATGATGAAAATAGGTGTTCATAAATTCTAGAGTAGATAGAATGAATGTTTTCGAAGTTATGAAGAATTTTTTGTTTCGGTTAGGGGATTGACTTTCTAGCTCTCTAGCTTAGGGAGCTATCCTACCGTATGGAAACAGTTGACTAGCTTATCATTCCTTTTTTTCCTGGTTACAGAAGGTTTTCTGAAATTTTTTGTTAGTATTTTTACAATTTTCTTCATTGTCTCCATACGGTACAATGAAGAATTACTCCCGAAGCTAGAAAGTCAATCCCCTTAACCGAAACAAAAAATTGCTTATAATTTTGAAAATATTAACATTTCGACCCATGATTATTAGAAGTTTGTTCACCATTTGGCGAATACAATCTACCCTACAAGTTATGAATCCTTTTTTTCATCACTGTGTATAAGTGAAGAAATTGATTAGCTTATAAATCTGTATAATTTCGTAAAACTGTGGCTTTTATCGATCTAATGGAAATACATATATACGTTAATTGTTGATAGTTCTAGCGTTAAGGAAAACTATCACCGTAAATAAACCGATACCCCTTGTCAGCGTCCAGCTGGTAGACCCCACCGACACGGCATGAAATCGCCAACGATATGAAAAAAAGAATTTCTTTGTTTCCCACTATCATCGCTCGTTAACTTACCCGACACGCGAGCGTTCTCCCACGTTTCCATCGGTATACGTCGCCAACGCAAAAATACAGATCGAACGTCGGGGAAAACCTCCTCGCGAGTTACCTTTCAAAATCAGACGGGAACACTCGGTGACACACGTGTATGGCACGGTGAAAAATTAAATTCCATCGAAGTGGATGTCAAAAGATATGTCGCGATTGCTCGTCGATGGTACGTCGCGTGGAATGCAATCGTTTTGCGTTTGTTCTGTTCCGGCTGATCGGTTCTCCAGATTTATACATTACCATGACGACGTCACTTGTAAACAATTCGATTCGCTGTGCGCACGTCTCGCGGTTTGGTCGCAGCAAATCAGATACACGGGGATAGCGGCGGCCACGCGTGCCGCTCCGGGGTGCACGACCCTTTATCGGAGGCTGTCCAGCCCTCCTCTCGACCCGAGGCCCCCTCTGCGTCTCCCCTACACCCCCGCAGACCTCGGTCTGTCTCTCTGTCTCACTCCTCTCGACTCGGCTAGGCCTCTTACCGCGTTGCTACACCTTATCGGGCCGAGTCACAGCCCGTCTTAGACACGTTAACGACATTCATGCGCGGCCATCTAGGTCTGATCTTCAACGCGTTAGCAGGTAGCTTCTATAGTCCTTCCTTTAGTTTGCAATTAATAATATATAGTGCACAACCGCAAGAATAGTGTGACAGGTTGGAGATTTTTCATTTTCATTTTATTCCGTGAAATATAATTTAATATGTAGATCCACCATCCGGAAAAATGAGGAGGTTCAAGTCCAATAGTTCGAGCGATATGGTGCTATTGTCACGCTGTTTAATAGATGAAACGTAATGAATCGGTTTCTCTTCTTTTGGCTGAAATATTATGTGCTTTCCACTTTTGTGACAGTTTTCTTGGTGTGCGGTATACAGGGTGAACCACGAATCGTGATCAGTAGAAACTACTCTGTTATTAGCAGTCCGATCGAAAATGTTTTTGTCAGGTATAGCATGGGTTTAAGAGAGCTTTAACGTGATTATAGCAAAGTTTTTGTCAACTTTTTCTTTTTCATGATTTTTCAAGGTCACCTTCAATTTTTTGCAAATACACCTATAATTTTTTTACGCCTGTCTGTTAGAGGATTTCAAGATGAATTCGGTAAGTATCATAACATAACTTTTATCTTAATTTTTTCATTACATACATTATATTAATTATTATATAAAATAATAATAAATTAATAAAATTGACAACAAATTTGCTACAATCATGTGAAAGCTCTCTTGAAACCATGCTATACCTGATAAAAACATTTTCGATCATACTGCTAATAACAGAGTAAACTCTAATGATCACGATTCGTGGTTCACCCTGTATAGACATCGAACGAACACGTTGTGCCATCTTTTGGGAATGGAAGTACATTAGAGTCTCCCGTTTCCGAACTAATAGGAAGGCATAAGTGTTCGGATAAAGAAACTTTCTGAACAAAGAAAGTACAGTAATAACTCGATTATGCAAACTGATAAAAACAAAAAATCACTATTTATTACACAATATTCGCATGTGCAGATAGTGTTAACAAAAATCTATTTGAAACGTGTTCTTCCCGTGCATAGATGTTCGGATATCGAATGCTCTACTGTACTTCATGGAGGATGATAATTTCGATTGCATCGAATAGATGATAATAAATGTAAATGTACAATGGAAAAGACAGTATAGCATAGTAAGCTGGTATTGAACCTAGTACAGAATGTGCTTCAGAAATTAAAAGTTGTGCAATAATAAAAAAAATGGAACTAGATAAAGATGCAAAATGAGTATGATAAACGAGATTTAATTATGCACAGGGGGAAGAGCGAAAGCCAACGAGAAATAAATTCGCTGTTATTAAAACTCAGGCAGTTGAGCTATCCTCACCCATGATTTAAAAAAAGTTATTAATATGTCGTATAAATTCTTCTTGACTTGAGATTTCAATTTTAGTCAGTCGTTTTAACGAACTTTAGTATTTATTGTACGAGTGTAACGATGCTTTATCGATATTTTTTTGTAAGTTTCTACGAAACTTTTTGCATCCACGTCCTGCGTTTTGTATTGTACCGTTCACGCTAGAAAAATTCTCATTTAGATTAGTAATGTCTAGTCATTATTTTGTATAAATTACATTCAAAAATATGTCGGCTCTTAAAAAAAAAACAGTCACTTTCTTCAATGTGTGAGTTTTGAGAAAATAAGGGAAACCGCACGTTGACGGAAATGTACCGTTATTTATGAGAATTTAATTTCCTTTGTCAAAATCGCGAAGAATTTATTCAACAAGCTTATCTTTGAGACCAGTGCATTAAAACCAGCTCGTTACCAGTGTCGTCTGTGTCTGCTGGCTTTTTTCAAATCGAATAAATTTCCGTCAAAGTATTCTATACGCGCGATTGTGGCTGAAAGACGAATTGTCTTTGAAGTGTCCGCGGTGTTCTCGGGAATGTGTACGTATGCTCATTGGAGTGTTCTGCAGTCTGTTTCGTCCGTTCGTTTCCGTGAGTGCTTGTAAACTTTTTTAATGAACACTCGCCCGGTTTCCAGGTTTCTACCGTCAGATAAAAAACCCAAGTCTGATAAGCAGCAGTCGAAAAGCAGGACGTTGCGGTCGGATCAAAATAGGAACCGCGATTGTTTCTTTTTTATTATTCATGGAAAGGAACATCACTGTCGTAAATTAAATCGACCGAATTACAGTGTTACTATGGACAATAGTTGGAGTAATTAACCCTCGTCCACTGTTCAATAAATTACGGAAATATACTTACCTGTAGACTGATCGTTATTTTTAGGGGCTTATAATATTCACCGTGAGGAGTAAAAAATATCTAATCAACATAAATCCTGAATTCAATTTTTTCGGTGTAAAATCAATTTTTGTGTTTGTGAGAGTTCTATATCCTAAGCGAGTCTTTTCGCAACATATCGAATGTAAACAGAATAAATTGATTTAAAGATACATCGATTCAGGGCTGTACGACAATAGGCAATACGAGATACGGAAGGAATATTTGAAAATGTACGTCGAGCTCTGATCCGCAGATGTGAGTTTTATATGAAAACGGAAGGAAGACATATTGAACATCTGTAATAAATGTGAAAATAAATTTCTGTATTTTTACATGTACTGTACATGTAAACTACTATTGTTAAAATATAATTACAAGCTTCTCTGATAAATGATATAATTAAGAATTAACATCTCAGTTCGGGTGAAATTGTCCCTAACAGTACGCAAGGGTTAAAATGTGGCCCGTATAAGAGAAATTCTTGCTACCAACAGAAGTGCTCCCAATCGTTCGAGACGCTGATAAGACCAGAGCTCGAAGCTAGGAAATAGATCGATTCGACGGCATACAAGATGTTTCGAAATACCCTAATCGTGCAGGTCGGTTCCCCCGATAATCGTCCGCCTTCTCACGACCCATCGTTTGCAAGTACTCGATAAATATCCAGAGTCTCGTCTCTAGCATCCGACGCTACTTACCCGAGTACCTCCTCCCCCTAATAGACAGTTTAAAATAACATTTATCGCCCGAGTGATCTGAAGTCCGACACCAAGACCCGTCCAAGCAAAATCCATAGGCCTCCTATCCCCTACTACGTACTTCAACGACACCACGATTCCGTTTCATCAAACCGCCTAGTGTCGCAACAGTAACGCAACGTGCCTTCTTTCTGGGATCATTGACACTGAATTATTTGACGAGTGCGTGAGAACGATATCTGCTATCAATTGAAGCACACCATCGAAATAGAGTATCATCATTGAATTTTTTAACAGAACAATCCTTCCAGAAACTGGGTAGCTAGCCCTAGGCCTGCAACCCAAAAAGACCTTCTTTCCCGAATCAGTATGTAGTAACCCCCGGGGTTCGAAAGCCAAAATTCCAACGTCAAGTGGTGCCACCCCCGATCCTTGAAATACAAAAATACCCTCCGAAAATCCAAGTGTCTAGCAGCTCGCTGAGGCAGCTCCCAGAGGTCATTGACGCCTCAGGTTTCGTTCAATTCCGACCGTAGAGGCCCGACTGCTGGTGGGCCACGGCGTGGCGCTTCTCCGTTAGCCGAATGTCTAAATAGGCGTCGTGTCCCGAACGGAACGGAAGCGCGCGGTCACGATCGAGCGAATCCCAGCCGCGTGGATCTGGCAACGATAATCGCGTTACTTCTCACGAGGCCGCCGCCGCCGCCCGGCGCGTCCGGCAGTGTATTTGCGCCCGTTGATAAGGAGCCCAGTCGCGTCTCGGCGCAGCGTGTGCGCTCTCGCTCGCACACGCTTACCAGAAAGTGCATCGTGTGCTACCGATGGGCGCGCGCGCGCGCGCACACTCTTCCTGTTGTCGTCTCTCTCTTTCCC
>NW_015373964.1:488864-502593 GCF_001272555.1 Dufourea novaeangliae
TCAAGTTGGATCGTTCTGTCTCCCTTTAGCGCGCGACGAACCAACACGCCCCGCGTCTCCCAACCCCTTCACCGTGTATTGGGGAACATCGTGACACCGCGTGTGCGTGAAGTCACGCGTGTGTGAGAGCCGGTCGAGATTTCTGGCAGCCGAATTGAATCGCGTAGCCCGCGAACGGAAGCGCGACTCGGTGCCGGTGGCCCTTTTTAGGGGATGCATGGCACGCTATGCAGTTTGGAACTTGGAAGGGGGGGGGGGTTTGTTTCGGGTGGTGAAAAGGGATAATCAAGTGGGTAGGATTAGAACTGCGATTCGTAGAGATAGACTGCTTGGCCATTTTTAATGAGAGCTTTAACCCTTGGATGATGGGGTCTGGGTCGATTTTGATTTCTGATTTCGGAAACTTCGTGCACCATTCCAGGTTGGAGATACTAATTAGCGTATCATGAGAATAGTAGCATGTTTTTAAGAATATTCGTTCTCAAACATATCTAAGGAGAGGTGTCTATGAGAGGATCTATCTGGACCTAGGTATCGCTCTCTAATCGATCATGAGGAAATTGGACACCTTCTGTTCTTGACTAAAGGAGTCGTTATTTGGGACCTTCTTTATTTAGGTTTTGAGCATCTTATAATAAAGGGTTGTTTGACGAAGAATCCGGTAATATTAGGTTAATCAACTGCAGAGGTCACTTCGAATTTCTTCTCTAATAGAATTAGTGGACTGGCATTCCAACGTGCACTTTTTAGAAAATCGATAAGATTTTATTTCCTAGTTTTACTTCAAGCCAGTTACTCGCGTAGTACGTCAAGGGTGGCCAGTGGCCTTCTAGGAAGTCAAGTGCTAGATATTGAACTGCCGTCATATTGGAGTACTGTTCGATTCCTTTTTCAACAAAAGAATGCAAATTAAAATTTAAGGGACGTTCTCATATTATACACTTTTCTGAAGTTGGGTCATAAATACATAAATATTCGGAAACATTCACATTATTCCCTTTAGTGTTACTGGCAGACTAAGCGAATCGAAAACGTAAATCAATTTCCATTTAATTTTTTTTATTATCAGTAACATCCCAATTTGTGCTAGTACATATTATTGGACACATATTATTCCACATAATAGCAGTCAAAGACACCGCCTCTAAAAGATTACTTTTGGAATAGCTTTATCGTCATCTAACATTACAAAATGCTCGTATACACGGCGTAAGACTGATCACTCTCGATGGAAGAGCATTTTTTCTCAACCAGTCCGAAGTTTCGGTGACAATGGCTCGTCGAGTGAGTCGCGTTGTCGTCTGAACTCGCGAATGAACTTGAGAAACTGGAGAACACGGAAGAAAAAGGAAGTCGGACGATTCAGGTTCTAGCGGTTGTTGAACGCTCCTCGCGTGACGTAGTACATATCGGGGGCCTGGTCTCTGTGTGCACATGTGCGTTTGTCCGTGTCTATGCGCACTTGTCCCATGTGTTCGCTCGCGGCGCGGTGACGTCACTTGGATGGGTGGGTGCATCTGAGCCGGCGATAACGACGACGAAGCCCGAGATGCAAAGAACTTCCGCGTTCTTCGAATCAGAACATTTCTTTGGGGCGTCGATGGGTGACTTAAAAGTGCTAGACGAGGACGCTCGTGCTTCGATCTTCATTAGGCTCACAGTCTTTGGAAGCGGATCGGATCGATACCCTATCTCCGGCGCTATGGCTCCTCCTGACGATGTACAAAGCGATCTTGGAGGTGGTGGAATTACACGAAAGTATCGATCTTCTTTTTCCAAATAGTATTTTTGTTTACAGATCATTAATAGAATCAGTAATCAGTATTATACACCAAGGAAATCACAGTCGTAGATAATCGCTCACGGGTCCAATAGAGCACAAGACATTCGACCGCTATTACCGAGTAGCAATCGTTTGGCTGAATATGACCGGTCCCCTGCACGACTAAAAATAAAATTTTAGTGACACGTGCGTTCAATTGGTGATTCCGAGCGATTAAACCTGGCGATTCCCTGTTACAGCCGTTAAATTCGGACGCATGTCGAAGAAGCAGAGGGAGAAGGTCGAGGACGAAGTCCGGTTCCACAGAGCACAGATGAGAGCGGCCTCCGAGACGGCGCCCGATAGCAGCGTGTTCGAGCATCAGACACCTAGCAGCTCGGACCAACACCACCCCTACAACGGAGGGTAAATACTCGACTAATTTTTACCCTCTAGGTGTTCCCGCGATGAAAATAATGTGTATATCCTGTAGTATCGCCTGATATATGTTCGGGTCCGGTGACGAGCTCGTTGCGAGACGATTGCGGACCAATATATTGCGAAAGGGAATAAACGATGACTAAAAATCCGGCCTGTAACAAGAGAATACCGTACTTCTTATGTGAATAATTTTACGCAAGAAGTGTCTCGGTGGATACTCAATGCAATTTTTTGTTAATGTTGGACCTGTTTATTTTTTTTTTTTTCCTATCAGGTACACCTATGGCGGTAGCGAGTACGCTTCACCCGGCCCCGGGACAGGCGGATCGGGCTATTACAACCATCAGGCGATGGCGAACTACGAGCTTAGCGCCGATTACGTCGACAGCACGACAACCTACGACCCCCGACCCTCCCAGGTCGCGGACACTGTCGCACCTGATACACCATCCGCTGTCACCGCAACTGGGGTTCTTCCCAGCGTGGTTACCACCGGTGAGTACCATACTCCAAGTTTCTATCGAACTTTCTTTTCAATGGGTCAGGTGTCAAGGGTGCTTCCGGTTTTCTTTTCTTCTTTTATGTGGTGGAAAGGGGCTCTAGCAGATTAATACAATGTTAAGGGGATTGTGACTTTTGGATAAAATGGTCGGATTAACATGGATCGAGGTCGGTTTACTTTTACTATGAGGAATTGGAACGTCAAGTGGTATTATTATGTTGTTATCTCAATGATTTTTTAATTTTGAATTTATGAATCTGGTGAATATGTTCTGGGTTAGTTTCAATTCTTTGTACTGAGATTTTACTTAAGCTTTACGTACCTCGTGATTTATTTTACCTTACACCTTTGTCAAGGATCCTTCTTTTAATTCCACGGATGTAGATGACCAAAAATTTCCATTGTTTTAAAAATAATTTAGTAATTAAATAATGAAGAATATTTTGGAAATAAATATCATCTGACCCCCTTATGATAGAGGCTATAAATTTGCTCAGTACATTAGTACTTCCCACAATAATAGTATTCCAGTATAATACTTCATTTCTCAAGCTTTGCACAGAATATCACGTTGCAACGGAGGTCCTATGAACTATCTCAAGGAGGAAAGTACTTTATTCCCGATTCTGCATAAACTGTCATCCGTGAATTTCTCGCAACGTATATTTTCAATTTTGATCGAACGGAATATAAAGTTACGCGACTGCCAGACGAAACTGAAGCAGTGCCAAGTCGAGAGTTTATAGTTCCATTAAAGTTTATTGTTAGCGAAGGAGCGGTAACAAGATGTCAATCGATGAACAACCAGCGCCAAGTAGTACTGGTCCCTTTCAGCGCCACGCGGCTGATACAATTATTGTGTTTATCACTGCCAGTTGACTGCACTGTGCATTCGGTGAATGATATTGATACTGTTGCTTGAAGTAACATTAGCAGTCATAAAGATACGATTGAATTGCCGTTTGAGAAGCGTGCTGGTGTTGTGATAAACGATTCCTCGGACAAAGGACACTACGTAAATATTGAACAAAAATTGTAATAGGTTCCTTGCTAAACCTTTCAATCGAAAACAAATTGTTGATTACGATGGTAAAATTCCTTAAAAAGTTCATAGAGACCTCCGTTTGTTATGAATAAATATCCTTAAATTCTGTGATGTCGATCTACGCTACCGGCTGAAAGATTTCTAGCCACACTGTATCAAACATATCATTTAGTGTCACATAAAAAATATATATGCTCCTCAGGATTCAGATACTCCTGAGGAACTGCAATAATTAATATAAAAATTCCAAATCTTTGAATGCTAACCAAGGTAGGGCGGATTCAGGGTTATTTTTACCCAACTACAGAAATCATCATATTCCTTCTTTATGTTTGAATATACTTAACTATACCTAAATACAATGTATACACATGAAAATATATTTATTATTTTGTACGCAATTCATTCTTCAAATCCGCATATAATGAAGCTTTAGTTATGGGTCAAGATATCCCTGTATCCGTCTGTCGCGTCAGTCCCAAAACATGTGTCTTCCGAGAGTTAATAAATATCCAACAATACCTACAAAACACTCTAACCCAATGATATCACAAGTGACCTAATCCTCTGCAACTCAAACTGACTAAAATAATCGCTTCAAGAACCAGCTTGTTTTACTTCCGCCCAAATCCCCATACAGTCCAACCCTCCTTCCAACCACAACCAATCCCGTTTTATCTTAGAACTCACAAGGAGATGATCCCAACTTCGGATCGTCGATTTCAATAGAACTTTTAAGACATGTAATAGCCTTCTTTCTCTTTATAAATCACTCCAATCTAGGGACAGATGCTCGAAACTTTCCGAGCTATTCGCTCTTGAAGTTTTCTGCGTGATGTCGCCCGATTATTCGCAGGTGATGTAACGTCGGGGTAACGTTCACGGTTTCTACCGTAATGTTGTTAGTTCAAATACGTGCCAAATACGTCCTAAATACATCTCAAATACGTCCTAAATACGTCTCAAATACGTCCAAAAATCTTTAGAAAAGACGTCTTTGAACCCTGACAGTCACAGTAAAAACCATAAGACATTGGTAAAAAGTAAATACTTCCAAAACGTTCGCATGGCTTATCTCCATACGGTGGTGATTTATAACGAAGAAGAAGCCTACTACACGTCCCAAAAGTTTCATTAAAACCACCAACCGAAAGTTAGGGCCCCAAGTGTTATGTCTCTCTTCCTGTCAGTTCTCGTGTCACGAAAACGCAAAATTGCTGCCGCGAAACCGTACACGCTCGTCGAACGAGGACAGGTGAAAGAAAAAAAAAAGAAAACAGCGGATAGGAAGCGGTCGGACCGAGTGAACTTTGACTTTTCCGCGTATACCAGGAAAGTCGCTGTCTGCCTCGACGACCGGAAGCAGCACGGGGGGTAGTGGTGGAGGTAGTAGCGGTGGCGGTGGTAACGGTGGTGGAACCGGTGGCGGCGGCACGGGAGGCGGAGGGAGCGGTTCTGGCACCGGTGGCGGTGCGGCCGCGAGCGGCGGGGGTGGCGGCGGCGGTGGAGGAGGCGGTGGCGGCGGTGGTGCCGGTTCCCTGAGCGGTGGTGGAATCGTTGCTGTGAAGCAAGAGACCACCGTCGAGCTCGCCAACCTGGGCCACGGCTCGTACACGATGGTCGACTCGACGACCTTTCTGAGCGGTCAGCAACAGAGGGTCAGCAATCCATCCGAGGACGACGAAGTGCCGAGTCTGCCCAGTATGTCCCATGCGAGATGTGAGGTTACGTTTGTGTCCCTTTGCATGGGCATGCAGCACGCTTTTCTCTGTCCGTAGTTGTCCCTTCTTTCTTTCTTCCTTTTTTGTTTTTTTTTCTGTACTCTTCCTGCGCCGTGTGTCTCGAGCTCTCGCTATTGTTGACGACCGTTGGCTCCGTTCTCTCTCTCTGTTTTTTTTTTCCGTTACTATTTTCTTGTCGAGTTTCGGGGGGAGAGCACGTTTTCTGTTGATGAACGTCGAGGACGATCAGGGGAGAAAAGTTTGAAAATTAGAAAAGAAAAAGTTGAACGGGACGGCGCAACGTGATCTATTTTTCTCGTTGAACTTTCTCCTCTGGTATTTTTTTTTCTATTCCTCCGGCTGGCTCCCTTCTGGTCTCCGGTTACACAGTCGAGTAAGAGATGCGACTTGTCCCAGTCGCGTAACTCGACCTATGTACCGGGAACGGTGGGGATGCTCTTTGATTCGAAAGGAAATTGATTTTCCTCGACTGGAAATCATTTCACGCTGGTCTGTACACTTTGTACGGTGAAGTGAACGTGTTCTCGTTCACTTGCATACTATAATGTCTAAATTCTAGAAGCTGTACGTCTGTACTTTTATTTAGTTTCTATATTCTTTCATGTAATGTTTCAGTCATTATAATTGTGACCACGTGTTTAAATATTTCTTAATTCTATCAAACGGAAGTTTCTACTTCGTTAATGGTGTAAGTGACGTAGCATAGTTTAAGAGCGAAACGAATTTAATTAATGCCAGCCAAGTTGAAACATCACTGACTGAGTCCGCGCAAGCAGGAACGAATCAAAGGGACTGAATTTCTGACGGTGCAGGGTCGTACAAACTTCGTTGACTCGAAAACCGGATTCAAACGGCTGTACTAATTCTAGCTATAACGTAGTTTGAAATTGCGGCAATTATAGAGATTTATACAACGCACCAGCCGATAGATCCTCGTGGCTCAGTTTGGCCCACGAAATCTTAAGAAAACGTGCTCTCGCATTCTGTGTGTCAGAAAAGAAAGAAATCGGGTGTATTCGATATTAAAACAATTCACCAGTCGCAGTCTTGTGTCGTCCAACGATCTGTCTCGCTTTCATGTTGTTACAGTGTCTACTAAACAATCATTTTACTAAATGTCAAACAGTTGTCTATTGTTCTGTGATATATTCGTTGATGTTAGTATGTCGCTATTTTTTGGAATGTAGAGAAATTAGATTTGTGTGGTTTTTAAAAAAATGTTTTATTCGATAAAACATTATCAAATGATCACATTTCAACCGTATGTTCTTTCTCGTTTTCGTAGATCCCGCACAGATCAGCGAGCTGCTCTCGAAAACAATAGCGGACGCCCACGCAAGAACGTGTCTGATGACGACGGAAGAGATCCAGGAATCCTTCCGGAAGCCGCACGACCTCTCTAGATTGATCTACTACAAGAACATGGCGCACGAGCAGCTGTGGCTCGAGTGCGCCCAAAAACTAACCGCCGTTATCCAGCAGATCATCGAGTTCGCCAAGATGGTTCCTGGATTCATGAAGCTCTCGCAGGACGACCAGATTGTTCTATTAAAGGCTGGTGAGTAATATGAGTTTGTGGATATTCTGAGATTTTACTTTTTTAATCATTTATCTCGTACTGACATTCTATATTACGTGAAATTAATATACCTGAATAGTGAGTGTTCCCTTTCCTATTACTTTAGTATAAAGTTCCTTTTAAATATTTCGTAAGTCCCTTTCTATCGGACAATAATTCATCTTCAGATGGAATATCGTTTCTTGTAAACAGAAACGACAAATTGTGTTATCAGTGAAGTAAGAGGTGCTAGGTTTGAGTAAACTGACGAAGTGTTGATGATAACGGCGCAACTTTCGTAAACATGTGTTATGCAGACGTTGATTTTAATTGTGTCTATACACGGGGGACTGAATACTGTTCCAAATAAAGACGAAGTTGTTCTTCAATACGGAATTCTAATTTTATCTGTGTCTCCGTTCGGAATGTAGGGTTTTGAGTAGTTAGACCATTTAAGAGCGAGTTGACTACATTTAATTATGGTTTAGTACTATTTTTCTAGTAAGATAATGAAAATGAAACTTCACAACTGATATCTACTTAAGTCGATGAGTATTAGAAATCATTTAGGATTCGAATGATTTAGAAATCATTTAAAACTCATTATCAATGAGAATTAAAAACCATTTTAAATTAAGTTCTTTCAAAATTAATTTATTTCAGTGCAATTAAACACAATCGTTTATGTTTACAGGTTCCTTCGAGTTGGCTGTGCTACGTATGAGCAGGTACCTTGATCTCCAGCAGAACTGTGTCCTCTATGGTGACACAATGTTGCCGCAGGACGCATTTTACACGACGGACACGGCGGAAATGAAGCTGGTTTCTTGCGTGTTCGAAATGGCCAGGAGTATTGCCGAATTGAAGCTTACGGAAACGGAGCTCGCGCTTTACAGCGCAGCGGTTCTCTACAGTCCTGGTTAGTATAACTTCGAGCAGAATGTGTCAGGAAAAAAAATTAAGAAACGAGATTACACGATATCTATAGAAATAATATAATAAATATAATTATAATTTATTTCTTTGGTGTATATAGGGTGTCATGTAATTGGTGGTTCAACCGGATAGGGGGTGATTCAACGTGTAAAAATAAGTTGAATAATATGCAATAAAATTTTTTCGTTTGAGACTTTATTTTCGAGAAAATCGACTCTGAAGATCTGCTGAATATACGGGCAATTAAATAGGACTTGGCTAGCGCGTCTGTTTATTGCATTCCGTTCCTACTTATTACCATGACCAATACACGCCTTTCAGATTAATTTTGAAAGTCGATTTTCTTAAAAATGGATTCTCAAATGAAAAAATTTTATGTTATCTTTTCGACTTATTTCTTCACGCAAATTACCCTCGATCCGGTTATACCACCAGCTACGTGACACCCGGTGTATTAATTTGAAGTGTATAAAGTATTCTTCAATTTTTATAAATTTTTATTCAAATTCCAAAGTTTACTTCTCTTCAAATGTGATTTGAAATTTTTAAACGGAACTACAGATAGTATGGATAGGGCAGCATTGATTACCCTTGTAAATCAACCCATATAAATATGTAAAGGTTGCCAGTCGTTATAGGCGTGTTTTTAAGAGTCAATATAAAGCAAGATGGAGTACTTTGATAGAGGGAAAGAAGAGATCGTCCTATTACGTTGCACAAAATGAATACAATTATGACCGCTTGAACTGTTTCGGTCCTCGCAGTTAAAAGAATTCTTCTCTTTCATAGTCGATTGCTGCTAACGATAATCGGGATGAAATTAATTCGACAGGCATAAAAGGGATGCAATTAGAATTATTCAATTCACTTAACGACGAATACTAAAAAGAAAAGGAAAATATTAGACGAAAAGTGAAAGATGAAACGAATATCCACGGACTAGAGAATTTTTATTTAATAATTAGCATAAATAATAGAGAAATAAACTTCAGTAAATCTGAAACATCTTAAAGTGTTTAAAAATACAAGGTGATTCTCTCACTGCTAGGGTGGTAAGGCAAGTCGCCTGCTTTATCGTTTAGAAGCCACTACCTGCCCCTGCTGAGCAGCCTATACGCGTGACAGAGACAAGCGAGTGTCTCTGCTCAGCAAGGGTAAGCTACCGATGACACCTTTAAGGTCACGGTACCTAAACGAAAAAACAGGTGACTTGCATTTCAACCCTAGCAGCGAGAGAATCACCCTGTACTGAAAACACTTAGTAATTCGTCTGGTAATTATTACAGCTGCTTCAAAGATATAGCGTTAGCCATAAACCTGACCGACCCTAAAGTTTATATGCTTCGGTAGCCTAATCCTGTCACTCGATACCCTTGAGTTATAAAAACTGTGCTCGACCATCGTTCAGGGGCGTGCAACGTCAATTTGAGATCGGATTTTCCGTTTTAATGTAATTAAACAAATTCTTATAGCGTGCTAATTTCAGATTTAAACTACTTCTGGCCCTTTACATTTCTTTCAAATATTCCAGTCTTTTTTGTTTCATTCCTTGGTACCCCATAGCTGAAAGTGGCCTACGACACTGAGTGCGATGGGACACAATAGGCCCCCCGATGATCGAGTACTAATGGCTTAAGGGTCGGCCACGTTTATGGCTAACGCTATATCTTTGAAGCAGCTATACCTGTTGCCACGTCTCTATACCTGCAAGGTCAATTACACCCGACGGAGGTTCAATAACAGACGAAGCTAAAAGGCACAAAGACCACCCAACCAATCGTGAACATTGACTTTCAGATCGGCCAGGACTGAAAGGGCTAGCGGAAGTGACGAGACTGTCGCAGGCGGTGATCAGGGCGCTCAGGTCGGAGTTGGATCGTAACCACGTGTCGCCGATCAAGGGCGACGTGACGGTGTGCGACGCGATCCTCGCGAAGATCCCCCAGCTCCGGGAGATCTCATTGCTCCACATGGACGCATTGGCGAAACTGAAACGTTCCCAGCCGCACCTCGACTTCCCGGCCCTACACAAAGAGCTTTTCAGCGTCGACAGCTGAACGATCGACGCGGCGCAGGGCGTCCCGACGCTGACGAACAAAGCGGTACGCGAGTAGCGCCCGGGCCTTGCTCTGTCAAGGTGAGTTCCACCGTCCGGAAAGGAAACGACGGAGAAGGGCGGCACGTGTGTCTGTGCGCGTCGACGACGACGCAACAACAAGAGTCGCATCTCGACGCTGCCCTGGGAAGTGTATATGTCTGTGTGTATGTGTGTGTGTGTGTGTGTGTGTGTGTGTGTGTGTGTGTGTGTGTGTGTGTGTGTGTGTGTGTGTGTGTGTGTGTGTGTGTGTGTGTGTGTGTGTGTGTGTGTGTGTGTGTGTGTGTGTGTGTGTGTGTGTGTGTGTGTGTGTGTGTGTGTGTGTGTGTGTGTGTGTGTGTGTGTGTGTGTGTGTGTGTGTGTGCGCGCGCTCGCGCGCGCGCGCGCGAGTGATCGAGCGAGTGCGCGTGTGTTCGCGCGCTTGGGCGTATTGTTTTTGGGGGCCGATCGAAGGTCGAAGGGTTGCGGAGAACGTTTAGTGGTTGCGTGCAACGAGATTGCCCCCATTTGCTGCCCAATAGATCAGGGCACGCTACAGGACACCCAGAGTCCTTCTGATATGTTCGTACTATTTTCATTTGGCGACCGCTGTGTACTTCTCTGTAGCTTTAAACGAACGTGACAAAGTTATCGTTCCGCGCGTGTACCGTACAGGAGACCACCTGTGTGTTATTTAAGCGATACCGCACGTTTTGTTCTTTATTAATTTTTTTTTCTCTTGTTGTTACTACATATTTAATAATAGCGATTTGGAATTTTATAGATTCTCGAAATTGTCGATGGGTTTCTAAAGTACAAAACTTTGGCGGGGGGGGGGGCGTTGTTTTTTAGGACGAGACAAGCGCGTTGTTGTTTCTTGCGATTTGTTGGAATTCTTACTCTCTGTACGTTTGTTTGGTTCGCTCGTCGCTTGCACGATCTTACACTTCGAGCCCTTCGACTCGCGCGGGAGAATTAAGATCCACGGGGACAATCGTAGCCGACCGGCGTGCACGAGAGAGAGGAATCACGGTCTCGGAGATGCTTAAGGATGGTTGTTGTCGTTTCGTAGGTCATCAGGCGGTATATTTGTACATATTCGTTTTGTGGGTGTGTCATCGTCGTCTATATATTTACGAAAATTGTATGACGATGAGGAGAGGAAGCTGTTGCGTAACCGAGAGATAACGAAACAAAATCTTAATCTTATCTGTAAGACCTGCGCAACCCGATTCTACACGGCTGTCCGGGGTAAGGGAAGAGGGGGATACTCTGCGATCTTCGCGCCGCGGTGGGCACGATGTGTTTTGTCGGATCTTAAGTTTGAACAATGCAAGCGGACCCGGCTCTCGTGAAACAGAGATAATAGCCGCCTGTAATCGAGCGGGAAACAAGTAACTGTTCTTCTTTTATTCTGTTCTTCTCTACCATTTTTTCCCTTGCAATTAGCCTGCGATCGTTGTTAAGGATTCATCGTCTATTTCTATTCTTTTATCCGTACTGTTCGTATTTCGAAAAGCACGTAACTTGTTATTTATCATTTTACTTTTTTTTTTCGGTCAGAAACTGCGTTACTAGTACTATTACGATAACCATTAATATTATTAATTAATTAATATTACTATAATAATTATTATTATCCTTATTATTATTACGATTATTATTATCTATTTTATTTTCTCCCTCCATTTTCCTTTTCTTCTTTTTCGTTTGTTTTTTTTTTTTAAAAGAAAGGCTTTCGTTAATTTTGTTTCTCTCTTTCACGTGTACAAAATGCGATAGGATAATTCGTGGTTAAGTTTCTTCTTCTCGTTTCTTGTCATCCCACCCCCCCCCCTCTTCCAATCCCCTTCGTTCAAACCGCAATGTTTATTAGTCGTACTCGTTAAGTGAAAGTTACCTTGGGAGTTTCTGAGTGGAAAAATCATGCGAGAACGTTTTGCCGCGGAGAACAGTCTACCGGGTTTTTGGCGCGTGTTCGGTTGTGTATCTGGGTTCTCTATTGTCGAGCGTATCACGCGAGACGCTAACTTATTTTCAAGCTTAACACTTTTTCCACGGAGATATTAGACCGATACCCGTTATCTCCTAATCGTTGAATCGAATTTATTATTCTGTAAAAGAATAGACGACGACGGACGAACGAGGAAAAAAAAGCGGATAATATAGAAATCGAATTATAGTACTTTTCGAAACGAATGTCCGCGTACGGACGATCTTTTGTAACGCACAATAAAGTATTATAAGCGACTTAATCGTTACACCGTGATTTTGCTTTCTAACCTATATGGATGAAGTCTGTCGAAAAGAGGAAAAAAACCGCGCGAAAAGATCGTTCGAGTGTAATCCAATTACTCTAAAATCTCGATCGAGCTCATTCCAGAATTTTAATTTTCGTGACCGTTTTATTGTCTCTAGAGCGAGCACGTCGCCTACGAAAAATCGACCGTGCCGCTCGATAAATCGCGTTCGACGCAAAGTAAATACTTGTACATATTGTATAGAGTAATTAATACGAATCGTTAGGAGGGTTTATTTGTTTCACGCGAAACCCGGTAGGCGTCTCGCGATCGGTTCCCGCCAAGTCGATCCCGAGGACGCGTCGAGTTACATGCTTTTCCGTGCGCCGAAAGTTACTTGTTTCTGGTCGACGAAACGATCCTTCCTGGGAAGCGTCGGGGATGCGAACGTGTGGTGCGTGCGAAAAAAAGAACACTGCAGGATTGTAGGTTTAGAAGCGTGAAAGAAGAATTGTACAGGGACACGGGCGTGCCTAGGAGATCGGAACGGAAGTGGATGATCACGAAAGAAAATTGGCTCTCTAATGTGAACGTGAAACAATTCGTGAAAATTAAGCGCCTTTGTAACTTACATAAGTATAAGGTTCGAACTGATTAACTCTTATCTGAATTCGTAATGTTACGTTTAGTAGTAGGTCCGAGGGAATGGCTTGTCATTTTAGCGTAGAGACTTGTTATTCCGTACAAAACACCTGTCGAATCGTTTGTTCAAGATGTTCTGTCGAACAATTTCATGTAACTATTAATATTTCACCTCATTTAAAACCATTAAATGATTCTAACAGCACAAAGAATCATTTTTTACTCGAAAGTTAGATGGGCCTTACAATTTGGATGAGAGTTAAATCGATAACATGGGAACCGTTCATACTTGTTAGATGAAAATTCTCGTTTGAATAGAAAAATTGATTAATGAATAAATTATATAAGATTGTTATTTATGTTCTGTGGACGAAATTACGAAAATACGAAAATCGTGACCGATATCGGTAAATGGCGTCTCCCTTGGGAGTATTGTACAAGATGGCGGCCGAAGATCAGGTCTGACCATACCAGCGGCTCATCTACTTCCGTTCCGGTCCTCCACGACGGAAGTGGGGCAGAGGTCGCGTCCGCGTGCGACGCCTGGCGGAAGGAAAATACGAAGAAAAAAATAAGAAGAAGAAATAAACAAACCGACAAGAAACCACGACTCGTCATTGACTGAATAGATTCTATACTCGCGGTGCTTACGACAGGGAGCAAAAGAGGTACAAGCGTTTAAACCGTATATTCGTCTCCTTCCTGTTGCAGATTATTTCCTTCGTAATGAACGTATTGGGCCTTAAATAAACATAACATTTTTTTATAAATATATATATATAAAGTA
>NW_015373964.1:502632-641272 GCF_001272555.1 Dufourea novaeangliae
TATGTATATATATATATATAGAAAGAGAGAGAGGGAGAGCGAGTGTGTGCGTGCGAGCGAGAAAAATTATATCGAACGTGCGAACGTGAGGAGGCAAAAAGGGTGCATGCGCATGACTGTTAGGGGATTAAACGAAAAAAATCGCGTGAAAGAGAGACGATACGATAGACAAGACGAATGATTTAAAAAACGGAGTAAATAAGAGCGAGTGAGAGAGAGAGAGAAAGCGCGGAAGAAAGTTGCGTGACAAGTAATACACGAAAGCGGATAGCGATAGGGTGAGTGGTGTGAGCGCGAGAGGACTGAGAATATCAGTTGTTACGATACATACATAAAAAAAGTATATATTGTATTAATTAAAGTAATGCAAAAAAAAGATGTGGTTAACGGGCCACCGCCAGAACGGTCCACGGACTATAAACGAATCCACACGTATACAAATCCCCCCCCCCCCCCCAACACACAAACCTACCCAAGACATGTAATATATATCTATAGACGGTGGACTGGCGTGCACGATAGGATTTTGCTCGGATCGCCGTTCGCGACATAATAGAAAACTGAAATACACATTTAAACAGAAACGATGCAAAAGACCCCGGATGAAATAGCGTGATCGAAGTTTACGGGCGTCGGGGAGCTCGTGAAACATTGTGGATATCTCGCCGATACTTTACGTATGCGCGTATAATACGTGAAAAAAAACGCATACAAACATACACACAAAAGAGTGAGACATCCGACGGAATAGTGTCGGCGAGACTTCCAATTGTCCCCCGATCAGCTCGTTCTTCGTGGTAGTGGTACGCATAGTTCCCTCTGAGCTAATACTTTAGACTGTATATGTATACACACACTTGCATATAAATATATATAAATATATAATATTGAAAATGGTGAAAAAATTCCGGCGGCACGGGCAAGATTCGACGGTCCCCGCGCTTCAAAAGAAATCTAACGTGAGCAAATACGCGACGAGGTGTTAGAGACGTATAATATAAATAACGGAAGATAAAGCGACATATATTGTCCCTGGACCGGTCTGGCCGGCTCACGGACGCAACACGTGAAAAAATAAACCACACCGGCACACGGATACAGACACACACACACACACACACACACAACTACTACTACCACCACCACCCCCCGCAGCGAGTCGAAAAAAAAAAATATGAAAACGAACTCACGACACTTTTACAATACACGAGCCTGCGCGAGCGCGTAGATAGAGGTTTAATCGAGGTAATCATTATGTGCGCATTATAAACGTTTTGGTACTGTACGGCACTGTATGACGCGTCTCTTTATACGTAAACACGTACTTCTTATACTAAATAATAATAACCATCGCCGCGGTGAAGCCTCTCGAAGCGTTTTTTACGCACCGTTACCGGCTTTCCTCGCTTTCGTCAGGCCGGGGACACAAAACACACACACACGCTGATGGCATGACCGTCTTGTTTTCGAACGGAGAACCCGAGCGTACGACGATCCGATCTCCGGCGATCTTCGATCGGATCTGAGAGACCTGCCAACCATCCCCCCCCCATTCTAACACTTTGTGATACGCAGTCTGTATCGAGGTTGAAAACGCCATTCGAACGAAAGAAATTATTTTTTCTTTATGTATAGCAATTTTTAGCATAGCGAATTATTTTCTTTTTTTATGTTTAGCAATCAGAATAACAATCATTCTATGAGCTAATATGGCGACTTAAGGGCTGTAATGAAATTGAGGCTGCAGTACGAACTCAGCTCCATTTTATTGAACTGCGAATAAATGCTGATATAAAGACATCTATTAAAGTTAAAGAATTCTGTTATTTTTTCAGTCGTACAGTTTTCCTCTTATGAACGAACATGATGAGTTTTAACGTTTGCATTTGATTTTATTCTCCTAGCCGATTCAGCAGTTTATTTCTAACTAAAAAAAGTCAAACATGGGTGTATTGAACGTTTCAGATAACAAATATCATTTTTTAAATTTTTTATATAATAAAATAATGTAGAATTATTTATAGCTCACTTACACCGTCCATGTCCGTTGCTTTTGGATTCACGACTTTTCTACTGATATTGTCTTCTAAAGTACCTGCGTTCAATCGTAGATGTCTGAAAATGTCGATGGATTAAAATTTCAAAATTGGTCCCACAGCTCGATACCATTGGCGTAACGCAAAGTGTTTAATTACCGTTTCATCCTCCGGCGTGTTGCGAGACAGAAAGCGGTGAGAATTGTTGCGGCTTGTCTTAAATCTGAACGATCAACGACTGGCAGAAATGGTGCGTGTGCCTTTTCACTGTAGCGCGACTATGTTCTTTTGTTTCAAAGTTTAATAAATTTGATCAGTATAGTATGGCAATTGCTCACTTTACACGATCTCGAACGGTGACGTTTATGATTTTCTATTTTTGGGGAGATAACGTTCATTGGTATTCTTCCACGCAGAGTCTAGAATTCGTTTGTACGTGAATGATTTCTTTATCTCTTTTGTTTCAACAACCCTTGATATCCGTCCTTCGAATCTTCCTCTTCATGGCAGAAAACCCGAAAAAATTGAACGTGGTTAAATTAGAACTTAATTCTACTGTTCGTCATTTTCATAAATGGATTTCTAATTAATTACTTTATTCGGACGATTCTTAAATTGCTCTTTTAATTATTAACTTAAACGGTAAATCTAAACAAATTAAAAATATAATTCGGTTTTTTCACAGGTTTTTATAAGCAGACATCAAGAAAATAATGTTCTCTGAAACAGAGTACACAAGAAATTTTTAACTGATTCGAAATCTTTCAAAAGAGTAAAAACTGATGAAAAGTGTCGTGAGAAAGATTGAAAAGTCGATGAAACCCTGTCGAAGGATTGCTACCTAACACGTAAAGTGAGAGATTGCTATAACTAGTTTCAAAATTTGTTCAACTGTTAACGTGACATAGAAAGTTGACGAAACTAATATAATTTTGACAATTTAGTGCAGTATTTTGGAAAGATATCAGTATCGAATTGGCATAGCAATACCCCACCTAGAATATATTAAGCTATCTAGATTGAAAAATTAAATTTAATTACTTTTTTTATTCCATGATCCTTCTTAACCTCCTTTGCAAAATTTTAATAACGTAAACGTCAGTTGAGAGATCAATCAACCATTATATAAACCCTCTCATTAATAATCCCACGTCAAAAAGTACTCAAAAATCAATCACAAAATTTACTGTATATCAAAATTCACATTATGAACCAGCTGCACTACAAAATCTACTCCCTCACCGATCCAAATACTTTTTTACGCAGTTTAAGATAAGCAAGAGAGCGAAACGGAGCATTTAACGGGACAGTACACGATCCTTTCGTCGTTTCGAATAAAAGAAATTCGAATTCCCAATTCAATCGATGATACTGTTACGAAGAAACCACTGTTATACAACTTTCGATGACAAAAGGGTACACGGAAATCGGATTGGTCGTTGCTCGAATCACTAGTTCAAGGCTCCAAGGGACCTCGAACGATCCCGGAGACGTTTCGTGATATTCCGAGCGACGTGATATAACGATCAACGATCAAAATTAGCTATTTTTATTTTTCCTTTCGAGAGACGTCGTTTGTCGCGGCCGCATGTTTCACTTCGCAAGTTAAGTCCGTTTTTTGTACGCGATCCACGATTCTACAGTGGACTACGGTTAGTTAGTTGCGTAGGGGTTCGAAATATTGTTGCCGATCAATCGTTTAGACGCTTAGCGTACGAGAACCGATCGACGCGTTGTTCTTAGGGGTGCCGTTCCTCGACATTCTCCGCGGACGATCACGATTTCTAGGTCCGTTGTCTAACGATCCGTCTCTCGAGACACACGGGGAACCGATCCATCCGCGAGCTTCCCGTTCAGTTGCGATCCGATCGATCCAGTTGCACTGTCATTGATCGGGCAGAAAATGTTTTATAGTTGAATAAATTGGATCCAAAGGATTATTCGTAAAAATTGACAGTTTTTTTTGGACTTGAAATAAAACATAAAAAACATTCGAAATAACAATACTTCCTTAGAGTTTCAATTAGAATTATTGAGAATTTGACTCTCCTATTCGTGATGATGAATATTATCGGAGATACGAATGATAAATTGAAATTGAATTGGACTGAAAAACGGTAATTATTCAACTATATATCGTTCTCTCTGCGCGTGCCCGAGCATCCGTTCTCGAGATCGTCGGTCGGCCGAATTATAACGATAAGTTCGAGTTTTCTTAGTGAGCGCACCGCGAGCCAGGCCGATACTTTACAGTTAAGGTGTCCCCACGATCGTTTTTTTAGCGCTGCTTTGCAGACCGCGTAGCGTGACCCCGTAGTCGATAGAACGTTAAAAAAAAAAAAAAACGTTTTTAGGTAAGTTTCACGGTAAAGTATCGTCCGCGTCTCGAGCGAAATAAAAACCTTCTTCTCTTCTCTTAATTGTAATTTAGCGCAAGCGTCCCTGAAGCGGCACCAAAAATAGTCCAGATCGAAGGACTGTTCTCCCGAACGCGGTGTCGAGCGAAAACGTTTTTTAATTCTAATTATCGAGATATCGTCGAATAGTAAATATTTCTAATCGCTCGTTACCGTTGACAGCCTTGGGGACACGTGACGCTTCAGGGATACGGATTTATGATCATCACTTCGTATCCCTCGAAGGAGTCGAGCGACGTATCGAAACGATAGGGAAAGTAAACAGAAGGATAGACGGGAGATTAGCGAGGCGAAATATATTTTCTGATGAGCTGGCGCGTCGATGTGCTTTCAGACTTTCGAAACGCGAGACAAACGGAGCGAAATTACTGGCAGAGGGAGGAAGCAAGATTGATAGAGAACGGGGTTGTGTTCAGATCGTATAGGGGCAGGATATAGGGGAAATTTTTGAGGGGGGTGGGGGAAGACGATTGGGAGGGCTCGACGAGAGCGATGGCGAATCCGTCACGGTGCGCCGACTGACACGTTTTCGGACGGTTTAAATATACTTATAGCGAAATTAAGAAATGCATATTATTCTGCCGATTAACGAGTAAGTGCGTAGAATTCGTTTAACTGTAGAGAAAAAGAAAATGAAGAAAACACGTACACAGTCACGTACGCGCGAGTGCAAGACACATTACCACCACCCGCCCCCTGTAATCGTTCACCCACGGACCACCCCACACCCATGTGTACACTGCGTACCGTACACGTACACGTGACACAGTTACACGACAAACATATACACACACGCATACGTACATGGGAAATAGGAGACACAGTGACGTACCAGTTTGACACGGTGATAACCGGAGGCACGGTTACGAGATACAAATAATATGAGAAAATAACAAAATACGAGTGGAGGAGAGAAAGTAACGATGGGTGAGGAAAAGAAAAGAATCGAGGAATATTAGACGGAAAAAGAAAAAACAATGCAAAACAGATACACACACACACACACACCATACAAAAGGCGCAACACGTACACGCGCACGCACGTTGCAATTAGACGTTATTATCGCAATTTGGAGTTAAAATTTATAATATATATTATATAAAAATATATATATAATAAATAAAAGTTGACGGATAACATAGAGTTATATTAAATATCGAGTTAAAGAAAAGATGAAGAAAGAAGCAATAATAAAAGAGTGGGAGCGTGTATTTCCTTGGGGTGGCGCGATCCAGCGCTGTGCACTCAACCTCGTCCTCGATCATCTGGTTTCCTTGATCGTCTTGGTCCTTTTACTATTGTTTTTATATTCGTGTTTTATAATGGTCAGGTTTTGATTAAATTGTCGCTCGAAGTTCATGTTAATTGTGATAAATTTCATTACAAATTCGTAAATACATGTTGGTTTTTCCGAAGTTTCAAACCTACCATTTATTCTAAATCGAATCAAAAACTGAATTTATTGTAGATTTTTAATATTTTCACTATCTCTTGAAAGTAATTGAGATAGAAATAACTCGAAAATAAAAGAATTAAGAACTGAAATACCATTGTTATTTATAGTTACTAATAGATACATTCAAGAAACGTGTGAACATAACACATTAGTTTATTACAAGATGCGACTTAGATTATTAATTTCAAGCTTGTTTCAAATGTATTAAATCAGTGGCAGTGTAAATTACAAAGTTCAGGATATCAAAGGTACGTTATATTTTTTTACTTTCTTGTTTTATTACTTACATTTCCGATTACTCTTTGAGACGGAGTTATAGTTTTCTTCTTATTTCTAGTATGAAATTTAGTAAAATAAAATTAACGTTATTGTAACATATTTAGCAAATTATAAAATTATATGTTTTATATACTTGCTTCATTGTTATTACAAAACTTCATTTGATATCTTTTAACTAGTCGTTAGACGTTACCGAAGAGGGCGTTTTCACGCGCGTATTGTGAGTGCTGGTAGTGTCGCCTGCTAACAATGAGTTCATCTGTCAATCGTCGTACAAAGTAAGCAAATCTTCAAATTACGCTACAATTATTAACTAATCAATCATTTATTATTGATGTCATAACTAAAAAATTAGTAACATATTCATAAATGTATTTAAAATAAGAAAACTCAGCTTCTTCAAGTTATTGCATCGTTTTTTTGGAGGTTAAGTGTAACGTCTACAACTATTGTTACATGTAATAGAGACAATATACGTTTTCTTTCTTCACACAGTCTGAAGATATCAGCGGGAGCCTTAGTATGCGACGAAAGTATTTTGAAAGGGGATATTACTATTGGTCCCAAGACCGTAGTACATCCGAAAGCAAGTATCATTGCAGAAGCTGGGCCCATTATAATAGGTGAAGGAAATATTATTGAGGAAATGGCAACAATAGCAAACAGGTAATATAAGGATTATTACAATAAAACTCAGTAGTTTTCTTCTGTTCTTATTACAATGAAATATTTCTTATATTGTAGATTACCTCCAGATGCACCTGAACCATCTACAGTTCCAGTGCAAATAGTTGGTAGTTTTAATGTATTTGAAACAGACTGCACTTGTGAAGCATACAAAGTAGGAGATAACAATATTTTGGAAAGCAAAGGTTGTACAACATAATATACAAGAAATATATTTATTTTACATTTGTCTTATTATAATGAGCTTCTCATCTGCAGCATTTGTTGGCCGTGAAGTTGAGTTGACCAGTGGTTGTGTTATTGGAGCAGCTTGTTCATTAACTGAACCAGAGGCAATACCTGAAAATACTGTAGTGTATGGCAGTGATTGTCAACGTAGAGAAATGCACGATAAACCATACGTAAGTATTTGCTAACGTCATGCTTGTGTTGATGGTAGTATTGTAATTGAACTGGTAAAATTTGTACCTTCCATATTTCAGCCTCAGGTAGGTCAATTAGAGTTTTTATTGAAAATACTACCTAATTATCACCACCTTAGAAAGCCTAATGTAAAACCAATAAAAAGTGAAGGAGGAGCATAAAGCTATTACTGCACTACTGAATAATTCAGTACTGTGCTTGTAATATGTCGACTTAAGATCACCAAAAAAATGTTAATATCTCATTAAGTTAATAGCTGATACAATTTTTATTATTATTATATAATTTCGAAAAATATTTCTCAAGTATTGTATTGATATTCCTATATTTGAGTTCTACACTATGGACGTATTATTTAATAAACTTTTAAAACTTTTCGTATTCACTATGTAATACCAGTACCTTCAAATAGTTTAAACTTAATCCTATAGTAATTTAGTGTTCCAAAAATCACGAAAGAACATCCTTTATACATGCTTGAAGAAGTACCATATAACTTTTATCATTCAAGGAATAAAATATGGTACAACGTCACTATTCGTTTTGACTTCCGCAGTACTATTTTACTATTTTATTACTTTACAAATCAATGAAGGTTACTACATATTTCATTGAACAATCTAGGAATGACATCGTTATTTGATTCCCTACATTGCGTATAGATGGCAGGAGCATCTCGTATATCGAAATCATTCATTTTTTAACTTTCATAGATAATGTTTATTTGTTTTTCAGTTCAAAGTACTTTAACTTGACAGCTGAAGTATTTTTCAAATAAACAGTTGAAAGTTTCGTACCAACACTTAATAATCGAATCTAACATCCGATGATATGCAACCCTCTATACTTTCCTTTGCGTGAATATGCGTAAACCTTTTTTTCTTTCTCAATCCCTTTGTAAGCATATAGTTAAATACACAGTACAAACTACTAGATATTATATTTCAAAAACGAATTGCATATCCCTAGGGACAATTCTAGTTCATACATCTCAGCAGTAGATGGCCATAGCGTTTATTTGTTCCACTACGCCAATACAAGAAACTATATTATACAATGTATTTAAAATTATAACAATTTAAATATCATTAACATAGAATATTCTTAATTGAATTTCGTTAATGTACTAATACATCTTATACATGAATTTCATTTATTTTTTCCAATATATAACATTTAAATAAGCCACCCCGAATAATTGCTACAGAAATGTTCAATCACACCTGTAAAGAAAACAGGTCAATTCCGAAGTATTAATGTTTTCTTCGATTGGTTTGAATAAAATAGAGACTCCTGTTTCGGTCGGTCCGATCTCTCTAGAACGCCCTGTACATCCCCGAAGGCCGAAACGTCGGGGGGAAACGACGCCGCGATCGGCAAATCTGTGTGCGTGGTCGGTACGACAAGATAATGTAACTTGATGTTTCTCCTTCTCTACGTTCTTCGCCGAGCAAACTCTCCAGAGAATCCAGCGGCACAATGCTAAACGCTACACCTATGAATATGAATTAGCGTCTCGTCGAGGGGGTTGGATGCGAACCATTTACCGTTTCCGTCAGCTTAACCGCGTACCGCAGTGACTCTCAGCCACTTAAACGGTAAATGTACGAACCGTGTCGCCACTTAATCTATAATAATTCACTTATCGTCGATATATTAACCATCACCATCGTAACACCGACAAAAAAAGAATACCAGTTGAAAGAAAGAAAAACGATTTGCACAATATCAAACAGGGGGATAATATAAAAAGAACCCATATATCGATTACACTTGACAATATTTAGAGGAATATTTATTTGCAGTTTTTAAAGTGGGTGTTTTTTTATTTAGGATTGTTGTATTGCAGAAATATTGTTTACAGACGAATGAGTTTTGTAAAGAGCCACGGAGCGAATATCACAGTCGAAACCGTGGTGGGTCTCGAGCGCCGCTTTATTTTAATGATCGCTCGTCGCAACCCCCTTCAACGTAACTCTTGTCGCGGAAAGTGGTGACCCGAGAGAGCTGTCATATTTTGACGTCCGCAACGGGCGTTCTGGTCTAGAACGGGGAGGGGAGACCGAGAAGAAAGGAGATTATTTTTCGTCGGGCTGGGAGGAAGCTGAAATCGGCACGGGAGAGCCACGGGAGGACGGGGAACTCCCTAATGGCTCGCGGATACGCGAGAGTTTTTCCCCGGACCCCGTTACGAGCCAAGCTCTCTTCGTCATCCACTGATTTTTGGGGAGCGATCGCGTGTCGAATTTAACTCGCTAAAACGGCCAGACCGTTTCGTCGTGCCTTCTGTTATCCTACCAATCTATTTCGTAATCATTAAATGAAACTGTTCTGCTTTTCAGATGTAATGAATCATAAAGGTTCGTATATTTATTAGATACATTAATAGGCAGTCTACTATTGCTTAAGAAATTCTATTTTTGTTCCCACATACTTTATATTCCTATGCTATCTTACCAATATTCAATATTGGTTTCCAACTCCCTCCACTATATTGACGGTTATGAGACCATAGCGAATTACTTATTGGTATATTTATGTAACATACAGAGTCAAACTGTAAAATTAGGATGTCGAATAATTTCTTTATTTCCAGAACTATTTCAATTTGACTCGATATGGTTGAAGTTTTCGCGAGTGATAGAAGATACTTTTAATAATTACATTACGTAGAATTTTTACAATTGTCTTTATAGCGTAATGAAGATTAGATTTCATGAAATTAGAATAGAAAGCAGTGAAGAGCATTTTTGATCATGTATGTAGACTGTAATACAGACTGATCAAAACAATTAGAGAATCATATACTGTACCTGCTGTGCTCATTAATAACTTTTGTAAAGTTGTTTTATGGAAACGAACCTAGGTGTTAGTATCGTATAAAGAGGTTTTAATTCACCAAACAGTAACGATCCTCTAATTATTTTGATCATTGTAGGATTATAACATTAAAGTCTAAATATGGGATCAAGATATTATCGAATTTACAATTTAAGAAACCTGATTGTGTTCTACATTTAGAAGAAAATTGTTCCTATATCGAATGTTATTGAAGAATATTCAGTACTTCCTAACATCGTTAATACTGTATATGTACAGTGTTTGTCTGCGGTTACTGAATAAAGATACTATGCTTAATGCTCTGTCAACGCACGAAGTTACGTCTGCTGTTTTATGAATATGCATGTCACATGAAAAGCGTAACGAATCTTGTTCAATTGTACGTAGCTATGAACCGTGTACTCCCCCCGAAGTACTGTTCACGTGACATACAGCATTCTGAGAAATTTCAGTTACTCCTCTGGTTTAGATCGTAAAACTTATAGAATCCTCTTAAGAAAAGTTGATTTTCATTATTTTTTCTTCTGTAGTCTAAAACGTAACGAGCACTATTTTTGCACTTCAATAATTATTATTTAACTTATGAATTCTTAACCCTTTTCAAGGATCACGTAAATTTGTCGTTTCTTCCCTTTCGGCTTACGGTATATAACGTCACATAATTTTTTATAATCTATAATACTAGCCGTTGCCCGCGGTTATGTGCGCGTTAGCTTCTAAAATTATTTTTCTACCTTTTGGAATTGATTTTAAGAAACTATCATATGCAATTTTTGTTTTAACATCTCCAGCTTTAGTGGATTTAAAGATACGGTTATCCTGTGAGAAAACAACTTACCCCCTTTTCATCCTTGTAAGGGTAGAATTTCAAAAAACGCTCAAACACCTGTTTGTTTATTTTTAATGTGAAATTTATATGCCGAACGTAACGTCTTCAAGTTTAGGGATTTGTGGGATTCCTTTAAACAAATTTTCACCCCATTTTTAACAAAATTCAGAACAAAAATTATTCCTTATCTATAAATTTCATGTTTCTAAGTACAGTGGTTTGGGCTGGGCGTTGATGAATGAGTCACCTAAGCCTTTTATAATATATTGCCATGCTCTTCATCTCCCCAATCACTATTTAAGATAAAATATATATCCTCTATATATTAGAGGAATGTTCGAGGAACACATTGGTGACGGTTTCATCAAAATCGATTCAAGTAGTTTCCGAGATTACCTCGAACAAACATACAAACTAACAAACATTTCGTCTTTATAATATCAGTGTAGATTAACGAATAAAATTTTAAGATATTCTTCACAGCTGCATTTAATTTAACAGTGCATTCAAGTGGCCTCACAGGTATCCCTACAATCCAGGGACTTCGGCCTCTAGGAACAGCAGCAGGGGTTAATATTCCGATTTTTCATCTTCAGCAGAATATCCGTAACGCATTAAAACTTGCCAGACGATGGGTAAAAACAAAGTCCACGCCGAGAACTGATACGCCCGGGGTGATTTAGCACCAATCAAGACCGGCGGAGCGTGGATCGTGCTAATCAGCCAGGAATCAATATTTCGCCAGCAATTAAGGAAACCTCGGGCAGACTGTGCCTAGAATCGGATTCAATTCGTATGACAGATCCCGCCGACGTACATGACATTTTTCGCCCTTCCCGTCTTCGCTCGGCTCGCGATTACAATGGAAATGTTAAGCGAGTCGTGCATTCGCAACGCTCGTCACTCTGGTTCGCCGCTCGACAACCGAGCTCCCGTCAATTTGAGCCGCGCAGCCGGGGAACCAAGGGCGAGAGAAGTGTCATACACAAGCGACGCGACGCGTCGATGATCGTCGTTGATGGACGAGCGATGATCGGGAAAGTATTCCGCCGGGGCTGTCCATCGACGCAGCGGTGATCAACGGGCGATCATTCCGCGGGACTTTCGACGGGACGCTAATTCAGTTCGTTCGAGACTCGACTTAATTTGATCACGGTTATTGCTATTCCCACGATTTCTGTGGAGTTTCCGCGACCCAGCGGATTATCCAGGTGCTTATCACTGGGAACGATGAAAGCAAATGGAGATTGACGATGGAAGATTTGTTTAAGGGGAGGAACAACAGGGTATAATTTTGAAAAAATCCATATTTTCTGAAGGATATACATTTCAAAAATATTGTACGAATATTTCAAAAAGAAATTCGTTTGAAAATGCATTGTGCACGCATGCAATTACGGCTAAGATATGGTTCATCGAGCAACTATACATAATTTTTTTAATTATTGATAAATCATTATTATGAACACTAGGGTTAAACAAATCAAATAAAATATTTTCTTATAATTTAAAAACATAAATATACTTCATAAAAGTTTTCAGTATATTGTGCAGCATTTATGCTTTCTGTATTCAGAAAGTACACAGTGCTTTACGTACATTTTATCAGCGTTCATGCTTAGAACCAGAACTATCAACCACTCGTTTGAAATTAGATCTAACCTTCAGTGGACGGGCAGATTTTTTCATGATTTAACAATCTCCATTAAAATGACTAATTGTATCATTGTATTGTATTCATCAACGTTACTAACTATTAGACTATATTTCTACTATTTTCATAATCTTACTATTTTTACTTTTACGTACCGATGTATTACTTCTTATTCGACTGCAAATGTTTGTGCATTCATAGCGTTCGTCGACTTGCGAAACGTAGCAAAATGAAGATTCCAGCGAAATTTAATATACAGTATTTATATATCATTATTATCAAATTAAAACTCCAAGTACAGAAAACGAAATTCTGTGCAGTTTGGTTTTTCGTATATCAATCCCTAAAACTGTAAATTTGCAGAAACATCCGCAGTCTACTTCTTACTACATTCCACGGAGTTAGTCACCGATCACCGGCGGTAGCCTGAACGGAAAGTTCATTGTCGGTCACAGATGACCGACACAATGTTTAACGCGTCAGTAATACCCCCAATAGTGGAATTAATCTCAATTCCGTGAACGGTGTCACTGGAGATCAACTGATCCGTTTGTAATCATCGATAGGGGTGGCATTTAATCGCAAGCGATCGTAATTTAGCTCGTGTTTAGCGATTCGATCGTCGAGATTCGAAAGGACGGTGTGTCAGTAGTGGAGGAGAAGGGGGGTTGTTTATACAACGTCACCGAAAACGATCTCCTCGGGCCGTTGCGACGACGGGAGCGGCAATGAGATAAACGATTCAATCGCGACAATGAATAATACTTGAGCGACGGTTAAACGCAGGAGCGGATCGGATCGGGTCCGCCCACGAGCCTGTCCGAAGGGAAACCACCCGTAAAATCCAAAAGGGGTGCAGTGGAGCGGGAGCGGCAGGGGGCGCCAGGCGACTCTGTGACGCGATTATGCTAACGAAGTTATTCCATTGTAACGCTGTTTACAACGGCGCGCATTAAGGCTACACCGGAACAATAGCACCCTCTCCCCCTCCCCTCCCCTCCCCCCATCGTTCTGGCCGTACACAAATCGGGGGTATCCTCGAGAATCGTGCGGCCATTGTACGCGTTGTTCCGAAAGGAAGTGGCTTCGATGGTGAACTGGAAAAAGTGATAAAGGTTAGTTTTATTTCTTCGATTATAAGGAAGGGTTACATCGAAGTTGCACTGGTAATCGTGGGTGTCGATACTTGGTGGATTTGTGGTCGCGGTATGTAAATGGTGTGAAAACGTGAAAATTGATAAGGGAGTTATTGTTATATTATTGTTACATTGTTGTTAGGTGACGTAGATAAATTAGTATATCATGGTCAAATTGAGTATCAATCATCAATGTTTTTGACATAACGTAAGAATTCGGAACAGAATCCGTGTTAACAGATTACCTCCCTACCGGCTGCTATTTAATGGGTTTAGTAGATCCAACGATCAAAAACCAAGGAATTATTATTAAACAGTTCAATCACAGTCGCAAGTTACATTCTTGGAAAATAGTAAGAATTTTAATAGAATAAGGTGACAATTTGTTCTTTATGTGCACTGAGATTTAAAATTATATTAATAGGCTACCGTTCAGTAAAGTGTGAAGTTAGTTGGAATTTTTTAGTAATAATTACAGTGAATCGTTCCATACTATTTTGAATTTATCATTATGGAAAGTGTAATCCTTCTTACTGTTAGTCTGATCTAAACAATTATATTCTACTGTGATAATTTCCATGTACAATCATTACTCGAAATTATTTGAATATAACATTTTCTTCAAATTATTTATTTAGTGCAAGATTATGGAAATTAGATCAGGGAAAGTTATGTGTTAAGATCCATTCTTACAATTGCTACAAGAAGTTTCAGTAGTTTATTGTACTTTATTGGAAATAAGCTCTGGAAAGTTCACGAGTACACGTTTATAAAAACAGCGCACGATGGAGAAAGCTAAGAAAGATCACCAAAAGCGTTGAAGTACAATGAATATAGGGGGTTGGAAGGGGCTCCGACTATTTCGTGTCTGGTTACACCCTACAGGAGCGCCACTTGACTCTTATTTAACTTTCAAATATATTTTATGCCCTTTGCATCTTAATACCTTCACGGATTCGCTATTCCTTTTCTCCCTTCCCTGGGTTTTTCTAATGCGCATGCATTTTCGTATCATTGACGTTCCCGAGATTTCGTCATACCGAATAACCACCCCTATAATACTATTATTTCTAATTCATATGTCTTTTCTAAAGACGAAAGTAAAACCTAAAAGAAAAATGTATTATTATATTTCCTATACTTACTTTATTGGTCTGTCGTTCTAGATATTCTTATGTTCACAATATTATTAATCATGAGAACATACATCATTGTAAAATGTAAGTTTTATTTATTTAGTCAGATTATCACTGTAACAACACGTTTAATATTCAGAAACAACGAGAGAAAAATATCTTGACATTGTTCATCCTGTATGCATATTATAAAATTCTTTATAGTGCCACCGATTAAGAATAGAAAACACTATAAACAATATGATTTAAATAATTATTTATTTTAGTATTTATCGAATAGCCGTAACATTAACATTAAGCAATTAGAAATTATTCTAAAAAATTTTGGTTACTTGTACAAGTTTTGACGAATATACAAAAAGGACAAAATTTTATCGCGTTCACGATTTAATGGTTTCACCGATTCGTCGTCTCATCCCCTCTTGGCTAAGTTTCGATTTCTTTTTGATAACAGTGAAACACGATGATCGTTGTGAGCGATTCGAGACACAAGTAACTCATGCTCGAACGAACCCGGCATTTATGCGTCCGTCGAAGCGTGGCGACGCAACGGCGGGATTATTTGTAGGATTCAGCCGTATACCCGACGTTTCCGCCGAATCCTTTGTACCATTCGCCCGTTACACCATAGAATATTTTCGAGATGTATTTAGGCTTATTTCGGACAGCCGGATATTCGTCTATTTTTACGCAAGTCTACTCAATCACGTTTCTCATCCTCCCACTCACGTTGCTACTGAATTTTTGAAATTAAATTTAAATATCCAAACAGTGTTAAATTTTAATATACATGCAACAGAGAACACTATAATTATATTTTGTTCGTTTCAGCATCGGATTCATGATACAAATGAATTTATCGGAAAATAATTCTTATTAGGTAGATTATTCTCTTTTTTCTTTTTTTAAATTTGTGTTTTTTAAAAGAAAGTACAGAAATTATACCAGATCGTCAAGATAAATGTAAATAATCGAAGTAAAGAAATTGGCGGATACAATATCACGTGACTTAACACTGAAACTACCGAACCCGTCAAAATGACAGATTTAAGATACTTTATTTTACAATTACTGAATTTATATAAACGTCTACTTTCTTATACACCTTATATTGTAGTACTAAGCTATATTAGATTATATATTAGACGTGTTAATATACTACACAGAACTTATCATAACTTCGATGCTGGTAGTTCTAATGTTAAGTCTACAATTACTCATGAATATTTGATATTACTTTTCTATATCCATTATCTGACGTGAAAATAAGTGGCCATTCTGTGCATTTGACGTAACAATGAGTCCACCATTATATTTTTATTAGGCTTAGTACTTGTTTCCAATAAAACTGAAGATACATGCTACGTTAGTAATTTCTGTCATTTGTTGTTCTACATCCTACGCCAGTTTCATGTAAACTGAGAATGGGAAGACACATCGAATTTGAACCATACTATCATCTTATTAAAAGGGAACAGTATATTTTCAACGTAATTTCGAAAACTATGGGATTTTATTTATTTTTCAAACCTTATGTTAAGTCAGATAACCGAGGATAATGGAAAGAAATAAGGAATATCATTCAAATAGGCTAGGTATTTGAGTTATTCCGAAACGAATATGCACACAAAAAATACTGGACTACTTATTAATGCACCTAATAATTGCTTATGTGCAGGCATTAGAGTTTTCTTGTCTGTAAGTCCAACCCTTAAAGCGTCTATACAACATGCTCGAAGCAGTTACCTCTATTAGATTTTGAAAATTGTAAATTTTTCTCGACACCTGAAATCACGTAGCAGTGTTAGTATCCATTCACGTAAACTTGTTAGCCGAAAAACGGAGCAGATCGAGTGAACGACGACAAGGAAGATTATCTCATCCGTGGTTCTGTCTCCGCAACCCTCTCGTCGACGAGTTCTTCAGTCCGCCTCTTGCATCCGAATGCGAGTCTCCGATCTCTTTGAAGCGCACCGACGACACCGTCGACGCGTACACATTCCTCCGTGTCACTCTGATAGCTTCCGATGAGAAAAAATTAATTAGCCGGCCGGGCCAGCTGTGCTCGTTTAAGTAAACGCGGGAATTAGCGGTGGGAGGTTCCTCCACTTCCGCTTCTTCGGTGATTTATTAATAAAGCTGAGGAAAGTGGAAGTACAAGTGATTTGGGAAGGAAAGATTGGGAACAGTGCTAACGTGGCCCTAAATACGTAGTTCAATTTTTCAGCTTTCTCATCCAGTGAAATTAATAATTTGGTAGATAGTGATTGTATTAACACAATGAGTAAATGAAGTATTGTATTTTAATGTGTAAGAGTAAGTATAATAATTCGACTAGGGTTTGTATACTGTATTGGAAATACTTATTGAATCACTTGAACAATGAACACATTATCACTTATATCTCTCCTGTTATTAATACTACGAAAATTACTTAAAATAGATACTTGTTATAAAAATGTGTAGCTCACTATTTTGGGAAAATAAACTAGATACAAATAATTTTATCAATCGTGTTATGTAAATTTGAGAGTGATGCAATAAGTATTTCCACTACTGTATTTATAGGTTATATGAGTGGGGAACAGTAATAAAATATATATTTCTATGAAGTTTAGTTTTATTTTTAATATAAGAGAACTTTTGACAGGGGAAAGTAATTACTACTTAATTTATATTTTTATGAATTCGTCTGTGAAGATTAAATTTTGTACAAATGGCCCCTATTCAATAATGCTACGAGGGACCACTAAAATGGCTATATTGAGAGAATTTGTGGTTAACAGGACGTTTAGTTTACTTCATAAGGAATTTCAAAGGAATATTGAGGTCGTTAGTATCTAATTTTAAATTTCAAATTTCTGTTACTTTCATGACAAATTCAAACATTATATAAGCGTAAATAATTTTTAAATATCTAAAATGTAAACGGATAATGTCGGACGTCGCATTTAGTGTGAGCTTTCAATTCACTTCTTTAAAGATCATGCACATTTTACTACCGACTTTAATAAATATTTTTTTATGTTAAACTCTTTATGAACATACAAAGTGTCGCATTTTATGGTAAATACAGAAACGCCTACGTGGACGAACTCGTCATCGTACACACACGTCAAATCGGATAATCTTTCCGCTTCGTCCACGAAGAGGACGCGGGTGTTCGTATGTGACTCGACGAAGGGGGAGCCGGCCAGGGAACGTTGATGGCATTCCTCTAATTTGTCGGCTCGACTTTGTCGGCTAATCAATCGAGTTCGTGATTACCATGCCGCTCGAACGTTAACCACGACGAGCTTCCTCGGTTTCCATGCGGTCTCTGTCCTACGAATCATCGTAGGTAGTCAACGTACGTGTGTCAGCGCACGTTCGTGCCCTCGGAAAGGACAGTAGCTTTGATTGCCGGTGAGTAACTTAACAGTCACGAACAATTACTGGCGTATCGTGGAGGAACAATTAGTACCAATTTCACTGATTAGATCCCATTAGTTAATTGTATCTGTAACACCTGGCAAATATTATGCGATGTTTTTAGATATTTATTCTTAGTATAATGTTATTGATAATAATAATGGTATAAAAGTTAAATAAATGTTGAAAATGAATTGAAATGTTATTTGTAGTAACCGTATGGGAATGTGCAGAGTATAATAACGCAAAGAACTTAATAACGATTTAATAAGTTTTTATTTTCCTATTATTTACTCGATACTGATAAATTCTTGTTTGTAACATGCTTTGTTTCGACTATCTAAGAATCGTTAAACATGGGACCAAGAAGCCTGTGACTCCTTGGTAAGAATATAGCGATTCACGTAAATCTTTCTTCGACTAACAATTTTCTGTTTACGACAAGCTATACGTAATCGTTCAAACTTACAGTTCAGAATCGACATTTATTATGCAATAACCGAATAGTTTCTAAAAGAAACATCTATAATTATTAATGTTTTCGTTCACAAATTTCACCGAATGATCGTAACTTCATTTAAATCTTAAAATAAATTTCCTTCCATTTCTAATTTCCGTACTTATCGAGACTAATAGTAAGTGTAATAATTTATACAGATTTAATACTTTACTTCATATACTTAAGACTATTATTATTACAATTATTAAATATGTCGTTTCTGATCGATCATATTCATCGAGTTCAATTTTAATCCAGAAAATAGCGGTCACTAAATTACAACCGCTGTCGTATGCAATTAAAAACCGATTACAGTGGTTTCGAAAATTATTTAGAGCGAAACGCCGTAGGATTTGTGCGTTTCACGGGCCCACCACCGCGAACGCGACGCGGCACAACACGCGTTCAAGCGGTCTGTCGGCAGTTAGAAGCACGCATCGCCGCCTTCATTTCACGCATAATTGAAAGCATATCCCATTTAGCGTCGAGGACGCTCGCCACTTCTCGACCTCGGGCTTCGCTCCCAAGATAGCACCCGTTTAGTCGTGTCCCGTACGATTAACGTGATCTAAGCATCGGCTCCGTTTAATATCCCCTCGGAACCACCGTGACTTAAGTCGAGCAACTCTTTTTCACGCCCACTCGTGCTACGCGAGGGCTGCGTATCGACGATTCTTCCCGTTAGTCTTTCACCCAGCGAGGAAATTTTGGAAAAGTATGTTTTACAGATTTTGGATAGTTTCATTTCTGGTGGAAAGAATTTAATATAATAAACTGTTTGTTTATGGTAAACATTATTCGGTGAATATTAATATACAGGGTGTAACAAAAATGTTGGAGGATACGGAAATGGAAGATTGGTGAGGTGATTTGAAACAAGTTTTTCCTTAGCGAAAATGTTATCCGAGGCTTTGTTAATGAGATATTAACGAAAAACCCTGACCAATCAAAGCGCGAGTCTGCCGGCTGAGTCCCCGCGGTAACGTTGGTTACCAATTACAGCGCGTACTCAATGTTACCGCGAGAAGTTGGCCGGCAGACTCGCGCTCTGATTGGTCGGGGTTTTTCGTTATTATCTCGTTAACAAAGACTCGGATAACATTTTCGCTAAGGAAAAACTTGTTTCAAATCACCTCACGGATCTCCCATTTCCGGGTCCTCGAACATTTTTGTTACAGCCTGTATAGTAGAAAGTTTTTAATAGAACCAACTGAACGTTTGTGGTAAAAATCATTCGAATACCGAACCGAAAAGATGTTTTCGTTAGTGATGAAGGAACATAGAATGAAAAACTCATCTGCATTCAATGAGTATTAAATAGTAAAAATATTGGATTACAATTGAATATCTTTATTTATCTATAAAATACAGAAAGGGAAAGATAGTAAGTCGAAGATTTGTCTAATTATCTGTAAGTCTTGACGAAACGTTCTAAAGGTCATCATCACCTTTAAACAGTTAATGAGATTAAATAATAATAGCATGGCACCTTACGCACATGCCTATTACCACACACACCCCCATTAGTGTCAAATAATGCCAAAAGAATAACAAAAAACGTAAGTGTCTTATAAACCCAACGAGGCAAAAATTGCAAATACAGTTTTAATTAATATATTAAAGTCTGCAACATGAATTTTGTTAACAAAAGCGCCGTTTTTATTAACAACTTATCAAATCACAATGTTTTCGTATACAAGGAATACATGGACGATAATGAACTTGAAAAATTTGGGGGTGCCTTATAAACCTGATGAGCGGTGTAGAGACCTAAATGAATTGCGACCTAATAAATTCGTCCATCTCTGATGTAAACCATTCAAGGAAACGCGATAATTTGTCGACAGGTAATGTCTCCCGTCTCCATACACTCCGTTACGGAAACCCCAACGATTATGGGTGGGCCGCTTATTCGTCGCGATACATAATTCCTAATGCCCTTTTTCGACACGAAGGTGTGCATTAGAGCAGGTAACGGTCGCCTTCCTATTCGCTGCGTACAATTTGCCCTCGGTAACACAGGGGTTCAGCCAGGAGGGCCGGTGGTTAATCCATTACCAGTGGCATGGGCGAGCGACGCCAATCGCGGATTTTACCGATCCCTCCTTTCCATCCACGTTTTTACCCAGCCGGCACGGTGAGAGGCTCTATCTTTAGAAACACAGACGCGGGCACCCGTGGCCGGTTTTGACGGGACCGTGCCCCGTCAGCCGTGACGTCTCTCTTTTCCGTTGATGAATTCGAATGTCTTGCACCCGAAGAAAACTCGTGGGCTTTCGTGGAACTGAGATTGCTCGGGTGATCTATCTGGGAATTGTGGATCGTTTAGGCTGGGGGCTTGTAGTGGAATTTGTTATAGTTGGGCCTGGATTCATCGAGTTGGGAATGTAAATAACGGAATTGGAAACCTTTACCTATGGTCTCATTAAGATTATTAATTCCCCATCTTGTCATCGTTGATTATACAACTGGACGAGTAACAATTCTTCATAAATAATAAGTCGAAAGTCGACAATAAAAATTCTGTAAGTTGAGCCCTGTTTTCGACTAAAATACCATTGAAAATCTTTTAGATATCCGTGATGATTGTAAGAGTTAGCTAACGTGTCTGTTCATTACTTGCAGTTTCTACTTATTGAACGTATTCCTGCTCGGTTAATTTTCAAACAAATCATCGTGCATACACTTGCAATCCAAAAAATTGTTATCAATTGTCATTCAAAGTAATATTGTATTCAGATTGTAGATTTTTAATTCTACAAGTGAATATAGTCAATACAATGATTGCTCAATTGAACATATATCTACTATAAATTGAGGGACACCAATCTTGTACTGAACTGTAGGAACTGATGAACACGTTTCGCAGTAAATACATTTGTTTTTTTTTTTGGTGTAATCATGGACGGTGCTGTACCTATTTACACAGTTTTTCCCGGTCGTCGAAACAGCAGGCAATTAAAAGTCATGAAAGCGGTGAGTGGCGGGCTTAAGAACCGAAGCGTTTAAGAGTCGACGTTTCCGTTCACACGTGCGTAACGAAAGCCTCGCGAGTCGCGCAACGACGCCTCCGCGGGGCAAAATAAAGAGAGGCCCCAGGCAGCTCGCATCGCGAGACAAGATTTAGGACCGTCTGAGCATTCGTGTCTGAATCTCCTTGCGCGTATTGCACTTCTCCTGTGTGTACTTGGAGGGTACGAAATTCTGCTGGTGGAAACCTCCTCTGTACAGGGTGATATAAAAAAACATGTTATAGTATAATGAGTAAGTGTATGACTTTGCACTTGAAACATTATAATTTTTTTTTAGAAAGCTTCATTTCTTGTAGAAAGATTTATTAAGAAGAAAAGTAGATATATTAGGTGGTTTTATAGTAAATACGGGTTAACAAAAGTTTGCTAACAGACATAATGCTTTGCACTTTACGCGTTTGTTTTTGACATACCAACTGTATTAACCCTTTAAGGCCTGAATTGTGTTAGCGTTATTTTCTTCCTGTAATTTTTATTCCAAATACTTGAAAACTATTCAAATATGGATTTTTATATTTTTTTGTATTTAAATAACTAAATATGGTGTCTCTGAGCGTTGGTATCACTTTATGAATATTTTAGAGGACTTCAAAGAAGTAGTAAGTCCAAGCCACGTACTAAGCATATTGGTCCTAGCAGCATTTTATTGTAATATAATTAGTATATACTTCAAAGTACCGTCAAGACATTTAAGGGTTAAGTGTAATGAAGGCGTATTATTATTCTTAGTACCATTAACTCTTAACTGATCAGGTGGAAATCTTATTATTTATTACAAAATCCTATCACTATCATACATACACTTGCACCTGTTTAAGTAAGTATTGAATGAAAAGAAAGTTGTAAAAACATACTTGGGATTCCTCAAACCCTACCTGACTAGTTAAGGATTATGTGAAAATAAATTCAGGAACGTCTGATGCCGCTATTTAAATCAGATTGTATGGATGATTTCGTTAAATGTAAAATTTTGCTGGTTTATATGAACCGTCTGTACTAATTATATATACCTACGCAGCTGGGTCGGGTGTTCTTCGATTTTTATCCCCATTACTTTCATCTTGCTTTATAACCCGTTAAGTGCTACTTTGTCAGACTCCGTAACCTCTCGCAGATCCGGTCGATACTCATTTCCGCTTCTCGTCGTAACTCGAATAACTTTCGTCAAGGCTATTTCCTCGCACGATAAACTTTCTCTGACAACGCCTCATAAAGTCACGTATCCTTAATACTTAAAGAGTCTCGGGAACATCTAAAAATAAAGAACCACGTTTCTGTGCAGTACAGATTACTTGATATTATTCGTACGACGAGCATAGTCGAAATAAAACGACTGTTAATCAACTACCAAATTTTTATTCCATATGTTCCCCAATATAAATCTGTCACTGTGTCCGTAAATAATCTGAGATTTCATTAAAAAAAAATTCTGAATTTAGCGAAGTATCGTTCGACTTATAAACTATATTTAATTCGACTTGTTAACACATTCAAAATCGTATTAAATTTTTGGTGAAAATCGTATTCTATTGTATTTTACACACTCGATTATATAGATTGTAAATGCACAAAATTCCCATTCTCACAATTATATTATTTTTAAGTTTATAATTAATGGTAGGAGAAATTGGAGTGCACTTCTTAAATGGAGATCATGGTATCTAATAGATCGATACAATTTTTGTTGATGCTCGTAGTTCGATTGATCGATCATCATACGGCATGTCTTGATGCATGTGCTTTCAGAAATTCAGTAGAAATACGTCATCGACGCAACGAGCTTGAAGATGCATAGCCGTGCGCTTTCTATAACGACCAGCCGTTTAACTTTAGATTCTGTAAGGCTCAATTAGAGCCGTGTCGCGTTAACGAGTGCCGAAATAGCGTCACTATTAGCGTGATGTACCGATTAGCCAGCTTGGAAACGCCTCCGGACAGTACAAACGACGCATGGGTGTAACCTGCCACAAGGTTCTTTACGATGAAAGAGAAATTATGCGAGAGTGAGTAATTGATTCATCGCGACTGTCTCTTTTTATGTTGTCGAATCCTTCATGAAATAATAAAGCATACTTTCTTAATTGCCGAAGATAAAATACTTCTACTCAATTATATTATATTGTACTCACAATATTGTATTTTTTGCTAGACATGGTAAATTAATAAGATTCGTGGATTATTGACGATGGAAAAGTAGTCCAGTTAATAGACTTATTAATAGATGTACATTTTTTAATACATTGTATTTTCGTCCAGATTCTGCCAATTTATTAAATCTCTTTCGATCAATAGTATTTTTTATATTATCGAAGAACATTATTAATTATGCTATATTAATGTCTGATGTATATTCTCAACTAAAGATTACCTGCAAAACAAAGTGAGGAAAATAAAACATCACTCTTATTTCTGATTTAATAAAACTTTGATTGGAGGAGATCAATTTCTTTCTGAATCAGCCCCATCGTTCGTTAGTGATTATTAGAATGCGGAGGTTCATACAAATATCGATGTTCCAGGATTAAATTACAAGTACTAAAATCGGATAGAAATTTATTTATTGCATTAAACGTATGTACAATTAGGTTCCAAATAAAAGACAAGCTTCATTCAATTTTATTAAACTGTTGAGTGTACTAAATTCTAGACAATCAGATGCGCTATAAATGCATAAAATCTACAGTCTAGTGTTTACAATTAAACGTTACAGGATCCTAATTTTTAATTGTCACCATATCGTCAACTAAATATCAATCTTCCATGATTAAGTCGCAGATCCTAAATATATACCGCATTAAACGTAGGACCTACTATTAGGTTGCAAATAAAATACAAGCTTCATTCAATTTTATTAAACTGTTGTCTGTACTAAATTCTACACAATTAGATACGTTATAAATGTATAAAATCTTCAATCTAGTGTTTACAATTCAACATTTGACGATCCTAATTTGTAATTATTAGCATATCATTCACTAAAATCCAGGTCACCGGTTTACGGACGAACAATTTTCGATAAATCAATTGGAGCCAATAATCGACGCGTTATTAGACGCGTGGGCGTATTTACGTCATAATGAGTATGCAAAGCGATCAGCGTTAACGAGCCAGCTCGCTTTCAAGCGCGACGCGCGTTACCATAAGCCCACTCAGCCGCGTTCCTTGTATTTTTATCGCTCGCTCGCGAATGCCCGACGCGGAACGTGTTTCCCATTAGGTTGCTCGCCGTGCCACCCCCGCACGGACCAGGGCCCTTAACGAGCGCGTTTATCCGGTCGATCTTGGCGCGAGCCAATCCACTCGCAGGATAATGATGTACCCTTCTTGGTGTCAATCCGCTCGACGTCATCGAGTTCGTGTTTGCTTAACGGCGAGCACTCATGGTGCAGGTTCCTCAGCATTTCCCCGGTTTTCAGATTCATTCTTATAATATTAACCATGTTGTTTTTCTCGTTTACTCCTTGCGGCTATACCCCTACAGATAGTGTTATATCAAATGTTGAGGTAATTTGTTCTTATTCAAAATACAAAATAGGTGTAACATTTAAATACGTCCAATATGAAAAACAAATATTTCGAAACATAATCTTCATTTTGGGTCATATAGACCCGAGGGGAACAGCATGGTTAACGAACACTTTCATGCATTGTTGCAATCGTTACGTCGTTGTTCGGTGTGAGATTGTGGAGGATGAAAAGGAAATATGGGTGTGTTATCTAGAATGTGTAGAGTTGACTATGGAAGAACCCTGATTTTCAAAAACTACCAAATAAAAATTGCTAGTTAATCTATTGTTTCATCTATTTTTATTGATGTACCTATGAAATATGTGAATATTCTCGATTAAATACCTGAAAAATTATTTATCAGAATGCATTTGTTCGGGTTGCTATACTTCGGATAATCGAGGTTCTACTGTATTGGGTTGAATAATAAGTAAGATCAAACTTCAACTTAAGTTCAAAACAGTTGGAACCGTAGAGCTTGTTCTGAGTTGTAATGGTTCTAAGGATATACAATGTATGACGTATAGTTTTACCTAGTGGGTTACTGTGAAGATCCTAACTGCTTTTATCAGATAGTTTCAGTATTATGAAGGAAAGTACTATAATAGCTATTTCAGTAATTTTGCTGATCGAAATTTAATAAGTAAAAAAGTCACATTAACTGCTACAGGTTTAACAGTTTTATCTATTATTCCCCTATATCTCCATCTGTAACAAATTCTTACCGACATCTGTATATTTAAACATACCGTAAATGCACACAGTAACTGTTAATACAAGTTTCGAAACTCTATTCCTTCATTTGGAATACTATTGGAATATTCATTTCCATTAACTCGGAAATATACCAGGAATAAACTTTCAGAATTCAAGTCCTCCACAAGGGCATACCTTCGGTCAAAAATCATCATTCAAAACCTTCTGCCAATCTAACCAATCAAATACAAAAATAAAATTACCTCTCAACCATAAATCCTCCATCAAACAATTCCTAAACGTTCCATAATCCCCACAACATATTCCAAACTCTTCAACACAGTCCACTAACACCTCCATCGGAGAAACGATCATACTAAAAAAGTTCCCTCAAAAAACAAAATAAAAAAATCGTCCACAGAATACATTGAAGCGCCAATGGGCCGCTGGAGTCTAGCAATTAACGCAGGATCGATCAGGTTGGAAAGGGTAGCGAAAACGGTTGAAATTCGTCAGGTTCCTCGTTTAGATCCTGCCCCGTGGATCGGGGCGCGCGCGATAGTTTGCGAGAGACCGCGGAAGGACAAAAGCCTGCCTGGGAGAGGCAGCAAGATGGCGGTCCACGGGTCCGGTAGGCGCGTCTTTGCACGCAGTTGGCTCACGCGACGGCCAATCCGGGCCGCGGCGTCGCCGCGTCCGTGCGGTTTACGCGGCCACGCCAGCTGCCACGCCACCGCGGCGAGTCGGCGCGCACGGAGCCGCGACCCGGCGGCGATTGAAATGCGGCACGCCGGCGGCCGCCGCCAGTTACCCGTCGACTCGTGCCCGATACGGTCGTCGAGCCACACACGTGCTCTCTTTTTCTCTCTCCCTCCCTACCGCCCATGGTCGTTCCGTCTCCGTCGTTTCAATTACGTATGCGCTCGGTCGACATGGCAACGATCGAGGATCACCGTTTTGGCATGGGGATCGCGGGTGTCGCGATTCGTCATACCGTTGCTTGACTGGTCACGTCGACGATCGAGGTGCACTCGTTTTGTTCGTTCTTTTTTTTCGGGAGGAGAAGAAGGACCTCGATCGGAAGGGATTTCTTGTGAGCTCTGGTGTGTTGTACGTTATGGCGCGAGTGGACGACACGTGGTGGACCCTGTAGATGTATTCGGGATTGTATTTTTTCGAAGGTAGTATCGGCTGCTTTGTTTATGCATTGAGATTCAAGGTCTTTGAGTGGAATAGAATATTCTACCTGGGTGCAGTTGGAGCATTGTAGTTTTTCTTTATCGTGGAATTGTTTAGTAATGGACAGTTGGAATGACTTCTATGTTTAAGAAGATGTAAATACTGCGGTTTTGTACGATGAGACCTTGAGAGACGCGTGTAATGTAAATAGAATGGTTTGGTTCAGTGGAGGATCAACGAGTCTATCGCGGTTTGATCAGTGACACTGAAGATCGATGTGCGGTTTGATGTATGGAAGAATTTGGGAAATTGGAGTAGTTGTACGGTGCTTGAGGAACTTTGTTTTGAGGCAGACAGGAACAACTCAAGGACTCTATGGCTTCATAAACAATTGTGGTATTGGATTTATATAGTATTCGCAATTTTTAAACGACGGAGCTGAAACATGTGATGGATCCACTGTGGAGATCCAATTTGTGCAGTGATTATTTTCGAAGCAACTGATTTGAAGAAATTCAATTACACAGTATAAAAGCAGATAAAACAACTTTTGAATTTGTACTGCAAGGATAGAAAATTTGGGACTTCTAGAAGAGATCTATCGAACTCAAATTAATTGTTGGACGGTGGATCATTATTGGAAGAATCGAAAAACGAACGTCGTGAAGAAAATCTGCCATTATAAATTGCATTGTCTCACGATTTTTACAAACATTCTACGAATATATCATCCCCCTGCAGTAAGCCACCTACAAGAAGCCACGTGTAAAATATTTCTAACAAATTAGTTCAGTGTGTCAACTACCATCCAGTTCTACGAATGCATACTACAAACGTAGGAAGTACAATTACATCAACAAGAATTCATATCGAGTCCCATAATCATGAAACCATCATAATCCAGTTTAAGCTAAAGCGTTAAAAAATACGTTATTTGTCACGATCTGCGACACAAAGGAAGTATCTAAATATTATAATTTGATAAAAATTTACAAGAGGACTGTCGCTTTACATTTGTGTCGAATTCTGTATAAACCGATACATGAGCATGAAGTGATTCGATTGGACACTGAGCACCGAGATTCGAATCGAGAAATATGGATTCAAATGTGGAGGAAACTGAGCTCGACGTCGGATCCGCGAGCGACGAGCTCGAATCCTCGATCGCGGAATCGAAGATCACGCGACGACCGACACCGAAGCCGTTCACGATCGAAAGTCTGATCGGGAATTGCGGGCCCCAGAAAGGAATCTGCGATCCAGCTACCCAGGAAGAACGAACGAACGAGAACGAGGAGGACTCGGACCGGGACAGGGAATATCTTTATCAGAGGCATTACCTGGCGACTGCGGCGGCGAACGCACTGCCTCCTGGTTGGTTTCTTATTTGTACAAGATTATGCAGATAATTTGTTTATTTCCATTCGTTTAGGTGCCAGTATCAATTTTTTTATAATTTGGTGATTTTATAAAGATTTTATTAAACACACTGTTCAACAAATCCCAGAATGATGGAACTAAACCTGCTTTTTTGTGTTAATCGAAGATTGCTGAACACGGTGCTGGTCTTAGTTGTTTTACCTCTACGTGTCATAAAGTTTTTAGAGATAAAGTTAGCGACGTTGAGTTTGATTTATTTCTTGAATTATTCACCTAGTCAAATATTTCTGATTTTATTTCTATTGTATTTAACAAATAATAATGAATTTAAGTAAAATATAAATATGGGTACTACGTGTTTTTTACAGACCTATATTTATAATTAAATTAGAGAAAATCCTTACGTATAGAGTTGAAAGTGAGATTACCATTGTATTCAGCAACTAAAAATTAAATAAATAGGACTAGTTTCACTCCATCTTAGAATTTTCAAAATTTTGTTGAACAGTGATGTCGATTATATGTTGTATGTTGTTATTTTTGATAAAGCATGACTGATGGTTGTCGTAGCTTTGGTAGTTATAACGAACATAGCAGAGTAACATGACTTTGGCAATTTATGACGGTTACGATAGTTCAGATTGCTTGTAATTAGCGTTCACTGAACAGTACGTGATTTGTATTTCTAATTACTGTGCATGCTATTTAATTCTGTGACAGTTTTGGAACTAAAAAAGCTCTCGATATTTAAAAAATCTTATGAACTGACATATCAAGTAATTTTGTATAGGTAATTATGATTATCGTAGACATTATATAGTTTTCATAAGTATTGCTGGCACATATTACGTCAGAGCCATTACGACATAGCTCTACAACAGTTTACAATACCTTCCAATGAATGCAGTTGTTGCTGGCGTTGATGATCGTATGAAAATTCAATTAATTTGCATACGTCGTGTTTTATTATGTTTTATTTACACATGCTAATATTACAATGTCATAATATTATTAGTTCTACTAGTAATACAATGCAATATACTGAAAGGTGCTGTATAACGAAATATTATCATATTATAACTCATAATCAGAAATAATAGTCCGTGATGACTTGCCCTTATTTACTATACTATAACTACACAACTCATTACTATTTCATTTTATTTACATCGCCCATACTTACAATATATTGTACCATATTGAACTTTTCAAAAGAATGTTCAGCTTTTCCTTCATATACTCCATCAAATTGTAAACTTCAGTACGGTGAATTTCAAGATGTTAAACGTCATTGATGATTCATTGAACTGTCTCTTCATTATCAGAAATGGAAACGGAATATATATCGTACGATCGGGATCTGCATATGTCAGTTATACTTGCCAATATTCCATTGGAAGCTGATATACTCTAATATGTTAATAGATAACGTTACGACGGGAAGTAGGTCGCGTTCTTCCATGATTTAATCTCCGGTCTTCGTCACGCCATTCCCATAATCGTATTACAATTACCGATAATGAAATTTAAATTTCTTCGATTTACCGCTCCAGTTCGGAATTGTCCGGATTAAGAGGATCATAAAGCGGGAACTCGGGAAGCGCCGGGGAGATTTAGCCTGATTCTTCAATAATCAAATACGTACATTAGGAGCATCTTTTTGTTGCACCGGATGTAGCGCGCCTAATTTTACCGGTACTTGCCCTATTTTCATTGGTAAATGAAATTCGATCAAGCTTCGCTAAATGTCACCTTAGACAATCACATTAGATTATGATCGTTATCAGATTCACAATTATTCCAGGTTACTGTTTGATTTTCATTCATTGAATCGGCCTCCATGTTTAGGTAGTTTAAATTTGTATATTTTAAAATTCAATTGTGCCGAGCACTCCTTTGTTTTATGCGTCAGTGGAAAAACTTTAAAACATAATGGAACAAATTTTTCGGAAGATGGGCTATTGGTGATTCAACGAAAATATTAGTTGATTGGGAAATTTTACCTTTTAATTTAGAGCACAAGTAGGTATTTGTTCAGAGTACAATTATAGGACATGGTATTAAGAAACCGGTTTAAGTATTAGCTTTCTGTAGCTTAACTGGATTTTACGATTACGTGGAACCGTAGGTTTTAGATGGAACAGGATTCATTAACAGTCTTTCAACCGGAAATCTATTAACAAGCTTAAAGTCTATTAATAAGCCTAAAGTCTATTAATTCCAATGCTTATTGATAACTAGTTTCTCTTTAAATACTAATTAAATAAGGAATTGATGTTGCTTTGAATATTGTTTTCATAAAGTTAATTAACTCTCGTGGAGTGTTCAATAAACTATTGCCTTGCCATTCTTTGACCCGGATTGGGTCTGAATTAAAATCGAAGTAAGGAAATATATGTATCTAACGTTAAATTATAGTATTGTATATGTAAGCTATCGATGTCAACTTAATTTATGATTTTTTATAATAAAATACATAATTGAGAATTAAAAATTGCATTCGGGTTAAATTGACCCGAACAGTACTCGAGGGTTAACTAAACTTCGGTATAAAGTGCTAACAAAAGGCCGTCTATATTACCATTAAAATATTTATTTCATTTAAAAATTCTAGTCCATATTAATTTTACAATTACAAATATGGAAGAAGTATATTTCATCGGTCATTGATGTAGATTTCCGAAACATCCTGTGTATCACCTAAATAACTACCAAATTGTTATTCGAACTAAAGTCGGAACGGTCTGAATTGTTATATGAATGATGAGGAATTGATCTACTCCTAGTTCAATAACTAACATACGTTACCCCCTTCCGCCCCATAAGTAATCATTTCGATGTCCTGATATTGTATTCGCTAAGGAAAGGAACTGGTTGCTATGTGTAAGACAGTCATTCTACTTGAACCGATCATCTTTTGTTCAATCGAAGAAATTCGAGAAAACGTGACACTTCTTATCAATCAATGCGTTTTCGATTGGTTCTATTCATGTATAGCAGACGATAAAGCGCTAAATAAATGCCTACCATTAGACACCATTAAATAGAAAGGTGACAAATTCGCGTGTCAACTCTAGTCGCCCCAACTTTAGTATAGGTGATGAAGGGGTCTAAGACTTTACAAGTTCATATGTAGTACTCACCGAGAGAAGTACAAAATGTCTAATCAATATAGGTCCTAAAATCAATCCTTTCGGTATAAAATCAACTTTTATATTTACAACCTTTATATTACAATTTATTTTTATATTACAACAAAATATTTGGTTTAGAAATACCGTTTAGTTCCAGATTGTAAGACAACAGGCAATACGAGATATGAAAGGAACAAATGTCATAGTGAACTTCTGTATTTTTCATCAAAAAAATAATTTTAAGACCCATATTGATTCGACACTTTTTACTCCACTCAATAAGTATACTATAAGCACCTAAAGTCTTAGACCCTTTTTACCTCCACAAATATACAGGATTGCTATTGAATTCCTGTATAGTAAGCAATAAAACTTCACCAAAAAATTGACCAATGCTCATTTTTTTAGGATTCGGTGTGCCCCTCGGCCTCTACGGAGCATGGCTACCGATGCGGATGTACGGCAGCGGCGGGACTTCCGGTGTCCCGATGCTACCCGCGCACACCTCGGCCAGCTACCCGTCCCATCAGGATCTTTATCAGAGCCGATTGTCGCAGCATCTTGGCCCGGGGGCTAATCATCTCCAAGGGGCAGCTTATCCGACCGGTTGTCAGCGTACACCGAATCACCGTGGATCGACTAGCTTCACCGACAGCGAGGACGACGGTAGCATTGACTCGCCTGCTTCGCCCGTTCACGATCTCTCGAAGTCACGACACGGTGAGCCTTTTCATAAAATATAATTGGTTTGTCTGTTACTCTTCTTAATCATTTCGTTGCTAACAGCAAAACTTTTCGACGGCGATAATGATTATAGAGAATTTTAATGTACGTGGTAACAGTAGTCGTAGCAGTACAGTAGTTATCTCATTTCACAATTTTGTTATCATGTGCAAAATATGAATATTTTGTAATACGTAATTTCTTCTATCTCTGCGTTTCGAATGTCCAAATAGCAGCTTTTGAAGTTTATAAATTTTTCAAGATTCACGATATGTATGTTATATGTTATATCCAAATCGTACAATTTCCCACTTCAACGAATAGACGCGACTAATTTGCAAGTTCTCATGAAACATCTCTGAAAGACATTACGCAACCTCTGATTCAACAGCATTATCAATTCCCCGGTGGTTTATTAATGATAGCGGGCCGTTACGAGAACGGGATCGTGAAATACCTATTTATTTATATTCCGCTATTAACTTACGGCCAATGGTAATTCTATATTCGATGCACGCGCAAGCTCTGTGCTATAGCTTGACGTCTGACGGCTGTTAGCGTTAACAGGATGCGGGAGTGATCGTTTCAATTATTCCCCAGCACTGACGAAATGCTACCGTGGTGGCAACGACTAATTAAAGGAAATGTCGATCGATAAGCTGCTTATTAGGGCAGTAACGACGAATTTACGACGTTTCCGTTATTTCTAACTGTTCCAGTTCAACGCTCACAATTAAGCACAATCAAAATTATTCAGTGTTCTTTTTTTACGATTAATTTAAATAACTTTTCCTTGTGTTTATCACTTCCTTTGTCAATGTACCGTCGCTTAAGAACGAATTTAATATCTTGTTGGATGTTCCTAAACACGAGTTACAAATGAATTCTTAATTTACATCTAGTAATTAGTTTGTGGATTTTATGCACTCATTGCAGTTTAACACAGAATTGAATAACAACTTTAGTGGATTCAAATTTAGTCTGTTCATAATCGAAGTATTTTACAAAATTTACTTATTTCAACTTATACCAAACTTACATACTCCAACTTACACTAAATCGGACACCAATTGTTTTCGAAAAAAATCGGAATAGAAAATTTTATTAAATCCTGTCAATGTTTTTGTATGACGAAAAATGAACGACAGCTGCATCGTACGTGAAACGCAAGTCGTCAAAAAATCGCGATGACCGCTTAACGATTCCAGTGGCGTATCCTCGACTACGATCGCAGTCGCCACGCTCGAAGCCGGCAAAGGGCCCGAGATACACAGTAGCGTGCATAAATTACGCGTTGTCCCAAAGTCGAATATCGCACGTTTGCACACACAATCCACACGTGAAATTCCGTTCGCACACATGCTCGTGTACGTGATACGGTACTCGGTAAATCCTGGCCGAATTTCAAACGCTCGGCGACCCCTTTCGACGAAGAGCCCCTCTTCCTCGAAAAGAAGAGCGACGCTCGAAAATTTCACCGATCGATATGATAATTTATCGAATACATTTTCCGTCGATTCGACGTGTCCGTGTCGGCCATCGTGGAATTTCCTGCATAATTTTGCACTTATAAAAGTGTGCACAACGGTATGAATGTTACCCTCTGCCTGGTTTACTCTTTATTGAGACTTTGAGAATTGTTTAATGTAAAGTGATGAAAGGCAGCGATATTATTATGTACAATACTATATGAAGTACTTGATTGTTTTGGACAACCAGCCTTCTGAATCATTAGAAAAATTAAGGAAACAACTTAAAAACGACGAACATGTTAAATGACTATAACCAAAGGTTAAAGGGACTAGAGATACCCTATCTCCATTAAAATCTGACTATATACTACCCCTCGTGAGTTTTTCTTCTTCCATCGAAGAACGATTTCTTTTTATGCATTTTACATTTCACATTGTGAATTCCCAATAAACAATTCAGAATTCTGTTTGTTCTATGATTCTTATTATAAAGAAAATTAATTCTTCTGAATACTTTGAAACATTTTTTTATTAAATTCAAACAAATGTGGCTGGGCAAATGCTTATTGTTGCCACGTCTGTATTAACTAAATACATATACCTATTTTTGACGATGTAAGACTTAAGAATGAAATAAAATGTCTGGTTACGTATGGCATATCTTACTGTACCAGACAACGTGTTAATGTTTTTTCTATCACTTTAATGAGCAGCATATTTAAATTTTAATTTCTTATTTGGGGAATACTTTATAGATCTCCTGAAACATCATCTTAGAGATTTTTCTAGATTGTTACATAAATATTATTTGCACTTTAACACGCTGACTGTTTACATTTTCACTATTTTGACAATATCCTAGTAGAATCCGTCTGTATAAGTTCTGGCTATTAAGAGAACAACTTTTTCGATCATCATTATACTACTAATCATATTTACAAGAATGTAACTATTATTGTTCAGAGACTGGATCACTTTCCTATAATTTAACGACATCGATCACTATTGGTCATCCGCGAAGTTATTCCGAAAAACCATCCGTAAATCTTCGCCCTACGAAAAAGTAAATTTGAATGTATGTACAAGTAATATATTAATTGTACTATTAACTAATCAATATACTGGCAATACACTTTAAATTCAGAATACCTTTCCGATCTTCTGTCTAATCGAAATGACTGAGAATGATGGAAACAAGTAACGAGAACTACTTATAACAGAGAAAATAGTGGATTACTTATTGAAACACCTAATAATTACAACGTAGTTCCAAGACACACAATTGGTGTTTGCGTATCTCACTACTCGAAATCCAATATATCCTGCAGTCCTTTTCGCTCTACGGTTCCGAGGAAACCGTGTATTCCTTAACTGTCGTGGATTCCCTAATTATCGCGGATTCCCTAAGTGTCGCGGATTTCGCGTCACGGATTTCTTAACTGTCGAGGATTCTCTAACTGTCGATGATTCTCTGACTGTCAAGGATTCCCTAATTGTACATGATTCCCTAACTGTCGCGAATTCTCTAAATGTAGTGGATACCCTCACTGTCGCGGTTTCCCTAATTGTTGCAAGATACCCTAACTGTCACGGATTTCCTAACTGTCGAGGATTCTCTAACTGTCGAGGATTCCCTACCTGTCAAGGATTCTCTAAATGTAGAGGATACCCTCACTGTCGCAGAGTCCCTAGTTGTCACGGATCCTCAATTATCGCCCATTCCCCAATTATCATGGTCAATGCAAACAGAACCATCACGACGTTAGCTTGGACTATTCCATGGGGATAGTCGATCGAAGATGGAAAGTCGAAAACTCGCCGATCACGTATTTCCGAAGGCGGCGAGGCGGGGCGAACGAATGGATCGACGGAGTCCGCGCGCATTTATTCGTGGCCGATCGCTTTTTATTGATGTACCGCCGACCGAGGCGATTTCGTATGCGCAACGAAATGGCTTCGAGGAATCTGTCATCGGTCATTTATGACGCACCGTGCCGAACCGGTGTGGCGATCGTTACGACGAACAACGCCGATCAGGCTCTCTCGCCCTCCCTATTCTCGTCCCCGTCAACGATTGAAAACGATTCCACTAAAATCGTCGATCACTGTTGAACGATCTGACCAACCGCGTACAGTCCTTATGATTCTTGCATCGTCGTGGATATCTCGATATTGACCGGTTACCTTTACCGTTTAGCAGCTTCTCGTTTCTTTTATACATTTACTTACTTAATGATTCTTGCAGTTTATTGTGCCCATAGTGTATACATTATTATTACTTAAGTTGTATTTACGTTTGTTGCATCAGAATCTTGGTTAGTTTGATTGCATTCGTTTTTATTTATTTCGATGGAAACGTTTGTGAACACGTTGATTGCCCAATTTTTTAGCAAGATCATGTATTTCATCGTGTCCATTGTATACATTATTATTATTTAAATTGTTTTTCTCCGTTGTTGCAGCAGAATCTTTGTTATTTCGATTGCATTCGTTTTAGTTATTTCCATGTAAACGTTTATTAACATGTTGATTGCCCAATTTTTTGGTAGGACTATGAACACCTTATATACTCTGGAAAAGCACGTTTGTTTAAATTGTATCTTATTAAAAGTACATAAGTTTCTGCGCTGATTTGTGCATTCACGATTTAAATCAGTATTGTATCATCAGTTATTATAAGTTTGTAAATATTACTGTCCAGGAAGCAAATGTTTTTTTATATGATCTAATGGTGCTACATAGTCACAGTTGATCGCCGTGACAGTGAACGTGTTAATAGTTCATGGTTGTTTAATGAATTATCTTTCTTTATTACTGGTACTTTTTTCTAATTACATTTTTATATGTTTAATACAATTGTGTCACATAATACAAAATTGGAGAGAATAGTTAAACGAATGAGAAAGAAGAAAAATGTGAACAGAGTAGAAAATATGCAAAGGAAGATGGCAATTTTTCGTTCATAGGAAGTGTTACTATCAACAATCGATTACTGGCTTCCTCCTTTTCGTTTTAGGTTTCTATTGAAAGCGAGAATTCTAAAATTGCTGCCTTCTCGTCTCGACCATTGAAACGCTTTCAGTGATCGATAAGAAATAGAGAAAACCGTCTGATACAAAATTAGCATTTCATTTAATGTGCAATAAACTCCACCGACCAGTTATAGCTACAATGTCGCTTATAATTACATTCACGATCTGTATAGTTTCGATCTAATTGTCATCGTACTTTCAAACACATTTATTATTTTCATTAACAGCTTTAATTCACGGACTTTTGTTATTACCTAGATAAGATTTGGATATAATTTTGTCGAAGCTTACAATTTATTCAAATCGTCTGATTAAGTACTCAAATTAATTTATTTAATTATTTTCATTACATAAACTAACAAAGGAATGTTCGCAGAATAGAATTTAGGCGATTCTTGGTTCATTTTAAGTTCAGCGAATTCCACGTTTCGCCTGATATTGATTCCGCGAATCTAGGTTCTTACAAAAAACGTGCCAATGCTTTTATAACTCAACTTGTCAAATTAATAATCATATTAGCCTCCGGACTACGTTATCTGGATCGTCGACAAGAAAATGTGATAAAATTTTCAGCAGAAATGAACCAACGGTGGAAATCTCCTTAGACATTTTTCGTTAATGTAATCACTAACAATGGCTCAGCTGATACGCCAGTTAAGCTCGTTAATGAAGCTTATGTGGAAGACGATGGAAATGAACGGCGGATCGATCGCGGACCAAATAGAATTATTTAATGAAACAGAGTTCCTAATATCGTGAATGGCGGACTTCCGTCACAGATATCGTTCGAGTTCACGAGAATTTATACCACCTTAAAGAACTCATTAATCAAGGTGGATAAACACTTGGACAGACACCAAACTACAATACTTTAACTCAAACCCTTTAGCAGGAAAACAATTTTCGCGAGCCACACTATGAAGTATATGACTTAAAATGCTGGCCAAAATTCAATGTTGTAAACTTATTTAAAAACAAAAGTAGAGCTGTTTTTATGATATTAAAATGAAGTGATATAACGGCTATTTTCGTGACGACAAAAATTATGTATGATCGACTTGCCGCAGCGGATAGATCCTTCTCATTCACTTACGAGGTTAAATATTAGTTTGATTCACATAAAGTCGGTAGAAAATGAAGCATAAACTAATCCTATTTATTTGAAACCTAATTAGGATCTGAATACTTTACACCAAATCCAGTCAGTAGTTAAACCACATCAATCAAAACCAATGCATTTTAAATTAACGATAATTACTTTAATTCCAATTCAGCAAATATTGAACATCATCAAAATACGGATTACTTTAACTGAAACCAAATCGAGTGATCACATTTTGTTTATAATTTATATATATGTATTAAGTATATTAATACGTTCATATTGACATTTCAAGTAATAGTTAGATATTTCGGTCGTTGAAATCTCCACATAAATCCGACATTTCGCGCTATGTAATCGCCATTGTCCATGTCGGCTTGTCCTCTTTCTCGTTCTATTGTATCCTGATATTCTATTTGGGGATTTTGTCAAATGACGACAGTAATTCGAGTGCATCGACTGTCTGTTCATTAAGTAATATCGCTCGTTTTGCGGCAAAGTGGCCGAATAACAGTTTAGACGTATCGATCGGCGGTTCACGTGACGTTAGAGGTGAGACCGGCTGGAATAATGTTAATAACACCGATTGAAATTTTATACGGCACGTACAGAAATAGATACACCCATCGACTGGCGACACCGCAAATCAGAAATTGTCGTAGACCTGCGACAATTTTTCTAATCGTTCCTCTTAACTACTTAATGTCCGGTGCAAATTGTCGATCTATGGAGACACTATCGTCGAACTCAGTCAGATATCGGTGTGATTTAGCGAGTTTACTTCGTGGAATTAATATTTAACACGTTAAGCACCATCATGGAAAAAGATTATGTTACTTTTGGCCACTGTGTAAAAAAAGAGTAGAATCTGAATGAAGGATACAGTATCAAAACTAATACAGATTGCCCATTAGGCAGTTAATTTGTTAAAATTATATATATTTCATACCAGAAATTTTTATCTTGACCGTTTTTTTCTCTTGGTCAATTATGTTACTATTAGTTTAGGGAATCCAAATCCTCGTTTGCAATAAAATTTTGCGTCAGACAGGACAATTTTATTGATGTTCGAATTCTAGGTGGAGTATTGACTCAATGCAATTAATATTAGATCGCGATGTTTGCATTTAGTTTCGAATAAACTTCAATGGGTCGAACCAGATTGTACAAGGAAGAATTATTTATTTTCCCGTCTTTATTTAGAAGAGTTCAGTTCACAGGAAAAAACCTAATCGATTTCGGATACTAATGCTGGGTAAAACGTTAACGACATATACTAAATTTGGCGAGACATAGGGAACTATTTATTGATATACCTATTAATACGTTAATTTCAGCCGAAGTAACATCGATATTTTTAAAACACGAAAAACGAATTCTCCGTCCTCCAACCCCTATTTCGAAGTAGGTTAGGTTAGATTTAACAGCAAAATTGTTCTTTCGTAACTATGTTTAGTCCGGAATTGGGCACAATTTTATTCGAATTTCGAAAAGCAGCAGTATCTAAGAGCGTCATATCCTGATTTTCAAACAGTCCATGTGATTGCATAATTTTTTGCCAAGTATCTATTCATTCAAGGAGAAGTATTACATTATTACAATATTATATTATTACAGTTAATAAAAAATGTCGAAATACTTTGTTAATCTTTTATTCGTTATTCGAAACTCTTTATCTAGGTAATGAATTTGACCATTTCTGGTTCAGTCTTATCAGGATATTAGAAATACAGTTTTTTATAATAATTGTGCCCCTCTAGCTAAAGTATTCTTAGTTTGAGATAGAAAAAACGAAAGCTGCACCATAACGGGGGAATAAACCACTCTGTCGTCCTTAATCGCTAATTACCCAGCCATTGAATCTTCTGGTGATTACGAAAGTGGTCGAAGTCAATTAAAGATTTGGCAAAAATGCTTCCGTATTGTCGTAACGTAAATCGACCTAACACCAAATAGGTGTTAGATTCATTTTTTTTTTTACATTGTAAACATAGATCACTTTTATAATCACAAGCACAATTGACCACATTCCTCACGATCCCATTTCAACAAGCTCTTTTATGCTAAAAGCAAAGTAACCAATTCGATGTCATAAAACTTCCGCTTTTTCCGCAGAATCTCCGGTTCTCGATCTTTTTTTACGTATTCATTACCCCATCGTGAACCCCGCGGCGACCGACACGACAAGGGAGGATCTCCTTGCACATGCTCTTCCCAAGTGGTATCCAAAATCCAGCGAAAAAAAAAACGAACACAAGAGAATGTCCCCTCGTGGCTGTACGACCAGGCTTGGACCCTTCGATTTAATCGATACGGTTAATAGACCGACGAGTTTACGGGTTCGTTTGATCACAGCAATCCGAGGAGATGACGTCTTCGTCTTGTTTATTAATGAACTTGTTCAACGTCGACAACGGTTCCTTAATTGTACAAGACAGAGATGTTTTTAAGGGCGGAGCCTGGTGTAAACAGCTAAAAATGAACGAATTTTTGGGAATTTATTGTGAAGAAAGTATTACACCAATTGAACTTTGAAACTTTCAGAATATTTTAATTGCACAATTAAACCGAATACAAAAATTTGTATATTCACTACAAATGCATAACTATTATTATTATAGGGACTTATGTGCAGCCTGTGATCAAAAAAGGTGTTTCACGACAGGGTATGTAACGAAAGGAATATTCAATCAACTGTCCCAGCCTTGCATGTACATATTCTTTACTATCTTCTTCACAGCATGAACCTATTTTGAAGTTAAAAAAATGCAAAACTGAAAAAATGATGACATTTTAAAAAAACAAGGTAACTTTATTCAAGTAAAAAATGTTAAAAAATATAATTTATTGAAACAATACAATTATAAATGTAGCTTCATGCTGTGAAGATGTTAAACAATATGTATATGAAGTGCTGCGTCAGTTGGTTGAATATTTTTTGAGATACATTCCCTAGCGCGGAACACCTTTTTTTGCTCACCGGTCGCACATAAATCCTTATAACTACAATATTTATGGATTTGTCGTGAAAATAAAATTTGTTGTATTCAGTTCAATTGTACAGTAAAACATTCTCAAAGTTTCAAAAAGATTGGTTTAATAATTCCTTCACAAGAAATTCCCAAAAATTAGTTTTTAGCCCATTTACACCAGGATCCCCTCTTAAATACCTTCCGTCGGAGTTTTTATCGACGAAATATATCAATTTCGGTGCTAGTTATCGAGGACTTCGTGCAATTTTTGTCGCGGACCGATTTCGTTCGACGTAAAAATGGCTCCGTGAGTCAATAAATCCGATCAGATGACTTAAAACACGTGGATGTAACCTACATACGTTTTAACGCGTGAAGTATTAAAGTATCTGTGATACGGTGATCGACGGAATTTGGTCAAATTTTTTTGTATAATTTCGGTTTCGAAACTGTCGCGAATATTAAATTCTTTAAAAAGGAGGTAATGGTACATGTCGAATTCTTGAATATCCTTTTTTTTTTATTGAGCATCAACTTGTATAAATTTGTAATTGTTCATAAATATATTGGGAGATGTTATTAAAAATGGTTTTATAATTTGTATGGAATTGCTGTGCAGGTTTAAAGAACACTAGTAGTTTTATTCTTTCTGACCGAATTAAAACTGATATTGAGATTATAATTCCTTGGATGCATTTTTTAATGCGTCTATAAAAATTTCATGGTACTTACGTTAAATATAAAAGAATCGTTTTGCGTGGTCAACTCTCATTTTCCGGCGCTACGATTTCATGGACGGAATTTTATGAATGATTCGCAATTTCAGAATGGACTGACATGAATGAACAGAAAATGAATCTTATTTAAATGGAAGCCACTAATAGTAGATAATTAAAGCAAAGGATGTATTTTTACGATGACGTAATTTAATTCAAATTATTTTACTATCTCTAGTGCTGTGGCAATTATTTTTACAATCCTTTTTCTTACTAAAGCCTGTATTCTAATATGACAGCCTTATAATTCCTGAATAAACGAAAATTTGTTTACCTGCATCAGCCCAAAATTTCATAAAGTTCCATAAAATTCAAACCTCAAAAGCAAAGAGAAAACTAAAAATAGTCTGCGCCAAAATATAATTTAATTAATCATTTGTTATTTAAAGAAAATTATTGAATGCGATACAGCGTCTAATTTCGTAAATAATAATATACCCAAGATTAATTTTAAAACTTGACAAGTGAATTGTAAGATGTACTTATAACTCTAACCTTTCTTTCAATCACAATTAACTATTGCTTGTAATATGACTACTTCTTTCATTATTTAATAAGAAAATAAATGGTATTATCGTGTCAGCAGATAGTACTTTAGCTTTAGCACCTAGTTCTGAACTTGAAGTATTTATTGGTGTGTTCGGAAATCCAATTATTCCAATTCATATCGTATTCTTCTTGGCTACTATTTTTACAACTTCTTTTCATTTTTCTAAATTCAGCATTTTTCTGATTTAACTATACAAAACACTTCAATCTCTTTATACATGAATTTCGACGTTTTTTTTTGTAAACAATATATTCTAACGATTTAAGGGAATAATCATCTGATGGGATGAAGTCTAATTAATTAGGAAGATGCTACACAATTTTCCAGTTGAAGTGGTGTAATTTTTGTACAAATTTTGATTGAACATAATGAAAATGGATTTTATGGTTCTCCATACGTTTCGTTGATATTTTTCACAGAAAATAAAGAAAAACGACTTGTAACTTGTATGTACAATAAATATAAATACATTCAATCCACACCTGGGATACAATACCTGTTCAACCTCATCAAACGATTTTTCCTTCACCCAATAATAAAGTAACAACAGCATTGTGCTCGAAACGCTCTGAACGTTTCGAACAATTCAATACTTACTTAGTATCACGTCATCAGCATCGAGAACGTTAATATAGGAACGTTGATCCTCTATTCATCGTCGTAAAATATGACGATGCTTCCGAATATGATCGTAGAAAGGCACCGTACACCGAATACATCTGTTTCCATTTTTCAAGACGTCCGCTGGACGGGAATATATCACGGAGACGTAGTGGTCTGGATGCAACGCGCCATCCCGACGGGTGCAGAAACCGGATCGAACTCCGATTTGGCGGTTGGCCAATCTTTCTCCAGGCAGAAGTCCCATATGACACATTGTGCCGCATATTTTTCTAATAACCGTAATGCTGACACGATTTCCGCGGCTCTAGCTTCTCTCGAACCAGATTCGAAAACAGTCGTTTTGTCAATTTCACGATCTATTATAATCGAAGACTTTGAACGCCAACTTCTGATTACCTACGCTTGTAACCTAATTTTCCGTAGTTTTGAAAAGAACCTTGAAGTGGATAATAACCCTTGGAGGGACTAAAGTTTCGATTGTTATGGACGGTCGTAGTTCGTTTGCTTTAGGATTAATTGCAAATTGTTTCGCTTCAATTGAACTCGTTACCAAAGTATAATTCTGTGACGAAGCAATCGAAGCGAACAAAAAGAGAATGTGTGATCTGAACAGACGTCTACAAGCAGTTATTGAATGGAGTGGAAATTACTCACTTTTGTTATATGGCTATGTACTCTAAATTACGAAATGCAATGTTAGTATTATGTATTTTTTCATCTGTGAGTATATATTAGCTTCTTCTAGTCTTATATAGGTGGCATGGCAGAAATTTGAATGTGCATTTGAAAGCTTATCGGTAAAATAAATAGATTATTTGTCCTTTATCTCTTTAATTTCATGGAACTCAAGTGTTGAGTATTGTTATAAATATAATTGAAACTTACGAAATGCTCATTTCTTTCATATATTTCAAGAGGGTTTATCGATCAGAGATACAAAAAATTGGATTTTATTATGTATAATAACATTATAATGGGGATTATTATATACAGGGTGTCCCAAAATAGTTGTAAGCCCTTTAAAGGGCTGATTCCTGGGGTGATTTGAAACAACTTTTTCCTTAGCGACAAAGTTGTTTTAAATCACCCCAGGAATCACCCCTTTCAAAGACTTACAACTATTTTGGGACACCCCGTATAACTGACAAAAGTAAAAAAAAAACTTGTTAAGCGGCAACGAATGAAGAATGGCATTAGACGGTTTCAAAACGTTAAAATCTTCTTGTCAATCATTTATATGTCATGTAATATACACAAAAATACAACAAAATATGTCTTTGGTAATTTTTATGTAATTTAGAAATAAGTTAAACGCAGTTCTAATGATACAATTGTACGTACAAACTATTGCGTTACGCGCATGTACGCTTTGAACATATATTATACCTATAAAAGCTCATACGTTAAATGATTAAGGTACGAATGATTGAGAAATCCACTAAAATTGTAATATAGCTAGTGCAGTTTAAATTCGGAATACCTTTGCAATCTTCTGTATAGTTAAAATGGCGTGAAAAGATAGACAGGGATAACAAATATTGTTAACCTATTAGTGCCGACTTCGTTTATTACCGATTTTCAAATAATTATTAGAAAACTACTGACACTAGGTACCACAAAAATAAATTATCTGCAAGCTGGTGCATTTATTTTCACACCGATGCGAATTAATGCGTTAATGTACCATAGGGATTAAAACATCTCGAAATAAATTTAGAATTTTACCTGCAACAATGAACCCAATGTCATTTAGCGTTTACAAACGAACGTTCACATTTTCATTTCAAAATGATAAAACACCAAAAGTAACAAGATTACAGAAACAATAAATCAACAATCGGATCATCATACGACGTTCGATGACGTCTCACCACGAGAAAACACGCCGAAGGTCGTCGCCATCGGATGAAAATGGCCCCGCCGTGGGACCGTTACTAATTTTCCAGCCTGTCGACAAAAGCTTCGCGTACACATTTATCGAGCAATTACTCGACTCGATCGGCGAACATAATGGCAGAGAAACGGAGCAGGATAGAGATGTAATAGCCGTGTTCCAGCGGATCGACCAGCTGGTGTTCTTGCGGAAAGTGTAGAGACTTGACGGCCGGGGGACAACGCCCGAACGTTTGTCGTACGGCTCTCTTCTGGTACCGACGCTCGTCTCGGTCGCGGGAGTATGTTGCCCGTCCAATCGAAACTCCCTGAATTAATAAAACGGACGGGTGCATCAAACTCCTACGTAGCCGGTTACCTCTAGGCGGAACTTTACGTGGTGCTCGATCATAGACTAGGAAGAGCCGTAAACACGAAACTGAATAAAAGAGGTAGGATGGCTATAAACTCAGGGAAGTTGCAGCTGGCACACTCGCGGGAATAACTGTTCCTGACGCGGTCTTAATTCGTCCTCGCGACGCGACGGCTGGATCGTGGATATTCATGCAATTTCGCGATTCTCGGGGACTAATCTCTGAGAGTAGTCGAGAACTGAATAGAAACTTATTGCTGGACTGTGGAGTTTTAGGGAAATTGGTATTCTTGCGGGCTGATTTGGGAAAATGAAAATTGAATGATACTTTATTTATTTTGTTAACCTTCGTCTGGGTAGAATGGAGAAGAAAAACATTTTACTTTTTTTAATTCAGTTTATGGGTGTAGTAAAATAGTAACATTCAATTTTTAATTACTTAGTATATATATCATTTATTTTATTTGTTTATTTATTAACGGGATAAATACCCTTTAGTACGAAAGTTATTATAACAAGAGAAGGACGTATATGAAAATCAAAAATTTTGTAATTGTATTATTCAGGACGAAATAATAAGAGTGCCTCAGAGGCTCTTCTATCTGAATGAAGGTGAAAGATTTCAGTATAACGGAAACGGTATAAAAGCTACTTCAATAGAACATATAACTGAATTATGATGTATTATTGAATGTTGTTCCGCTGAATGGAGCTACTAAATAATTACCAACTAACAATCGGTGCTAAGCATTCATAACAAACGAAATCTGGTAGGTAATGACAGTAAATTGGAAAATGGATCCCAACGATCATCTACACACCCCTGATTTGTCGTGTAAGACCTCTGTAGCAAGATGTAGGATTTTATAAACTTTAATATTATTACATATTTATGCATTAGATTTATAAATGAACTGTAAACATAGTACTTCCTCTAGCGATTTAGCAACGCCACATTTCTCGAGTTTATAAGATCAATTCAACACCACTACTCGTTCTATATCGTAGCTGAACACGTCAGTCAATATTATTGTAAAAATAGTTTCGACGACAGAGTACAGAATGACACTGGGTTAAAGATTTATATATACTATTCGTCAATTCAATAATCTTCCAATTCATCGTTACCAAGTGACGAAACACGGTCCTGTCTATATTTCATCAGAAATGGTCACGAAGAGGTTAAACTTGTAACATAATGTACTTTATTCAACGCCGCTGTTCTATCTAGCTCACGGAAAAGAGACTTTACACGTGGAAAATGATAGAAACACGAAGGGGAAAACTTCGATCGGAAAGTATATGCTCTTCATGACGAAACGACTCTTATACCCCCGCATATTAAATCTTTCTCTCTAACTGTACCGATGTTAATCGGTCCCCGTCGAGCTACTATGCGACCGTTCAATGACTTAATGGCGCGCCACTTAACGTATTCATGAGTAACAGGTAGGACGAGGACATCTTTTTTAAAAATCAAGAACTATGACCACGTGAAAGGGAATCGCTAAGCGTCGATCCTTATTGACAGTGTTCTGATCATAGGTTTGTGGAGCATAAGATCTCTTGGAATCCATAGGTTGTGAAACATTCAACAATAGTTCCGAACACCTTCAATTTCGTGCTGTCTTTAATCTTCAGAATACATAGTATGAATGCGTTTGTATCAGAATTTTTTTACGATTTGTATGTTCATACCGATAGTTACAATAGAAGTCCTATTCCTTTAATTAACTGTTTGAGAAGAATATATTGATTAATTACTGTAAATTTTTAACAGTATCCTAGAATTTCTGTCTCTGCAATTTATTCGATAGTTCACGAACTGTGTTAATGATCGATCAAAGAGGTGTACTTGTAGGATGGATACGCATGCGTCACAAGTAGGCCAAAGATCAAGGTGCTTATGTAACAATAGAACGCTTAAGAAACTCAGAATTGGGACCAAAATGATTTAAACCCTCGAGAACCTCTCACTATAAATACTTCTTAATATGGTTTTTAGAATCTAAGATCATTTTTGCCTACAGTAAAACTTTTGCCAATCATATATCAACCAATTAACATAAAAAAATCACAATAATGAAGTATTACAACAGCCAGGTCAAAATAACCCCTTACTTAACAGAAGAAAATCATCTACCCAAACTTCCTTGTGAAAGCAGAGGTACACTCCTGTTCATAAGTATTAGGACACTTACTCGAATATAAAGTGAATGCAACAAAGCATTACGAGCTTGTTAAAAGTCAGAAATAAATATTCTTTCGTTAATTACACAGTTCAATGGACAACACTAACAGTATCATAAGATAATAAATGTGACCCAAAATATATAATTTTTGTGAAACGTCGCATTTTTTTCGTACAGATTATGTGTATTACAGATCCTTATGAAGGGCAGTATATATGACTCCTTTACAAACAAGCTTCTTGTCGCTAAAAACTCTCCAAATAATCAGTAGAAACTAGTCTTACCTAAGCCTTACTGTACCCTAATCTCACCTCACAACTGCATCCATTTGTTCAGGTTCAGAGAATGGTCGTGCGTCAGCGGAGAGCGAGGACGAAGGCGGAGGGTTGACCGTCGCTGGCGACGGCCAGGACGCATCGGACGCTATGTCCAGTAACGCGTGCAGCAACGTCAGTCCCGGTGGTTCCCTGGAGAACGGGCAGAGCAGTTCGGGGACCGGGTCCAGCAACAACAAGGCCAGACGCAGACGGACAGCGTTCACGTCCGAGCAGCTGTTGGAGCTGGAACGGGAGTTCCACGCGAAGAAGTATCTCAGTCTCACGGAGAGGTCGCACATCGCTCACGCTCTGAAGCTGTCGGAGGTGCAGGTGAAGATCTGGTTCCAGAACCGTCGTGCCAAATGGAAAAGGGTGAAGGCTGGATTGAGCGGCGGCGGTGTTGGCTCTGGAGCAACCAGTATGGCGGTCCCTGGAGCCTCCAGCAGACACAACGGCGCTACTGGACAGCATTCTGGAAACGGTACTAGAATCGTGGTGCCCATTCCGGTGCACGTCAGCCGACTAGCGGTGAGGTCTCATCATCATCATTTGGAGAAATGCGCCAGACCTCCTAGAATCAGGCCATCTAGTGAGAGTCCAGCATCCACCACGTCCTCGTCGGTTCTTGGGGATGCTCTAGGGCTGGTCAATTCGTCCATTAATTTGTCTGGACAGGTGCAAGCACCGATGAGCAGTGGTGTGGGAATTGGTGTTGGTGTTGGGCTGAGAGCGTTCACAGTACCGTCTCATCGGGGCGGGCTTAGCTCCTCTGGGAGGTAGTGAATACTGCCTGGTGGACTGTGCGTGTGATGGAACTTGGAGAACGTTGTGGCGAGATGAAGTAGTGGGATCCGTTGGTTAGGTAGAGCTGAAAGATCGTGGATGTTGAGGTGAAGTGACTGATGGGACCTCTAAGGTCTAGCTGCTGGCCAGCAATCTGGAAGCGTACGAAGACCATTGTATGGGTTTTGATACACAGAATGACAATTATTCCACCAGTTGGGGTTATATACAGGTTAATCTCAAGCGGAAAGTGTCATTGATGCCCTGTGTACAGGGTTGACAGTGGGGTCCTGTTATCATCATTTGAAGCTGCCAGGCTATCGAAAGTCTAACCTAAGTGGGTGTATAGTAGCGAAGGAACTACCGCGTGTGTAGGGTGAATATCTCATGTTGAGTTTGGTGGGAGTGTGTGCTATATTGGAAGGCATGGCTTTTGCGAGAGTGCTGAGGGAGAATTGGGGAACGGTACATACTGAATAGTTGGCGAAAATGTTGTTCAGCTCGTGTAACTAAAATTGGGTCTATCTGTAGTCTTCAGACAAGAATCCAAAGAACTGAAGTTAAGTTGCAAGTGAATATTCTCTAAAGTCAGACACTCGAATCTCTATCGCTCTACTATTCCTCCCTCCCTCGCTTGTTGTATTCGCGTAGATTCTATCCGGCATAAGAGCGTAGGTATAACTTGTAGATAATTTACATTAAGCGAGGCTCCGCTCCATCGAGGAGCACCATGTCACGCCGATGGCCTATCGATTGGCCGTGTGATTACCGCAGCTGCATCCCGCGAACTTGTGTATATCGAGAAGGCAATAAAACGTCGGAGTATCATATGAAAATCGTGGTTCGTTTCTGATTGCACACCATCGGTTCCCAGCACTCTTCCGCGACACGTGAACTGTATAAATGGAAAAAAATCCCGTACCGTCGAGAATCGTTCGAGCAAACAGTGGTAGGGAAGCTTTGCATTATTCACTTTTTCGATAACGTACGGAGAGAAGGCAGGAAATTGTAACTTCATGAGGCACTGGATCTACTCGCGCAATTTTAGTACCGTTACTTCAATTGAATCGGTTCAATTATGTATTTAAGTCACGTGACATTTCGTCGATTATCCAGTATACTACACGCTCATTATTACGAATTATTTGCAGAAGATTCTTATATTAGAAGTTTCACTTGATTTCTAGGTGTTCTAATTATCGAGGTAAGTGAAATTTTCAGTATATTTTTTTAAAACACTGACAGCAGTTAGTCTGTAGTATACCTTATAAACCAAGTAATTGAATATTTCCAGAATGACTAGTTCACTGATTTGTATTTATTACGATTTTTCTTTTCTCTCATCCCACGTCTACTACTCGAGTCAATTTAACCCAAACAGAAAGTTTAACTTTTAATCATATCTTTCGTTACAGAAATGAATAAATTTGGCTATTATACATATACATTGCTAAAGTGACTACCATCTAGTGCTAGGTAAATATATTCCCGCAATTCCATTTGTACACCCGCCTAAAATAGCTCAAGGTAACAATATACAACCAGTTTCTCAAACAGTGCGCAACTGTCAATCAGTTCTATGAATTCGTTAACTTCTTAAGCCGGCAGAGATAGGTTAACTCGTTATTTGAAGATGCTTTTTCACTGGACAAGACGAGTAAACTCGTCACTAATGTTAAAAAATAACATCCGTTACGAAAGAATGAACATATGTATACTTTTTGTTTCTCATTCCTTCAAAGACAGTAGAACTTCCCGTGTCGTTTACCTTTCTTTTTATCATATTCTCGAACCATCCATCACTGGTTCTATTATTCCATTTTCATCAGCAGTAACAGTAACACACATTCATGTCTGCTACGAGCAAGACGAGTTAGCTCGTCTTTCGTCAATACCCTCCTAGGTAGAGCTTACGACCGAAAGATATGCCAGTCAAGGGACCACATTACGAAGATGAGTAATCAGATTGTTCAAACGTGTTCAAACATCTGAGGAAGAGTTTAGACAGTTCAAGCCGAATTTGATCATAAGAAAATATCTAAATTGAAGGTCGCTTTCAAACAATCTGATGACATTTCAAACTCCAAACAGTCTCATGACATTATAAACTCCAAGCAGTCTGATGACGTTGCAAACTCCAAACCCTCGAGTCACTATAAACTTTCCCAAACAGTTTGACGTAGCCTTCCAAACTTCAAGCCGCTCGATCTACGAACATCTGCCAATCGACTGGAGGTGGTGGTGAATCTGAGGCTTCACATGTTTGGACTTTAGAGTTTGCAACGTCATTAGACTGCTTAGAGCTTGAAACGTCATCAAACTATTTGAAGCTTAAAACGTCGTCAGACGGTTTGAAGTTTGCAAAGCGGCTTTCATTTCGAACACCTCTCCATGATCAAACTCGGCTTGACCTGTGTAAACTCCTCGTCAGATGTTTCCCTCAAACATGTTCGAAACAGTTTATTCGTAAACCCTCCACTAACCAAACCCAAAAGTTCCAAAGAATCCGTCACGATATTGCATCTGCCAGTTCTCCTAAGAACGTCTTCCAAAAGAACGCCACCGAAAAGTCTCTAGCGCGCGTCATTTCACTGCGTTCAGTGTCGTTCACAGAACCCCAGGACAAATTAGCTGACTGCACACAATGCGTGAATGCATATCCACGAGCGGTTAGGCCGACCGGCCGAAAGTGGCATATGGGGTCACGCCTACGAGGCGTTCAAGGGAGGTTAAAGCACGGGGCCCCAAGGTCCTTCTGTGGGGGCCCTTCTTTGAGAGGACAGCACGCGCCTGCGAAAATACGCGCGGGGCTGCGGTGCACAGCCTGCAATTTTCGACGTGAACCCGATCCCACGGGAGACACCGATCTCGCGATTGGGGGTCGAGCCTAGGCCGCGAGCAACGCCGCCCCCTTCGAGGAATCCGACCCGGCGGAATTGTCAAAACAACTCGTGGATCGATTACGGGGGATGATTGGGGAAAAAAGGCTGATGGGAATAGAAGCCGATTTGTAAGTCGAGATTCAGGGGGAGAGGGGTGAAATAATCTGGTTGATTGAATTTATTAGGGAGGTGATCCTTTTGGGGTGTGATTGGATTTGGTGGACGCTTTGGGTGCATTGTGCAGTTAGGGTAAGACGGTGACTATCTTTGGTTAGTTTATCGACGGAGTTTGGGAATTTTTGGAAATTGCTTTTTAAGCGTTTGGCATAATCATTGGGGTTACAGAAAGAGTTTTGTTACTTATTGGGCGGAGAATTCGTGTACAGATGTTAGAGTGGGAGGTGTAATGTTATATTGTTTTATAATTATTAGTTTTGTTTTTAGAAACATATTTGTCAGGACAGTTAAAGGGCAGAATAATTTTGATGAATGTCATATTTGTTTTTCGTGTTTGTATATAACTAATCTATGCTGAGTGTGTATATTCTTTTTTTCTCTTGCGGAGTGAGAAGTATAATTTTTTTAATTTTATTCAATCGGTTACATGCACAAGTGATGAAAAGCAAATATATCGCACAATCCTTGGTAAATTGTAATTGCAATATATCTACTTTGTAACAGTTACGAACTACAACAATAACATGTACAGAGGAATTCTTGTAATACAATAATACTGCTCCTATTTAAACAATATGAAAAATTCTTACTATAAAAGTTTAGATAAAAACCTATCAATCATTCGATAATTCGGAATATTTAAACAAATACAATGTGTCAAGCTGTTATAGGAGGGGTGTGCATCCGATTTGCGCGTTAAACTTGACACAGAGTTACAAATATAATCGACTTAACAACTTCAAAGCACTCTTTGTCGGTGGCAAACGAGGTATAACTTATGGGAACGCCTAATCGATCAAAATTTACGACTACACGAATGCCAATACGTTCATGCATCTCACGCGCATTAAAGAAGGAAGTGGACTGGACGGGATCGTGCAGTGACTTGAGGTTGGGGAGTCACGACAGGGGAAAGGAATTACGGGACACGATCGGACGGGGTTCACCGGTACAAAGTGCACCAAATTGTTTTCTGTAATTTTATCGTCGTGACAGATACTTTTATTCCATGCTTTTCTCATGGAGAATGAAATGCATTGTCTGTTCTAAACGTGTTCGTATTTGGAGTAGTCTATATAATAATTTAAATGTGTTTGTTTCTGATCACAAGCGTTATTTTTGCTAATTTGTTAATTTTTTGTTACATAGAAAACAGTTGTGACCTTCCATTTTTGACAGTATAACACATTTTGTGTTATTCTAAGCTTCCATGAGATTCCTTAAAGGACAATAGTAATAGCAATAACGTACGTAACACAATACTAATGAGAAGAGAGTGTTATTTTCAGTATTAAAGGACAACATTTAAATATAAATTTTAATATAATTAAATATCATTTTTATCGTGGCAAAATGATGATTTTGGAGTACATATAAATTTTAATTAATGAATCCTTCAGTACTGTCCTCACCTACCTAGTATTTATTAACCTCCGTGTGCTGTTCAATAAATTGTTCCATTACTGTTCCTTGAATTAAACTTGGTCAAACAATAAGTTAAAATGGAATCAAAGAAATATCTTTGTTATTATGTAAACTATTTGTGTCGAATCAATTTACAACTTTTTCTGATAAAGAATATACAAAATTAAAAGTTAACCTCCGAATTCGGGTCAAAATTAACCAGAACAGTGTGCACGAAGGTTAAACATTCACCGTCAGGCGAATTTTGCATATCATTCTCATTACGTCGAATTGAAATTTTCCTTGCACAAAGTATATAATCTTAAAACATTCCCAAAGTCCACAATTTACTTGATTGATGCCTACCAGGTTATATCACAATATTCCCCCATTTTAAATCGTATAAATATTATCGTTTACTCCACATTATTGTCTTAATAAATTCTAATGTCATCGGTCACCGATGATTCCCATAACGCAACAGCAAATCAAACGCCGATCAGCCCACGACCATAATCCCTGTCGACGTGTTAACGCCAATAGTATTATCGACTGTCCACGGTCCGCGCAAGGATAGTCAGCAGTCGAAAAGTGAGTTCGCCGTGATCCCAAAAGGAAAAGGAGGCCAGTCAAACAGAGAGAAAGAAGTTAGCTGTTGAGGGGGGTCGCCGTATCGAGGCAGGGTCTAGGTATAGTTATATACACAGTGGGGCACAATGGCAACGGCAGAGTGCATTACGGTTAATACACGAAAGGACCGCGGTCGTTTAGCCGAGGATCTCGGCAGTTACCGCTTCGCAAAGGATAAATCATCTCCCGATTTCAACCACGCCTACCAGGAGGACAGAGAACCAGCTCCCTACCCGAAGCCGGTAGTAACCGAGAGCGGAAAACTAATAATCCGTACGGCCGCGGATATCCGTTCTGGAACGGCCAGTCGCACGGAACGGAATACATCGATGGACGACTCGATTGCGGACGTTTTTCGGGGGATGTCTGGACGCCTCGCCCCGGAATTACCGCGATGTGCCACTTTATCGAGCGACTCTTGCGGTCGCTGTTGGTCCAACCCCGGGGTGAACGGTTCGGATAACTGTGGGATGATGTTCGACTACCGTGGGAAACTATTAAGATTATTTTTCTTTTAATTATCTAGTTATTCATTATGTATAGGGGTGGGGCCATTGTTTCATTACAATCGGTAGTGAATGAGATATGAAAGCATTAGGGGTGCTAGTCTCTAAATGTGATTTTAACACTTTACTGATTCGTTGACTTTTAATTCTTATGTATTGTGGTTAAAATTAAAACGAAACAGTTTTTTTCTAAGGTAGGTGATGTATTATTTTCTGGGGAAGCATTATTTTTCAACACAATTACACACGTGGCATATTTAGTTCGTCTTTATTTGAACCATAATACATAAGAAGTGAACATTTTAGGGTGATTTTATAGTTATGCCATGCAGTGAGTTAATAGACTTTCGGTTTTTATTCTTGTAGGTAAGAAGCTTATTCAATAAATAATTAAGGTAAATTTACCTGTAGATCAGGGTTAAAGAAAATATTGTAACGTTATTCTATTAGAGTTTTTGCTATTTTTCATGAATGTAGTTTGCTACTGTAATTGAACTGTTTAATAATAGTTCATTGACTGTTGATCGTTGGATCTACAAACCTATTAAATAACAACCGGTAGGTAATGCATTAAAGTTTTTTAAAGGCTCAGAAGATATTTGTACACATTCATTAATTTTCTGAAAATTCTTATAAAAGTATTCAACAGTAAAATTGCAGACACGATTTCATCAGAAATTGGCCTACACCGTTGATACTTTCACGGGCTCGAATGAAAAGTCGTGTAATTAAATTTCAAAGAGTTTTGTAAAGTAATGTTCTTGTGGATTAATTTATGAGAACGATAACTATAGAAAAACTTGTTCGTTTTATTAATAGATTTAGGGTGGCATGACCCTCTGATGGAGTAATTAGATGTTAGCTGACGTGATCCATTGATGAATTATTGTCTAATCCTCGTAACTTGTCAATCTGAATAAACGGTATGGCCCACCTCATCGTAGTATTTTCTGTAGGGTTCTATGGGATATAGTAAAGGACGAAACTTCCACCAGATACCACGAGATTTTTGTACTTTATTCTTAACCCAATAAGATACTTTACAGAGGAAAGAAACTCCTACCAGTACTCTTGTCTGTATAAATCCATTTACAAAATGTCATTTTGCATATAAATCGGCGGTCTATTGATGATTACTTATTTTGCCTTCATCCAAGTGAATGACTAATATTTTGCTTCTCCTAATATATTACATAGCAAATAATTAACAATAAAAGAATCCTGACCAGCTAACAATCGTAAGACAAGAGATCGTCAAAGGATTTGATCATTTCAAAATGGCGTTAAGGTGAGAGTGAGCATAGTGACACGAAATTTTGCGACGAAGTTAAGTGTAATTGCGTAGCAACCGAACGACTTCTCACACCCACATGGAAGTAGGAGAGCAAACACAAGCGGTAGACTAACGCGGTCTATTTCCCACACTCGGCACTGCAGTCGAGAGCTGGGAGATTTTCCCATTTTCCCCAAAAGGGCCGTGAAATTGGGCAGACAAATTGCAGCTCAAGAGACCGCGACGAATTTCACCAGACCTTGCCCTCTGCTACTGTACCCAACGTCTGTCACCTTCTATTTGCAACCCTCGACCCCCTTTGTTTTCCACGATTAGAGGTAGATCTTAATTTATTCAATATATACACACTTAACGAATGTCGTTTTCCTTTCGTGAACATTATTTAGAAAATTGGGTCGATTTATTTAAAATAACTGAAACGAAAATTCAGGTCTAGGTTCTTTAAGTTTTTGTTAAAGTAGTGTTCGGTTATGTATTGGTATCTTGGTTCTATACGCTAGTCATGTTTAATAAATAATTCTTACATTTGAGAAATTATTAGGGTATATTAACGGTTTTTTCGAAGGTATTATTTGTTTCTTGAAACTTCAATACTTGCGCTAAATGTACGGTATGATTGGTTGTTTCACAATTATTACGCCATTTTTGGAAGAAGGAACATTGGAAAGTATTTTGCATAAACTGTATTACTATTTAAAGAAAAAATAATTGACCACATCTTGGTACATGTTAAATATTATTTGAGTAGCTAAATGATAAATTTTACACCGAAATTACCATAAAAAATATAAATTAATCTGTTGTATTATTATATTCTCTGGATAAACAGCAATACTGTCTATGTACAGAAACTTACAGAAATCGGATTGAAACTTTTTATTTTTGTTATGTTAGGTACATGTAGCGCATTAACAGTCGATTTATGAATTATTTACGATTCATGATAGAATACTTAAAAAAATCCTTTGTTGTCATATCTTTGAAAGTGATCGTTCCGTTTAAGCAGTTCGATTGTCTTTCAAATTCGGTTATTTAGAAACAGGAAATGGAGGTGTTCTAGAATTACTGAATCGAGTTTTCAAACGTCACTGAAAACCCAGAAATCATTCCTCCGTTACCTGACCGTAACGCACTGGATTCCTTCACGGACTCAGCGGTTTTTGTATGACAGAAAACTGCAAACGAGATACTTTCATTCTGAATGATTCCACATTTTGTTATCGTACCGGTTCACGCATTGCGACGCACTAACACGCATATTGCCACACTCAACGAGGTAGGCAGATTTCATGTTACAACTCTTAAATCGTCGAATGAACCCGGATTCCATTTTAGACTCGAAGACTTCGAGAAAGAACGTCGATTCATAAAATCGTGTTGTTATAAGAACTTTCCTTTTTGTGTTATATTGTAGAATATTGATAGTTAAAAAGATAGAATGAAATTTAGAACAGTTACGGTGACTTTATATTTTTTAATCAGTAAGTGTGGTTTTCTAAACAGAACGAAATTGAAAGATACTTTTTCCGTATACCCTAAATCATTTTTAAGAATATTGGTTTGTAGGACGTTCAGATATATTTTTATCTTTATAAACAAACAGATTATGTTATAGAACGGTCTACTAAAATAAACGTAGACTCCAAATAATAATTTGTAACAAATACTAATCTGACAAATACTAAGACTGACCTTTTCTAAGGATCTAAGAGTGCGCCTAATGTTCTTCAATGCTCCTACTTTATACAATTCATTTAAAAATGATCGTATTTTATATATACAATGACCCCATTATACATTACTTAATTGAAAATAGAGAGGCACAGGGACAGGAGCACACGACACAATGTACCAGGCGTGACAATAAATTTTCGAGAATAGGTAATTCGTTTGAAAATTTTTCTTTGAAAATTCTACAGATGTGATACCATTGCCTTCCAAGTATGTACCTACTTAGTCTTTTTGAAACTATAGGTATCTATATACGCATTCCAGTGTCTAATTTATCGATCCTTACATCTCTGGTACTCACTTTCTGCTATCTGTTATATTACTAGGCGTAGAAATACAGTCTTGAGAAGAATTCATTCAAAACATTTATTTTGAGAATTCTATAAATTTGAGACCATCGTCTTCAAACTAGTCCCTTTAACACTGTACACATGCATTACAGTGTCGGGTCCATCGATCGTAACATTCCTGGTACATCCAATTTCTGCTACCTATTTAAATGCCCATGTTACATATGACGTGTAGCAATAAACTTTCGAGAATATTAAACTTTGACTTAAGAGAACCTTCTGCTTGTCATTTCGACGGTAATGAAATTTTTCTCGAAACTGTATTATTACATCTCCTTCATTATAACAAATCAGTAAAGAAAAAGTGTCCTCTTAATCTCTAAAAATCAGGCCACCATCGGCACCTGAACAAGCCCGATCGAGCGGATAAAGCCAGACTCAACAATAGGACAAACTATCCAAACCGGTATCGGCGTGCGTTGGAACACAGTTCCCTTTCGCTTAATCGCTCTCATTACCTCGCCTACTCGTAAAACTCCGAATCGCCCGTTCGAGGTATGGTTGGGGGGACAGCGAGAAGAGGGTGGAAAAAGGTGAACGGTTGCCGGGAGGATCGTTTCGCGGCGTAGTGTGTCGCCTTGGTGCGGTGCCGGGTGTCCGCCTCGGGGCAGAGGAGGAGAACCGTGGCCGACGAATGAAACCGTGAAGGGTCGAGGGGGAGCGTGGATGGACCAGGGGGAGAGAGGGGGGAGGAGGGAAACGGAGTTTAATGTTCCCCTCCAGTGGGTGACTCGAGGGTGTAATTGCCGTAGTGGGCGGAACGGAGCGGGTATAGCGGCGATGGGCGTGGTTCGCTGATTACACCGCGTTGATACTGATATCTCGGCTACCACCGACGAACCTCGCTCTCCCCTACCCGTTCCAACCCCGTTTACTTTTGCCTCATGGCTTTTCCAGTCGGTGGTCCAAACGCTGGTGGATCCAAACGACACGGAATCGATCGACGATCTTTACCCGTCCGGCTCCACGTTCCTGGTTTATCGAAGTTCCTTTTTCGTCTTCGTGGATGATGCGGTTCCGGGTAATCCCAATCATGAACGGAAACGAATCCTCCGACGCTCGAGGGTTGATTAGGCGAATGGAAACCGTCCACGGTTCGGTTACGAAGCGAATGGAGACGGGTTCAAGGTGATCGAGGTCGGGGATGTTTCGTGTACGTGAGTTGGAGGAGGGAGTTATTTTGAGAATTGAGTTTGTATTGGGCTTGCGGATGGAATAGTTGGATTGTTGATGTTTCGCGGGAGTGACATGTGGCTGGGTGTTATGAGAGTGATGTCAGAGTGTTTGATGGATTTTGTGTAGTGAATATTGTCTGTGCAGCGGTTTCTTTGAAGAGAGTTTTGATGGAGGCTAGATACAGGATTTAGTAGGTTGTTGCATACTAAATGTCGTTTTCAGCGTGCTTCATTTTAACCATCTTAATTTAAGTAAATAGGGGTTCAAGGAGCTTGTAACTCTTTGGCAAGAGACTTACGATTGATGTAGGTCAATATACTTCGATTCCAAATCTTTTTTGTTAAGTGACCTATGATCCTTTAAACTCTGCAGTTCATGAATGAAATTTATTATGCAACAATCTAATATTATTGAACAGTCTGCATTAACATTTGTGCACTGTTCGTGTTGACTCGACTTAAAGTCTGCTTTGAACTTTTTATTATATTTCTTATTACATTTTTACGTTATTTTTTATTATACTTTTTTATTATAGACATTTGTAAATTAATTTGACAGCATTGGTATTATTGGTAAAATGAAGAAGGTATAATATGACAAAGGAAATATGAGTCTCATTAATATGAACAAAGGAATGAAATTAATGTATAACAAGATAGCAAAACGAATTATCATAGTGATGGAAAGGACTCTAACATAAATTTGTCAACAAAGATTGATGTCATCGAAATAAGATTTTGGTGAGTCTTATAAAGTTTCCTCATGTGAATTTCAATACTTTTATTGCAGCGTTGACCTTTCCAACGTCTCGAAATAGCCCGGGGTACTTCCTCAAGCTTTTCCTACGAATTTATGATACGGACAAGGAGAGGAAGTGGAAGGACCGAATCGAAGATCGCCGGGGATCCTCCTCTTTCTGATATCCCATGGACAACTGCCAGGACTGCAGAAATTTGGAATCGATCGTCCCACTACTTAGGAGACGTTGTTTAAAATTAAACCAGAGGAGAATAATTCTTCGGCAACTGAAATCCCTTTACTACAACTTGTGTCAGCAGTAGAAAATCATGGTTATTTCTTACTTGTTCTTAATAGGAGTAAAAATATATTTACGGGGGAATCTTACTTCTTTGATCGATTTTTTAAGAGTTTAGGAAAAGTCACCTGGGATAATCTCTAAAAGTAGTAAGGCATACTTGTCCTTAGTTTTCTAGCAATCGTCAGAGTAGTTTTTTCTTTTATGCAAATTCCTTGTAAAGAATTTTTACCTTGACATTTAAAGGGTAAGTTTTCACCTCAGGCTTTGAAAGAGGGGTACTCACGGTTCCCTGTATTCATGAAAATTCTACTGCAGCAAATAATAGGTCCAATTACATTCAGTATCAGTTACTGGTGTAAAGAGTCTGCCAATCTTTCCAACTGTTCATAAAAATAGAAAATGAACAAAAACTTGTTTCTTCTTTGGTTAAAGGTTTTACTTCTCAAGACATTTCTATTGTATCTTCTGTACTCATGTATGTCATAAATGTATACAATCTACGTGGGTCATTTGAAAAGTTTTCGGAATGAAGTGAAGATGACATAAGTAGTTTTGTAGTTCATTGAAGATATTCATGTGTTACATGAATGACTGTAACATATTAAAAGTCAGTAGGTATTCCATACCATTATAGGTATAGGTATATTTTGTATATAGCTTCTTCAACCAAAAGTGCTTCTACGTCCTGTACCGCGTCTCCTAACAATTGATCAACAGCGAATTCAAATGCAAGTTTCCCAAAAAGTTTGGATCAAAGCAATCTTTATCATCCGAGGAAGGTTGGTCCGTAAATGTCATCCAAAAAAGGTTGGTCTGCAACATTGGAATATCTCGGGGTCTAAGTCCGTCGATGTTAAAAAGAATTATGACCTCGATTATCCGAACTAATAGAAACAGAAATCCACCGTGATAAACGGTTTTTCAGGTATTCGGTCTAGTAGATCCACACTCTCAAGTATCACTAAACATACATGAAACAATATCATTTCTGTCCACTCGTCTTTATTCGTCTCTACGATGTCATTGTCTCTATTCTAGAGTCTCCAATAATCGACGTTCTCCTGTATATTACAAATAAACTAATTGACACCTCTCCCCATTTCCCAACATCATCGCCACCCATCCCAATACTCGATCACAAAAATTCCACCCGCGTCAGATTCGTCCAGGGTCGACTCCAGCGACCGTGTCTGTATTTTAAAAATCGTATAAAATCGAGGACACGGTTCTCCACGTGAAAAAGGGGGGTGTCCCCCCCTCCCCCATATAGGTTCGTGATCCCGGCGCGCTGACTCGAGCGGTTTGCTCCTCCGTCGGTATCTCCACCCACTTTTGTCCCTGCTTACAGCTGCGGGCGGACTGGACTCGGCCACCCCTCTGCCACAGTCCAGTCAGCGGGGCGTGGATCGCCCATGGCACACCACCGCCGGGCACAGGTCTCGTTCATTTCGTCGGCAATCACTTTGCGCGTCCCTCCATCGCGGGGGGGAGGTGCAGAACCGCGTGAGCCGCTGTTAATAGGGACGCTAAACACGACGGTGATCCTCCAGATCGGATTCACCGAGCTGGCAGAAAGCTGATGGGGGTAATAGTTTCTGTTGGCTCTGCGGGAAATTGTGTCGAGACTTTCTATGGAATGTTCCGATGAAGAGTGTACGGTAGGCATGAGGATACATGCTGTTGCTTTTCTGTGTAACTATGTTCGTGTTTGAAAGCGTGGAGCAAGCTACAGCAGTGTCATCACTGAAGCAATAACGAGGAATGTTTTATCGATGTTACATGTTTCTTGAAAGAAACCGTTTCCAGTTTGTTGAATGAAAGCTATTCAGGTTATTGATGAATGTTTCTCTAGATCTCTTCGTGGTTCTGTTGCTTGTAAGAAATGTAGCCTTGGAAGCGACGCAAAATCCAACTGTTCGTAGGATTCTGTTGCTTCAGTGTGGACTAAATGTTTCTGCAAGTTGGTGTTTGTTGGAAATGTTTTCGAACATGCAGTGATAAGAGGCGACAGAAAGTTCCTCGTTGTTGCTTCAGTGGGGACATAACTTTAGATTCATTCAAATTATTCGTTTTTATGCTTATTCTTATTTCTTGCTAGTAATTAGACTACGGATTTGATGCACTTATAGCTTGTAGAGCTCTGGAAAGTAAAATAAATAACAAAAATGTCATTAAATGTGACTAGTTTTTTATTTTATTCTGGACTCGATAAGATATTTAAGGGAAGGAAGAAGTTCCTACATTTACCCTTGTGTTTATATATTACTTTGGAAAATGTCATTTTGCATAAAAATACACAGTCTACTAATGGCTTTCCGGAAGTAATAGGAATTCCATGTTCATAGCAATTTTATATTTATTGCTAAACTTGAATATTAGTACCAGCAAAATTGTATTTCGTTACGACGTAAAGGGGATGAATAACATTCATGCTTGGTAAATCCGGTTTACAAGTGTCACCGCGAGTCTAACTCGATATTACGAGGCAAAGGGTGAATGAAGACGTGATGTTATTCTGAAGCTTGAGATCTTGCAGCTAGACAGGAAACAGTTAGTACAGTTGATATATATTTGATATATGTACATACCTTTTCATAGCTGGACTTCTAATGACTAATTCATAAGAATATTATTATACCCTGACTTTGCAATTTTAAATAATAGAAACAATACAGCAATCCGTAGATAAATATACCCACCCAGATGAATCATCCAAACCAACTTACTATTTCCCTCAGAATTATGCCTAGAACATTAAAGAAAATTGCTCTCATATTATTTGTAAATATGCACCGTGTGTTTTGAAAATGATATGTAGATCGCAGATTTTTATACAGAACAACATTTTAGAAAGTAATTTAATAAAGACAGGAACAAGGGTAGGAATTTCTTTTTTCCCTCGAGTATCTTGTTGGATTAAGAAGGAAATAGAAAACTGGCTGCATCTGATGAAAATTTTGTCGTTTACTACATTTCACAGAGGTCATAATTGCACAAAATTCATAGTCTGGTGAGCCCAATTTTGATATAAATGAATTAAAGCTAGTTTCAGATACAGTTGGATGTCCTTTTTCTACATTTACAATAACAAAGTCAATATAGTATAATACTCTCATGAATTAGTAAAAAAAAATTTGACTATTAAATGGAATTGCATGAATGCCCATATTTTTATATTCCATAGCAACTTTATCAAAAAAAAATCTAGGTACATCAGAAGTATAATTTCTAACATTCCCGTAACATTGAAATCTTTTTTGAGCCTTATTCAATAGCTTTTTATATTGTGCCCTTTATTAATTACCGTCCCACGCACGCAAGCGATATTTTTATATTTAATAGCAACTTTGTCAATAAAATATCGGTACATCAGAAGTATAACTTCTAACATTCCTGTAACATTGAAATCTGTTTTGAGCCTTATTCAACAGCTTTTTATGTACTACCCTTTTTTATTTATCGTTCCACGCACGCAAGCGATATTTTTATATTTCATAGCAACTGTATCAATAAAATATCGGTACTTCAGAAGTATAATTTCTAACATTCCCGTAACATTGAAATCTTTTTCGAGCCCCATTCAATAGCTTTTTATATTCTACCCTTTATTAATTACCGTCCCACGCATACGAGCGTATCGGTTAGAAACGATTCCGTGCGTCTGCTGATTGAGAAACGGAAAAAAGTCATCGACGACACCCCGCGGAAAGAACAAGAGCGACGAATGCTGCGGCTGCACTTTTGGCCCGTGCGCGCGCGCGCACGCCGCTACGCAGAGGGCTTTCTTACGATATCATTCCTCTATGCAAGAACGCCAGGGCACCGAGGCGGGACCCGTTCCTCGATTTCCTGCCAGGTCATCGAGTCTCATTTACAGAAGGGCCGATCCTCGTTAAACATCGAAAGCAAAGATCTCTCGACTGGCTGACCCTACGAACGGTACGCCCACTCGATACCCACGATCTGATCGACCAACGACTATCCCCCGCTCGAATCGATCTGATTCGCTGTTTTCGCGCTAACGGTGCCCGGATCGTTCGCGTGAAACGAATACGCGATCTACGGTATTTACACGTTGAATACTTCATCGCACGTTTCATTGGGGATTTTGTTCGGCGTGAGTTTCGTGACCACCGAAATCTTTGGTAGACTCTTCTTGTTCCTTGGAGAATCCTGAGAAGGAGGTAGGGATTTTTTAAGGTTGAGATTGGAACGGTCTTCCAGGTGGGGTGATTGTTTTGAAAAAAAAAAATGTTGCAAATGTACTTGCTGTGTAATCTTTCATGGAGACTTTTAGTATCAGGTGTGGGATTGAAAATGGAACATAGAAGAGTATGTTTCAGTTTTACTATCGCTTTACTAAACTGTTGAAGACTACCGCACGATTATAGACTATAGAATGTGACGGACGTGCAGTAAGTTTGTAATGTTTGAAACAATACGGGGAATAGTTGCTAAATATACCACATGATATTGATTAAATGAATAAGTATAGAGATACCTTTAGTAGCCTGACAGAAACAGAATTGCTAATGGTGTTGTTAAAGTAGAAACGAGAGGTCGACGTATCACTTCATTGGTAAAATAATCAATTCCATTCTGAGAAATCTTGTGTAAGTTGAAATTAGTTTGTAATACATAGTACTAATTTTTAGTTTGATGCTATTATTGATGTTGAAGTTTGATGCTACTATTGTTTTCAGCCTGAAGCACCCGTTCTCTGAGATATGAGGTACTGATGTGCATTTATGCGTTACTTTTCTATCGATAAATTTGGTGTGGGTATCATCTTTCAGTTCAGTCCTATATAATCACATATTATTTATTAACTTTCACTTCTTGCAGCCACGTTCTCAATAAATTTTATGAGTGCAAAGCCAACGTTCGAGTAGTGACATGAAAGTTGTATCATACAGTGAAAGCGATGTACAACGTGGTGAAAAATCAATCTTGATAAAAGGCGAAAGAGAAAGCATCCTGTCGATCAATTGTCTATAACTTCTAGTCGTTATTTTACCGTCAGCTCAGGTACGATTTCCATTCAATAAATTACATCAGCGTGCAATGTGCTCAGAAATTGATCTTGATACTGAATAAAAAGTAACGTGTCTACATATCAACCTTCTGTTAGTTTCAGTAATTATTCAACTCGCGAATGTAATGTAATTTCTAGTCACTAGAACGGTTTTGTATATCGTGGAAGTCAAAGAAAATTTTCTTTTTCTTGTGGGTAGCATAATATATTATAACAAATGGATCTTGTGTCCATCAACCATCTGTAAATTTACATAGTTATGCAATTTGCGACTGTACAGCAATTTTTAATTAATAGAGTGTCTGCACTCCAAAATGCTCTGTTTAAGTGAGAGCAGCGTACAAAGTATTGATAAACAGACCTTCAGACTAAAGAAGTAGTACCGTGTATACACCTATCATCATCACATACACCACCCAACCATCTGTAAATTTACATAGTTATTCAATTCGCGACTGTACAGCAATTTCTAATTAATAGAGTGTCTGCACTCCAAAATGCTACAAAGTATTGACAAACAGACCTTCAGACTAAAGAAGTAGTATCGTGTATACACCTATCATCGTCACATACACCACCCAATCATCTCTAAATTTCCGTAATTATCCAATTCACGACTGTAATGCAATGACAAATCAATAGAACGTCTTCCAGCAACAACCGTAAAAGAAAGTCTTCCATTTTTCTGAATGCAACGTACAAGGTATCAACAAATGTATCTTCAGACCAAAGACTAACCATCGTACATACCTATCAACCGTCTATAAAGTTCAGTACTTATTCAACCCGCGACTACAATAGAATTTCCAATCGATAGGACGTCCTTGTTCACCGTGGAAGTAGTCAAAGGATCACCGCTTCCTTTCCGGCCGCGGCGACACCGCGGAACGGTTGAAAATTTATCGAGCCGGTAAGGCCCGGCTACTGGTATTCCGCTATCCGATCCCGTATTTTCGAGAATCGTTTCGTAACCGAAGTCCGATGGGTCTTTTGCTCGTCAGTGCCGCCGCGACACACGCCGTCTGCATACCAAGACGCCCCCGTAAGCGCCGTGCCTTCTTCTCTGCCTCGCGGGCACGTACCTCGCTCGTTGTCAGTCTGTTACCTTTTTGTACTTATTTAATACCGTCCTCTAGCATTTCCACGTAACGTGAATGCGTAAATGACGGCGAGTGGGGAGGTTTTGCCCGGATCGCCGCGAATATCAGGGGAAAGATGCGGTCGCGACGTTTTACTGTGTTGGTTCCCTTGGCACGGTCCTCTTCCAGGAAGGTTGCTCGATCTTCGAAGGTCGACAATGACTTCTCGTTTGTACGTTTGAGATATAAGAATCGACTGAACATCTTTTTTTTTGTTATTTGTTTATTTATTTTTTTTAGACTACATTTGCCAATTGTTTACATGAGTTGTGCGATAATTACAGTTGCCTAATGTAATACATAGTCTATCTTACGAATCTGCTTTTATAGGAATGCTAATGCTGTAAGGTGATACAATTGATCGTAGGTGATTACAGGGTTCTGTTTAGATCTGCGTCGTTGATGAATGATAAAAGTTTTATGATCACTTCTGTTTTATTCAAGCAAGCCTTGATGTCCCTGGTCAATACGTACCTTGCTCTTAAGGAGTTGTATTTTACACACTCGAGTATTATATGATTAATTGATAGGTGTGTGTCATACATCGCGCATTTTGGCGGGGCATTTCCTTCCAATAGGTACTTGTTGGTTATTGCGGAATGTGCTATTCGCAGTCTAGTTATTATTTAGTTCTGTCTAATTTATGGCCTGGGTTCTTCATAAAAATGCTATCCCTAATTTCATGTAGAGCGGTCCTTTTTAAGTCTTTCCATTCCTGGTTCCATTGATTCTTCATTACTTTGGCAAAATGAGTTTAGGCGTCTTCTTACGGGATACTAATATCTGAAACATTCTTCGATAGTACTTTTAATTTGTGGTAGAGTTTAGGCAGAGGTTTAGGTTAATTTTGGTTTGGACAGAAATTATAATGGAGCTTTTGTTATAGTTAAGTTTGTAGTTGGTTCGGTTCATTCTAAGTTAAGGATTATAGAAATTTTATCGTCTTTTTTGTATTATTGTTTCTGAGGTATGAATGTTTATTCTTTTGATACTAAAAGAAAAGTGGACATTCTTACGCTATTCGTGAATAGTCCTAAACAGGATTCATATTTGATAGAAGAGTATGATAGTAATTTACAACGATTTAATGAAACTTACGAAGTCAGTAAGTATTATGTCACTATTATGTGTACTTATAATGCAAACTACTTTTGTTTACTTTAGATATGCTAGTCTCATTAGATGTTTGAAAAATGAATTTTTCCTCCCTCATTAATTGTGAAACCTGGTCTCATAATTTGGGTGGTACAATACGTAGCCCAGTTCCTAATTACGTTTCACATTGCTTAACTTCTTAAACAAACCGACCATGCAGTTTGTGAAAATATAATTTGTTATCGTACAACATGCAAAAGCATAAATCATAAGATACGATTCATGCTTCCAGAATAAGATCCAAAACAGAGATAAGCAAATTCATTATCTAAATAAAGAGTTTCATATAACGATTAAAAGTACTTCGATAATTTTTATTAACTCAACGACGAAAGTCAAATTTTTGTAATAATATACTTCTTCTTGAATGAGTAGATACTTAGTGAATAATTAATTAATCTCCTTAACCATTTAAATTTAAGATACTCGCTTTTCACTATATATTATCCGAGTAAAATTGTGCTCAACTCTGATCCAAAACAATTCTCCCAAACAATAATGCATAACTGAGTTTACAATACTACATCATAATTAGTATAGAACTGCTATAGAATACTAAAATTCCAAAGACGTATTTTTCCTCATATCCACACTACAGTATTACTTAATATCTATTCTGAGCGAATTACACACATATTACGACCAAATTACTAATCCTCCGATGATCAAAATCCATCCCAGGGGTGGTATTCGTGAAATTCATCGACGACCCAGACCATGAATTAACGCGCGAAACATTCTATAAATAATCGAGGCGGCACGAAGGGCGAAAGTTCTCGATTGTAGCAGGCAGCGACAGGGCACGGCGATTCGGTCAAGAGCCAGATTCGAGGGTGTCGCTTGCCCCCGCATTACTGGCTCCTTTATTATTCATACGTAGAGAGAGTAAAGCGCGCATTGCTCGCGCACGAGACATTTAATATCGGCGCGTGCACGCGCGACGAAGGGAAATCGCCGCCCCGTTTCGCAGGGGTGGGCCTCGGAAGCTCGCGTGAGCGTTCGAGTGATTGTCCAACCGGAAAATTATAATTTTCGAGCGTTATTTATTTATCGGTTGATTTAATTGCCCTCGAAAGACACGATTTCTTGTGCGTAATTCGTAGCAATTTCGTGTAATTCGACGCAACGCCATTGATTATATACGCTGAACACGGCTTTTATTTTTGACGATGCCGTTTTAAGGTTTTGTATTTTTCTGTCGAGGAGCTGAATCATTGACGAGGAGGGCAATTACGCGGAAAAGTGGTTTACGGAAATTTGTTGCGATCTGGGGTTCGAATTATAGGGGAGTTTTTCGTCTTTTCAGAATGTTGCAAGCGATTACGGATGCGACATGTAATGCGTGAGCATAAACGAGTTTTATTGTATGTTAGAACATACTTAAATAGATACAGAGGTAGTATTTTCTTGTAATTGCTTTTGTAATATGTTATACGTCGTGTTGGTTATCGGTGACTGACGCCATGAAATGTATGAAGTAATTTTTATTTAACAATCAAAATCGTATGATTGTGGAAGCAGACGGAACATAGCCGAATTCTTAGTAATATTAATGAACACAATACAATGATACAAGATTCATTTTAACGGAGTTTGTTTGAAATATGTCAAGCAGGGAAATGTTAGGGTAAGTCAACCAATTATTGACTGCGTACTAGTTAATGACCATTAGGCAAGAAATGTAAATTATAAATTTACAAACTATTAAATGTTTATAAATTGAGTGTAGTTCTATTTTAAGAATATAGTTACACGTTTTGCATTTTATAAATAATTTTTTTTAAATTACGATTAGAGTAAGTAATTATTTTTATAAAAATTTCAAGAAAAACAAACGTAATTTCAATTTCGATAGCTGTTTTGCTGTTATAAATGAATACATTCAAGTAATAATCTCAAGCGTCCACAAATTCAAAAATTAGCGTAAGGATAAGTACATTTCGACAGAAATTAACGGAGAAACACAATGACGACAGAACTCTGTCTAAAATTGAATGCTCTACGAAGCTGGGCTTCTGTACTCTTCTTTTATCAATGTAGAATGATCGGTCATTCCGATATCAGAAAATATACTAATATAAGAATGTCTTGATTATAAAATTGATTACGAAACTCCAAAAGTTGCTTGCTATTTATATCGAGGCACTGTTAGTCAGACTGCTCGATAATTCTAGATATAAAAGGTAAGTGAATTTCATGTCGTGCGAGATCTCTCACCTTGAAAAATTCCACGTTGCCCGGCGCGCTAAGATGGGTGTGACCGCAGTCCGCGATCGTATCGCGCGGGTTTGTTTAAATAATCGGGACGTTTCGGGACCGTGGCGCGTATCTTCGTGTCGGCATCTGGCCAGCCAATATGTATGATAATTCTGACATGCCTACACCTCATAATGGTTCCTGAGTATGTACGAGTGCAGCAGAAGAATCCAAGGACACGTATATATCCAACAACCCATAAATGGCGGAAATTACTTTTTTTATCAACTCTTCGGTGGGCTGACTGTGTTATTTATTATCAGACTTTTATTCTCGTGAAAGTTCACTGTAGTGGTAGCTGCATAGTACTCTGGAGAAGTCAGTTACTTCTGGTTCACTATTTCTTGAAGTAGTTGTTATAACAATTATTTACGTTTCAGGCAAGTATATCTTATATTTTTACAGTGAGTTTAGTGGTTATGTCAAAATTTTGAACAGTTTATGGTATGAATGGATTTCTGATTAGTCCCTACTGCCTTATAACATCGAGTCAGATTCGTGATGACGATATCAACATGGATTTAGCAAACAGAAATATTATTCGTTTTCTTTGAGTCAAAGTGAGGTACTAGTTTGTTGATAATAATATTTAACTTTTAGAGTAAATGTACAATTGCGATAAGTGCACGAATTCCTTTTGTTTCTGGGGAATTATTGATGATAAAGTAATTCTGGAGACTAATGACATCAAGAAAATCGTAGGGCAAGGGGTTAATGAAAGAACACATTTGAGAACTCTCAATTATTCTTAGGCTCTTTTAAACTGCAAGGGTTGTGTCACTTACTGTATTGTAAAAACTCGAGAGGAACAAATTTGTTGTAACAATTATTGAGTCCCTTCGACGGAAATATTAGAGACATTATTAATGTTTGGCAATATTATTGTTTCAGTATATTTTACAAATATGTATAATATGCCGTCACATCTTTTTAAAAATTTGGTATTAAAAGCAGGACATTTTGTCTTTTATAATACTTTTGTCTATGACCTTATCAGGAAGTTTCTTTTCCTTTTTAATGTTTCTAGAGTCTCTAGTAACATTTTTAGGGGAATTAATCACACTGTCGGTAATGTTTCCACTGAACGTTTTTCTCAGGATATATATTTGGTGATAATGTAGGAAATTACTGACCTACAGTTGGATCACATCCGCAGACAAGATACAGTAGACATTCGATTCCCGCACGAGTTGGAACTGCAGAGACCGAAGAATATGTAGTTGGCGCGGAATATTAGTACAGTAGACATTCGTTTTCCGCACTAGTCGGGGCTGTAGACGACCAGAATTCCAGGAACCGTGCAGAAATCGGTCACCAGTTACCCGAGCGCTTTCCCCACCACTCGGCCGTTCCATTGTACGACGCAGCCGCATATAGGGTGGGCTGAGCACTTTACAGTTACATTAATTAGTGGCAAATGTCTATCTTGGTTAGCATCTTTTACTTATTACGCGTGATCCGCGAGACAAGAATCAATGAAATCGCCACGAATATTCATTCTACCAATAAAAACATTGCAACATTTTATTAAAACAGTATGATATACACTACGCTTTCTGTGATGAGATATGCATCTTAAACGCGACACCGTATGTGTTCCGACCTGGGCGTGCTGGGCGACAGAGTAGGGAACGCGCACGTGGTGAGAAATACGTGTGAGCGAGGTGCGTAGCTTTCAGATAACGGTAGTGCGGGAATTGAATGCCTACTGTATGTACATACACCGACTAGGTATAAGAAAGACCTATTATCTTGTGGGACTTCATGTCTCATGTTCAGAAATACCGATAGTGTAAAAACTCATAAAAGTCACTTCATTTGTGCTAATAATACTCAGAATTCATGCTTTATCGGTAACGTCGGGTATTGACACTAAAATGGTAAGGGGGCTATCATCTATAGGTTCACTAGGAATTTTCACTTACCTTTCGGTATGATTTGATTAACAGTTTGAGCGATTTGCCACGGAAGACGCCACCAGTCAAAGGAATAGTTGTATTCCGCGATTAAATGCGATTGTAACAGTGTTCTGTTCATTTATTGTTATTATCAATATACAGGGATTAATATACGTTTCTCAAGCTGTAAATCGAATGCTTGATGAAGCCGAAATCTGTCCGCATAACGCTGTAAAAGTTATTCAAAGTGAATTACACAAGTTGCGCATGACGAGACAGTGTCAACCGTTGCAAACAATTGTGATTTTATCAATGTTCTTTTGATTATTCTTTCTCAAACAATGAAGTATATTAATCTACGTTGTTTATGCTTTCAATCTAGTGCTTGAGAAACAAAAATGGTGTTCGTATAACTATGTAAATGCAGTCAAAATGAGTACAACCAGAGAGAAAATGAGAGTGCTCACGCCCGTGAATTCGTTGTCTTTGAGTATGTATGTGTGCTGCACAAAGTGGCCAATTCCCACATAATACATATGTAGCTATGGTGTGAACAAGTGAACGAATAATCGGTAGGTAGAGCGCGCCTGTGATTGGTGCCTGTTAATTTATCAGTTCCTGGAAATTTGGCCCTCTACGGGTCTGACGTGAACAATTATCGATTTTCTATCGTAATTTATAAAGAATTCTACAATACCGAATGCTCATAAGAAAGTTAGAAACCCAACAGATTGTACGTGAAGTATCACTATTCAATTCATTGTGGCTATTACGAAAATACCACATTTAATTTTTGTTGTATTACTAATTTTTGGTATATCAACAATAAACAGACATCTATTAAGTTATTTCAGATTACAGATTTTTCCAATCTGCTATTCCTAAGATTATCAAGGTCCACGAAAGAAACGAAAGAAAAAGGAATTACAATAACATAATATCTATCCAAGGAACGTGATACGAAGGGGTTGGGGAAACGAGTCAATAGATAAATCAAACGTTTGAGTGAAATATGTATGTATATATATCTCGTGAAAAAGCTTTGACAACATTTTATTGTTAACCGCAGAAAAAGCCATATACACTTTCACACGAAATCGCTCATAGTTCGTAATAATATCGAAAATTTATAATAATTGAATGTTGTACATAAATATAAAGACGACGATGTTGCACGTTCTCGTGTGTGCCAAAACTGTACAAAAATTATCTCGAACATTTTTCGCAACGCTCGTTGAACAACTTATTACTCGGTGATTGTGGCATTTTTATATATCTTTCTTCCTCCTCCTGCTATTCGTTCATTCGTTCGTCCTACTCCTTCTTTTCCCTCCTCTCCTTCGTCTTCCTATCCCTCCCCCCTCCCACCTCGTGTCCCTTTGCATTAATAAAATGACGTACTACTTGCATTCTGAAGTGCGCTTACGAGTTCACAGAGCATTTCTTGACTTCACATGAGATGCGATATATTTAAAATTGATAATCAAATACACGGCCGGAGCGGGTGGAAGGAACGATTTTTTGGTGTTTTTTTTTTGCGCTTCTATAAATCTATCTATCCTATGTACTTTTAGCCGCGACGGTCAAGTGTCATATATATATATTCATTTATTCATATAATTCATTTTTTTTGTGTATTTTAATCGGTACTTCGAACGCAGCACGCATATTGGTTTTCTCTCTTTTCCTCTCTCTTTCTCTCTCCCTCTTCCATTTTTTATATCGCGAATTATTATTGATTAACAACAGCGATTACATATTTAGACGTTGCGTGCTCCATTGTAAATCTCTATTTGTTATTTAATGTTTATATATATATATATATATGTATTTATATAATATACCTCTTCTCTAGAATTCCTTTGCAGTGACGTCGTTAATGCGATTAAACGTTTTCCATTTCACCATCATTTTAGATTCCATTCGACTCGTCTATTCGTATTGCTCTACCCCCTTTTAATTGCGAGTATCCTCGATATATCTGGCCGCCATCTTGTTTCTCCTACTTCCGTTTCTTTTAGTTACGTTTTTTCATCTCTCTTTTATCGTTATTATTATTATAATTATTATTATTAATCCCTATATCGATTCGTTCGACATTATCGACATGTCAGTTTATGCATTTACCATTTTAATACTTATTAAATATTCTTTTAATTATTGTAGATCACAGACAACTTGTTCTTAATCCATAAAAACAATTCAATTATTTCCTTCCATAGGTTATTATTCAATGCGTGTTTCGCGTGTATGTTCTCTCCGTGTACGTGTGTGTGTGTGTGTGTGTATGTGGCTGTGTGTACCTGCACATGTCGCGCTCGGTGAATGGGCACGTTGCGTGTCGTGTCAGTACGCACGTCTGTGTATGTGTTTTCTTCGTGTCGTTTCTTTGTACGTGATCGCAAACTGTAAAATGGCGGTAGCTCGCGACGAATGAGATCGTTTTTTTTTTCATTCTCTCAAATGCTTCGATGCTACGATTAAATTATCCTTTATACAGATATTTGTTAATAGTCATCGGGTCAAGAGCCATTGCGATTGCTTCTGTTAAAATAAAAAAAACGTCTGAACCGGCCAGAAATTATTTATGAATATTTAATTTATACTTATAAATATGAAATCCGGGCATCTACCTTCGCATTTCTCTATTCGTTTTCTTTTCTCCCTTTGTCTAGAGATCGATCGGAAATTATATGATTCCTCGCATTCTGTACATACATATGTATATCGTGAATCGATTTCGAGTGGCACTCGCCGTTTCGTGTATCGTTGATATTCCATCTTAAATTTTAAACAATGAAATCGTATAAATATGTGGACTAAAATAGTCTCTGGTTGATGAGAATTTTCAGAACTATTTTGCCTATATCCAGAGATACCTTTTTAGACGAATGACATACTTTTTATGGATTTGGCATAAATTTTTCCAACCCCGATGCAATCGTTCCTGGTCAATATTCGTTCTCGAAATTTGCGCGATTTGCCGTTATTTTTATGGAAAATGACTCTTTTCTTGAATGCCAGTAATAATGATTTACCTTCTGTTACTGCTTTTAACATTTTATCTTTTAAAGTAACAGATTCGGTAAAAGTTCTGCCGGTCATAAAGGGTTAGAAGTAGAAAGTGAATTTAGTTACTGACATTATTGAATGTATAAACGAATAATAACTTTTTGTTTGAATAATAACAATGCTGAATGAATTAGGAATATCTTGACAATACTTTGTTATATAAAAATGACGTAGGATGTTCCAGGGACATCATATTAAAGACTAATGAATTACTTTAATACATTCGTTTCTGGTCACAAAACATTTCATTTAAAAGTGTGCCTACACCTTCACTGTTAACCAAAATCATAGATTCGGTAATTATTCTTGAATAATTTCTCCCACGATCAATTTCACCGTGAATTCCAAAGCAATTTCAAACATTTTAATTGGCAGCACGAAAACGAAACAGTTATTGGAATAGCATATAAATCACAAAATTATCTTTCCTGTCAAAATTCTGCATAAATGTAATGATCCTGTTACATATTCGCAATTTACGTATTTCCAATCGATCAATATAGGGCCTCTGATCTTTCGTGACTCGTAGAATCCGCACACATATCTAATAGTAGGACGAATTCTAATACGTTTTAAGCGAAAATCCCCCTGAAGCGAATCGAGCACGAAGCATGAGGGGGAGCCGACAATTTCTCGAGGCATCAATTTTTCCCCATCGATCTCAGGGGTGAAGGTTCGCCCCGGTTCTGCGCCACTCGTATCGATTCACGCGCGGCAACCAGGCCGCGTAAAACTACTGTTGCTTGTTTTACCAGCCCGCGTCAAGTTGCGCACCCCGTTTATTTACGTAACCCGCGGGCTCGAGCTTCCGGACTCACGATTTATTTCCGACGGGCAACGCGCGTTTTCAGATTTCGCACGTTGAATTGTTCTATGGGGCACGGTGTTCCTCGTTAAACTGAGGACGTAATGCGACGCCAGAAATAATGATTTCCTGTTTTCTTCTTTCGAACACGACAAACTTGACCCGAACGATTCGTGAAACAATTGTACCGTTTTACGTTCGAAACGTAGGGGCTGATTTATGCGGCGTGTCGAACCTTTGGTAAATTGTAGATTGTTGAAATATTGATGAATGTGTAATCGTCATAATAATTCGAAATTAGTCTTGATGCGAAACTTGTAATATAATTCCAGTTTTGTTGAAATTTGAACAATTTTCTTTTTGTGTAATTTAATATTTTGAATTTTTCCGAACTTTGATGGTCTGATGTGACAGAAGATTGTGGGACATATATTTATTTCAGAAACAATTTCTAATATTTTATCAGGCTGTCAAATATTGGCAGAAGAGATATTGTACTGAGTTGAACATTTCAGTGGTACCTGAACAGTTATTGAACCAAGTGCTAAAGTAGCATTTATAATTGCAGTCGCTGTTATGAATATTGTTTGGGACGGTAATCAATCTGACACATTTATTGAAGTACTCTAGTACCTCAATAGGTACGTACTTAACTGAACATCGAAATGAATGCATCATCAAATATGGATGTTGATTAATAATTGTAGATTTTCTATTAATAATTCAATTGACATTGTTAATATCCTTCATACGTCAAATATTATACGTAAGTAAGTTATATACGTGACTATATCGCTAATGTATAATAATCCCTGTATATAAACACGGTTCATGCTAAATCCTGTATATTCATACTGTATATTGTAAAATCAATTCCAGACTCAGGAATACAAAGAATAATATCGGATCAAATACAACCATATCTTTCCACCAATACAATATTTAGTAAATAAAAGAAGCTATACCATAAGCATAATTGAAGAGACTTGTTATTCCTGTTGCAACCTTGGCATTTCCTATCTCTGTAAATATTATGTCACCAAAATTCACCTACCCTTTACTCATACCATCAACGCCACTAATTTCAGTAATACAAGGAACGATTATATTACAGTATCAAGTAATTGAGAAGCTTGGCTGTTCGTCTAATAACAGACTCACACTAGACACAAATCAGCCCCCATCCGAAGAACGCCAAACAACCTCCAGCCCCTCCGAACCTCAAACTCCCCTCCACAATATAACATTAAATCTGCCATTTTCATCCTTCAAATTCTCCACTATAAAAACACGAAAACCGAGTAGCCACGGGGGGGATATAGTCGCGCCCCCCCAAAGTGCAATTTTTGGTCCAGCGGATCGCACACTCGCTGGATGACACCGGATCAGAAGCGTGTTGTAGCGGCACAGTGAGAACGAACGTGTGTGTATCGAGTGCCTTTTGGTGGCATGTGCTCGTCTACGATGCACGGCGGATTTTGTCGTATCTCGGATGCGTCATGATCACACACACAGCAAGCGGATTAACTTAGTAATACTTATTAATTGGTAAACGGTACGCCTTAGAATTAGTGAATTCACTCGTTAAGCTATCTAAGTACACGGCGAGCGACGCGATCGTCCGGCTTCTCTCCTCCCATTTTACAAACCTCGCTTGTAATCGTTTCGAGATATCATCGAACAGTTTCACGACGAGTGACACAGAGTGTGATTCACGCGAAGAAAGGACATTGTTTTCCACATTAAGAAAGGACGAAGTTCGCCATCGAGCATGGCCGCTGTCGTGGACACGGCAGGACTTGGCGTTCACGTGACATCGGATCACGGAAGTTTCTCGCGGCGGGGGGAGAGCCAGAGGCGGTTCTCTTGATGGAATCGACTCGACACACCTGAACACACACGGCGGCGAGATACATAGCTCGATCTATTGTGTCGTTCCCGATGGAGGTATCGCGAATCTTGACGGAGAGAACGCTGCGACGCGTGTGCGGGATCGGGTATAAATATCGACACCGTAGAGGTTTGATTCCGTAAAGCTTTCGAAATATCCCTAGAACTATCTTCTACTGGCCGCGGAAATGACGAAGCGACTTTGAACATCGATTGCATATACAAATAATGTGACGCCGGCGGACAGAGTCTCAGGGACACGGTGGGAAGCTTCGATAAAAGTGGCCGGTTAAAGAATCGGTAGAGTGTTTTGTCAACCCGTTGAGGTTAATATACTGCGAGTGTAACTAGGAATGGCAACGATGTATCGATATGTTGAAAACATCGATGTTTCCTGTCGATGTTTTTACCATCGATGTTATTTTGATAGTTTTCGAATGAAGCTTGAGTGTGTTTCATGGACTTTAAGCTGCGTCTACATATTATACATAGTCCTCGTGCAAGTACAAATGGAAAAGTCCTTTACCGTTTTGTAATCTGAAGCTCCTCATTTCGGAGATATTAAGAGTTGAACGAACTAGAATCAGCTGAGCGGTCGGCCACACGCACGCGCAGGTATATTTAAGAAGCGCGTGACCCAGCTGACTGGCCTCCGATTCTTGACTATGTCTACGCGTACGTGTGGCCGACCGCTCAGTTAATGGAGTTCGTTCAACTGCTAATATCTCCGAAATGGAGCATCAGATTACAAAACGGTAAAGGACTTTTCGATTTGAATTTGCATGAGGAATATGCATATTGCGGTTTGTCCCATCATTTTGGGACATCCTGTACAACAAAGTGTTGTATAATCTTGCTATTCAACATGTTTTATAACTTGTTACAAGATTATACCTTTTGGACAAGTCCATAACGAGCTTGTATAACATTTCGCGTCTCATTATTAATAATGACGTCATATTTGATGGATAACACATAACTTGCTATATAACACGAAAATGTTACGTAACATCATGGTATATAACATTTTTCTTTCTGTTTTTCTAACAACTTGTAGAACGTCGCTATGTAACGCGTTATGTTATTATAGCGTAGACGCAGCTCAACAGGCGCGAAGTTTGAATGAAACTGAATGTAATAGGGAACGGAATTACAGTTGACATAAGTTCGAAAGGTGTAAAATCAGTTATAGATTATTTTATGGACATATTTCGAAAGTTGTCTTGACACTAACTCAACGAAAAAATTGTTTGTCGGGAATGGTATTTGATCAACAACAAATTGGTATGTTTAACTAGTTCACTCGATAAAAATTGTACTTATGAAAGAAAATATATTGAATAAACTGAGCTCTGAAATGAAAATATAGATTTAAATTCATTAAACAAACTTAAAAACATATCGATGGCACGAACATCGACGTTTTATTACCAATGTATCGATTAACATCGACAGTAATTGGTCGATGACAGTTGTATCGACACATCGATGTTCCTTTCCTTTTTTTTCCAATCCCTAGGACACATTCAAGGGTATAGCCCGCGCGGGGACTTCATCAGTCACGTGATCTGCGCGTCGCGGTTGCGCGTTAGTGTTCCCATTTCCCTCATAGTCGATTCGTAACGGTTTACTAAGATCGCGGACAAATGGTTTACTGGACGTAAAGCTTGACAGTTTCACAGTTCCTCGGTCATCGAGTGTCTTGTTGGACCATCCGAGAACATCGTTTTCTACCGTTTAACAACGTTCTCGATGCACAAACGTTCCACGGAGACCCGATTCGACAATTCTTCCGTGGAACCAGCAATGATACGAAACGTTATGAGATCGACTTCCCCTCCCCCCACGCCCCTCTATCGTCAGCTTCTCCCCGACGGTGTCGAGTAGAACGGATAGTGGAATTTGCAAGTAAGACTCTTCTTCGATGTTTCGGAAGTACCCTTTAGGAGACGACCAGTGTACGCCCGGCAACGGTATATCGGGAGCGGATCCAAATGTATAATATTTCTCGTTTGGATCACTCGACCGTTTTACACGGGCACGGATCGGCCGGGATGGACGAGTCCTCGACGGAATTCGATCGATCGGCGGAACTGCTATCTCGCGGTGGTCCGCCGTATCGGAGACGGTTGGTGTCGCGGCACGGCCGGTTATCGAGTAGAAAAAAGTCGGTCACAAAATATTGTTTATATCTCTATGGATGATGTGATCAGCGCGTACAGGAGGAGGGGGGCAGGGACAATTATGCGACAGCGGTGCGGGCGTATTTAAATACTATGTATGCTACGTCGTACAATACACTCTGGATCACTGATCGATCACCCGTCTTTTTATCTCTGTGGATCGTTTGGAGGAGAGAACGCCCGTGGACATGGACGCAAATCGACGTCCCCGTTCTCGCCATGAAAACCGCGGCGTTGAGCATCGTGTCGACCTCTCTCACTCTTCCTCTCTCTCTCTCTCTCTCTCTCTCTCTCTCTCTCTCTCTCTCTCTCTCTCTCTCTGTCTTTTCCGGTAGACTCCGTGAAAATTCCGGCAGCTACGTTGTTGCTTCCTGGTAGAGTTCGCCCGTTATTAGCGCTCGGTTGCTTCGTCGTCTGCTTCTTCCTCTTCCCTTCCTTCTTCCCTCGTTCCTCTTGTTAGTCGACGAGAGAATATTGGCTGTCCGCGGCCGGTAACTTCAATAAGCTACGTTAGAACCTATCCTCCCCTACTCATCTCTCTTTATCTTTCTATCTTTCTCTTTCTTTCCCTCCTGCGCGATTCCTCCCGTCCCCGTTTCCTGGGTCACTTTAGTGCGGTTTCCACGAGATGTTGTTCAGACCTTGAAAGTGCCGCTTCAGACTGCTGCCGTCGGCCCAGGGGCTGTCGAGATACTCGTTGTCATCGTCTTGCTCAAGTTTCTGAAAAAGTCGTATCGATGTTGGTCAATGGAGCGAGAGAACTACTTGGGGATGGGAGTGGTTTTTTTCTGGAGGATAATAAATGGTCTCGGGGTGGTTTTTCTTTTGGGAAAGGTTAATAATTGATTTGCCGGTACAGGATGAAGGTGGAGCGGTCAGATGGGGATGGGGAGGAGAAAGGGAAGGATTGGAAAAGAAAAAGAAAGAGGGGATGGAGGAACAATTACGTTTAATTTGTATGAAAATGAGAATGAATAGTAGATGGTGACTTGTGTTTGTGATGAGATGGATGAAGAAGGATATGTAAGAAATTGTAACAGTTAGAGTTATGAACTGAAATGAAAAGCGTAGACTATACTGATGAGTAGATTTTATGCATTTATAATATGTAGAATTGTTCGAAATGTAATGAAATATAAAACTTTAAGCATATGTTATAATAACTTCTATATTATTTTTGGTTCCATAGAATCCTTAAGAGGTGGAAGAAATGTCTATTTTATTCCAGACTTCACAAATCATTTTGAAATGTGTAATTTTCCATCAACATTTGAAGTTTACTATACAGGGAAACTTCTGTGCATAGAATGAACAACTATTTACAAAAGAAAGACGTTAATCAATCATTTAAATACTGGGTGTAATAAAAATGTTGGAGAACCCGGAAATGGGAGACTCGTGAGATGACTTGGAACAAGTTTTTCCTTAGCAAATATGTTGTCCAAGGCTTTGTTAACGAGACATTAATGAAAAACCTGTACCAATCGGAGCGCGTAGCGAAATATAAGCTTCTCACGGAGTTATTTTAGTCACACAATCTAGTGTCTATTTATTCTTTCTAGTTATTTTTACATCAGTGAAAAATCTAGATGTTCACGTAGCACTGAGAATAATTTCTTTGCAGAATAATGTTGTCTACCCCCGAACATCTAAATTACCGTTTTGCGGTTGGCGAAATAATTTTAACATCGAATCTCGAGGTCTTCCTCGGAAGGCCCCTGAAGGCTTTCAGTGCCCCCAGGAGCTCGTTGACGACATCGATCAAGAGATAATCCAAGTTTGCCGATAGTCTTAAACAGTTAAGCAAATGAACGCTCTCGTAATCTGACCTCAAAGACCACGGAATGCATTTCCTCTGGCTCGAGAAGTTTCTACGGTACACGAAGTGCAATGTAAAATTTATTTTCGAAATACCAACATTTCCGAATGACATTCAGCAAATTCTACTCAAAATATTGTTACAGTATAGTAATAGTTCTATTAATAGAATGTGAAACATAACATACCGAAATTATAATAATAAGATCTTAATATAATATAGTATCATAAATGTAACAAAAAACAAGAAGATAGAAAAAACAATGCAGAGTATATAAAAAGAAAAGATTATATGTATACATAATTCTACCATAAAGGTGACGTTTAGCTTAGCTGCATCTATATAAGTCTAACCTACTGTCACTTAGGTAACGTCTGTTAGAGCGTAGACGGGGCTTAGTAGAAACTTTCGTCGCATAATTTCAACATTTGGCTTGAGAACGCAACACATAAGGAAATTCGGTTCATTATATGTTACAGGGAATGTCGTTTCGTTTCTGACTATGTTACACAGTGGGAAATCTCATTACAGTCGCTTTATAAAAAGTGTGGACCAGGCTTTAACGTCGAGCGCTAGGCACTGGTAGGCATCTGTTCTCAATTTCGGCGCTTTCACTGTGACCTAGCTCTTCTACTACCTTCGTTTAGTGAACTTGTTCAGTACCGTGCTTGTTTCGAGGTTTATTCCCTCAAACAAGCGCGTAATACTGTATTCGAAATAAAAAGTTCCTTAAAGCGTAGTTCATAATATTTTATGGTCCATTCTTCCTTGCTTTAGGAAACATCATAAAATTAAATAAATGTAATATATTTTAAAAAATGGATCGTTCACTGAAACAATTTTATAAATGTAATATATTATAAATAATGTAATATATATGACATAGTTTTGAATGACTTCAAACCTATTGTTTTATTTCAAATATGGGCAATTTTGTGAACTTATTAAAACCATGAAATGTTTTCAATGAACGATCCTTTCAAGTATAATAATGTATAGTATTGGGTGGAATCAAAAAGTGAGGTTTGTGGTAGTCATTCAAAAATAATTAAATAATCATTGAATGACAACAATGGCAAGAATATTTAAAATGAGCAACGATTACTGAATTTAGCAATTATCATGCATTTTTTGTAGCCGTGTTAAAAAGGAAACAACTATTAAATTGATGAGAAACATGTTCTATTTATTATTATCTATACTTTTAGAACAAAGAAGTGTGTGAATAATAAATTTGCTGTGATGAATAATAAACTTGTTAAATATACAGAATTGTGTTTCAGAGGCATCGCACAATCAGTCTCAAATAATCTGAAAGATTCTCTGTTGAACTCGCTAGTAAAAGACACAATTGTAATTGTTAATATTGTAGGTTTCCCAAGTACATTAAAAGATACTATCCAAATAATTCCTTCCTTTCATTCCTTTTTATTGGAGTTACTTCCATAACAATTCCATTTCAAAATACTATCGAACTTAAAGAAACTTGATTACTAAGTCACAGATCTACCAATGCTGTCTTTTCAAGCATCAAGACCAAACTGATTCTATTATTTCAAATAAATTACACCCGTCGTTATGTTCACCGAACCGTCATTTCTTTTTCATTGACCTCACATAATCATCTAACCAAGCGAATATCTAAGTCTAAAGACTTCATTTTAACAAATACTTCAATTCCAACATATAAGTTATCAGTACTTACTCCATTCACACTTTGACTGCCACGTCACTCGAATATAAGTGACACGTATATTGCAAAGAGGCTGGATTATTTAAATACCGTTATTAAATTTTTACGTAAAATTAACATTGCAGTATCATTGTACAACAAAACCAACAACCTCTATTAACTATACATATATTTTCACTAATTTTTAACTTAAAAATGAAATCACGTGTGTCTAACTACGTACGGCCTTATTCACTGTTGCAGTCAACGTGTTAATTCCACTGCCTGAAACATCATGATCAGAGTGATTCTGTGACTCGGAGGGAAGGTAAGCTCAGCACCGTTTACCAAATAAAATCAATGGAACGAACGGGGCCAAACAGACATCAGTATTAGGGTCTCGCGCGAACGTGAAACGATTAATCGGTTTCCGTGGCGAAGTGGCAACAACAGGATCCCTTAATGTTTATCAGGCGCATGCTCTACTGGCTCGCATCGGAACCAGTCCAACGCGAACCGCCAGGCGTATTATTGATCAAAGTGTACACCTAGAGCATGTTGCCGAAAATTTTTCGGAAATTCTAGACAGCATCGATTGTCGATTCGTTCGCCGATACTACCCCCCGCCGAACCTCCCGCCGCGATTTCGAAGGTCGTTTGGCACATTTCACTGCGAACCGATCCAAAGATGTCGAAAGTAGATGGAAATGAACATCGATGGAAAAGGAAAAAAAAACACAATCTATGTGAATTCATGTTAAGCAGAAAAGTTTTGATACCAGACGGTGTATAAGCGAGCTGCCAGAAGGCCGGTCTAATGCCCAACGAGAACAGCACTATCGATCGCAGCACTAACGAGCAATTTCGTGTATTAAAGTCACTATTTTATTGATCATAAACATCGGGAATTTGTGTTCCCTGGGGTATAATGGTCAGTCCAGCGCCGGTAGGATGCTGAAATATCACTATTAACTAGATCGTTAATTTTTATGCAAATTCCTATTAATATACAGAAACGATCATCCAGTAGAATTTTGTTTAATTTATTAAAGGTTTTAGGTTTAAACGAATGACCATGAATCGCTCTTAAATTTTGCTTCCTTTGGAATAATTATCCGAAAAATCCCCATATTAAAACAAATTTGTTTATTAGTTCAGGTAATCCACGTTCTACTGTAAAAAGTATTGGTTAGGAATCGATTGTTTGCTAATTTGATTCTATAACGCCGGTCACAGGTGACCAGAATAACATGTTAAAGCGATAAGATTTCTTTCTAGCTGCTTCCATTTAGTCGTTTAATCTGTTACGTTTGGAGCCTCAAGATAGTATTGTAATCTATTCTGTCTTGTTTGGTGTTCAGAGAAAGGTTGCGACGAATATTCAAGGAGCTGTAGGAAAGAAAGCTGGAAGAAGGCTGCAGGGCTCATAGATGGTCGGGACCGGGAAGGGATAAGAGGTGGTTGAAAGTGGAAACGGGGTGAGTTGTTGGAGTTAGGCTCGGGACTGGGGCGGAGGTGGTTAGGTCAGAATCGATGCTTGCGTCCTTGTTTGGCCTCACTCACGCATCCCATATAAAGGCCGATTCACATCGAACGAAAAAGCACATCGCTTCCTATTGCCGATCGGATATCGGTTTAGATATCCGTGATCTATCAGAAATATTGGACCGAATGTTTCGTTCTCCATTCACGTGAATCAATATATCCACAACTATAGATGTTCAGAATCTAACATTCGCTGTTCCTATCAAACAAAAATCAAAGTTCTTATCACACTGGTGATACAACGGGATTATACGTGAGAAAATAAGTCGAAAATATAAAATAAAATTCTTTCAATTGAGACTTCGTTTTGGAGAAAATTGACTTGAACATTCATCTGAAACGCGTGTATTCGTCGTTCGTAGTAAGTAGAAACGGAATGCAATGAACAGACGGACTAGTTAAGCCTTATTCAATTGCACGCGTATCCAGCAAATCTACAAAGTTTATTTTCTCGAAAACAAAGGCTTAGATGAAAAAATGTTGTTGTACATTTTCGACTTACTTTTTTAAGTAGAATCACCTTGTACTCGGTTGTACCACCCGTTACATGGCCCCTTGTATGACTAATTTTTCGAAGTGGAATGAAAAGTTTAAAATTCTAGGTCAAATGAAATAAATATTTCATTAAACTTCATTAACACTAGATCTATCAGAATTGAATATATATCAAAGTAAGATTTATATTATATTAATATGTACATTACATAAAACAATATATTACGCTATAATACAAAATATATATAAATTAAAGGTTAACATGAGTTCCAACAAAAGAACGTTCATGATTTCAGTAATTATTATAAAATGAGAAATCTGAAATCCTTCGTTTGCTGTTTGGCAGTGCTATCGTCAAAAATTCAACTGTACTGAGTTTTAGACAACGATGTACTCTATAAATGCATTAAAAATGTTTAATTACTGCCAAGAAAGAAATTTGTTCAAATATCCCATCAGAATTTCGAAACTGAGTGGGCGATTCATGAATAAAAGTTCTACGTTTGATTTGTTTGGTTCATTAAGAGAAACGGAAACGGTTCAAATTATTCGCCATGATTGCAAGCCGTTGCAGCGACTTAATATCGCTAATCGTTATTCCGTTTGAAACGGAACTGTATAACTAAGCCATTGTGCCGCCGCAGGTGTAGTAGCCTCGAGTCTGACCGTCTTAAATAAACATGCGAATGTACACCCTGGCACATACGTGGGAATAGTGTTACCGTGCTAGCCTGTATTATACACGACAAACAAGTTAACACACGGTTTCGTGTAATTCCAGATAGCAGACGAATTGTCGCAGTCGGTTTCAAGCATATGATACTGGGAAGCAGGAGGATAGGAGATATTGTTACAGGGGCTGCGAATAAAACGATCCTTCCAATGAGACGTGAAATTAAAAGCTCTATAATTAGCTGCGAATCAACTTATCCACCTTGTTTGCGATTATAATACTGCAGTAACTAATATCAACCGTATGTAATATAATAAAATCTAGTAAATATATTTTTAATTTATTGTGCTACCTATGATTTTCGGACATAGTAATTGTTGAAATAATTATTGAAATCTAGTGAAAACATTAAGAAATCTCTAGTAAATATGTTTGTAATCTTTCATCTATCTATCTATACATATATATATATATATATATAATTGTATATAAGTCAATGAATTATTCAATTGGGTTTGGTCTTTCGTGGTGTTTTAATCTTGAATTGAATAATATTTGAAGTTTCAATAATAAGTTGTATTTAGGGAATGTTTCCGAGATTATGAAGAATCCTCAACTATAGACAGTTAGTACTATTTTTATAATTAAGGTCAACCAAAGGATTGTATAGGTTAAAGTGAGGTATATTAATATATGTTGTTTTAGTAATGTGTATTATTCTAATTTTTGTGGGAGGGAGAAGATTTATTTAAGTGTCATGGAATTAGTTAATTGCATGTTGCACCTGAATTTCGAATATGCTGATCCCAAGGAAAATTGGTTGCGTCCTGACAGATAGATTAATCGATCTGGGACACGACAGTCTCAATGGGGATTCCATCTTGAAGCAATTCGATTTTTTTTGCAAGTCGTTTCCTTAGATGATTTGTTCGACGAAATATCTGGCGAGTTTTGCATGTCTGCCAAATTCATTTCCATTCCATTGCTTCGGGATGGTTGCGAAAATATTATCAGAATTGGGGCATAAAGTTAAGTAAATGATTGCAGTGAACGTAAAGTTCTAGAAGATATTAAAATACACATGGTGATTCGGAAATACTCAGATTTGTATGATAAACGATTGCAATAAACGTAAAATCCTAGATAATAGGAAAATATTACATGATGATTAAAATTAATACTAGCAGATGCCATCTTGTTCTGACCTTAAAGTTAATCATTGAAATTTGTACGATAAACAGTTGCAGCGAATCGTAAAAAGTATCAGATTATACATGGTGATTCAAAGGTAACGGTCTTCAGTATTTTGCTATACATTTACAAATTTAAAAAATATTCAGTTTTGTATGATATATTTAGATGTAAAGATACGGAAGTTGCCTATTTCTTATTAAATTCGAATCAACGCCAAATTCTGTATGTACGTGATTTACGATCGTCTATAAGGTTATCTGATTTAACAGCTCCAGAATCCTACATATGGGATTATTTAAAAGAAAGGGTGTGCATGAGTAAACCACAAATTCTTGACTAACTGGAAAACAATATTCGACAAAAACTCGGAAATACACCAGATGAATTGTTTAAAAAAAGTGATGGAAAATTCAGTAAAAACAGTCTGAACGGGTACGTTTAGTTGATACAAATTTTGAAAACTGTCAAAGAAAAAATTTAAATACTAAATAAATATAATATTTAAAAAGAAGAATCTTTCATTTATTTGAACATCGTAAAGAAACTAAATCGGTGAGTTTATGTTGCCCCACCCGTTATTTCAGTTGATCAGTTGTCAAATCAATTTACTAAGTCATTTAGTCTCCAAGGCTAGTAAAAACTTGTAAATTCGATTGCTTCAATATTATTACTCGCACTATTTGCACGGCGGCCCGTTTAACCGTGTAGCCCTCTTAAGGAAGCGAGCCGTTTGGAAGTTCAGGCAGCAGTTTTTGGCAAGACGACAACGCCATTATCTTTTCCCGCGAATACCACTTTCTCAATAAAATGGAACGGCTCACAATAAACTTGAAAAGGGACGTTCGCCCCATTCTAAAAAGCGCAACCGTCGACAATGCACTTGACATAATGTTACACTTTATTAAATATTCGCCCCGTATATATTCGCAAGACACAATATAACGATTATCGAACCAAACTGAAGAAACTACGATATACAGGGTGGCAAAAAAAAGGGTTCTGAACTTTAAGGGTACATAGTATTCGTCAAATGAAGAAAAAATGTCCTAATGAACATACATCGAAAAATTAATATTTTCAAAATTATAAACAATTTTTCGTTTCCGTTAGAGCTAGTGGGTTGCTCGCTTGGGAGCTATCGTGCGGAATAAAAGCAATGGATCATCTTATCAATACTTCTTTTCATGATTAGAGAAGATTTTCTACGTGTACCTACTGCTTCCATTTCCATAAATTCTTGACACCTTCGTATAAGAGAATTGCGTACTCGGCCGTAAGGCATATTATTTCGTAACAAAGAATTGTTTATAATTGTGAAAATGTTAATTTTTCAACCTACGTTTATTAGAATTTTTTTCATCTCTTTGGCGAGTACTATCTACCATTAATGTTCTGAACCCTTTTTCTTAACCACCCTGTAACGTTGGGGTACTAAAGAATCACTAAGGCAAGCGAAATATCCGAACAGAAATGTTAATCGAATCCTCGTGTTCTTTCCATCTCATAGTTTCCGAATTGATAATCGATCGTTCGTCTATTCTGGTCATATGTCGATCCACCTTGAACCTTGTTCAATCAGAAGCATTATTTTTCACTGTGTATCGATACGACGATGGCACGAAACCATGGCAAATATTGACGGATTAAACTATTCATTCAAAACGTTCCATCTCAAAATAATATTATATTGAGAGTAAAACTGTGCCTACATAAATATATTGTTGTCTATAAGTACTATTTTTGGACAGTTGAGTCGTTCATTTGCCAAAGCGATTAACTCCAAAAAATTTATATTTAAAATTTATTCTAAATATAAAGAGTCAAGCATGAAATTTTGGTATTAAAATTTGAAAGAAATTCCAGAATTGGAATTAGTCACTTCGGCCTGTGAACGGCTCAATTATTAAATACTCAGTGACCATAAGAGGTAATTACAAAATTAGTGAAGTTCTGAAATAAGCACAGTTTCAGGAATATTAAAGTTTGATGAACAACAGTTGCACAGTAATACGGAAATACTAATTTACAGTTATAGAAGTGGCCCGAAACATTCGTCTGAAACATTAAAGTGCTTCGCAAACCAGTACTATATTTATAAAATATCTAAATTTGTGGAAATTGTTAAATTCAGTGTCAATTTGTTTAATTTTGTAATGAATAACAATATGCCAGGATGTCATACAAGACTAACAAAATTTAACTACTCTCAGATTGACCACGTGTTTTGCAGGAACCTGTAGAAACACAGCAGTTCCGTCGCAGACTGCTAGTCGCCGTATCGTTCTCCTTTCATTCAAGGGTAACTGTTTATTCTGACACCATGCTTCTTGTCATCCCCATACTGCTTTTCCAGTAACACTTCTACGACAGTAATTTACGCATTCTAACATATACAGTCCGGTTGTTCACTATTTATACGACTTTACTTATTCAGCTTTCAGTTGACTTAAACGTATTTTCATTCATAATACGTTATTGTAGAAAGTGATCGAAAAAATGAAGTTATTGTTGCATTGATGAGAATCAACATGTTTTCGTTTGTTTATAGTAATGATCCAGGATGACTGGAAGTTTTTTTTTTAATATCCTATATAAACGAATTTCGTAATTTGTTTTGTCATATTTTTGGATGAATAAAACGATCCTACTCATTAGAATTTTATAGCTGTTCTTTTTTTGTTTCGTACTATATACTAATAAAACACAAATAGAAACTAACTATAAATTTGTTCGATGTTCAGCAATGTCGCGACGATGACTTATGTTACCACTTAAGGATGAACTTTCGTAATTCAGACTGCAAAACGTAACTTGTTCAAACATTACATTAATTTTAAATAAATTTTACCACAGTTCTTGGATGAATATCATACTAATAAATAGACTGCGAATCATTATGCAAAGTTACACTTTCTTAGAATAAATTGCACAGTCAAAATTAAACAGAAACTTTATTTTTTCATTAATTTAATATTTCGCCTCTTAAGAGATCCGTTTTTTAACGTGTTCAAAAATTAATAGTGTTATTACTGAACTCACTACAAATTGCAAACTTTATTTCGCTATATTTCACTCAATCCATCGATGGATAAATATAGCCAAAGTTGAACAAGTTCCTCAACATTTTCATCAGGAGTTTCCCGCAACTTCTCGATCGCCGGATCGCAAAGAGTAAATTATGATTTCTGTTCTTCTAGAGGTTTCTGTATAATTCTTTTACCTCGAGTCAAAAGAGTTTTCCATTTATAGCACAGCACCGGGAAAAACTTCGGCGACTCGTAGTCTGGCAAATAAAGTTTCCTATCTCCGACTGCCTGGAACTTTCGGTATTTTCGCGATCGGGGTAATTTTATACTTCTATAATTTCTCGGGCAACGCCGAAAACTGAACTTGTGCGCGTCTCTCGTTTCGTCACGGAAGTATAATGGACGCGACAGCGAGTCCCAAAACCGAGCATTTCTCGAAGAAAAGTGTGTTGTTTGGACTTAATTTAGGTTATGTACACATAAATTCATTTCAATATGGCGTCGTAAATATTATGTTGAACGGAAAGTTTTCGTGTTTTTTACGGCATGTAACATCCTATTAGATAATTTCTAAGCATCTATTTTCTTATTCTCGTTATGTTATTCGCAGATAGCACTTGACGCTTAATGACTCAAGACTTAACATAGCCGTAAAATGGGCGTCTTCAAGGCGTCATGTGCTATCTGGGAATATTTTAGTTTGTATTTCTTCGACAATTGAAATACAACTCTCAGAACTCAAGAAATCACAATCTTCCTAAAACGTCAAGTAATAAAATGCATTTTCGTTACATATTGTATTATAAGTTTTGGAAAGTACGAATTTACTGTATCAGTGAAGTTTGAATATGTCTAATGTGGTTTCAGAGATTTTTATCAAATGATCTTAAGGCAGATGTTGCACTATATTTTGGTCGATCGAAGTCAACAAATGCAGACGATTTCAGGAGTCTATTACTGTCACTCATGGCATCATTACTAGAGATTTCACGATGTTTAATACGTTCCACTCAGATATAGTTAAATAGAAAAACCCAGAAACTTTACGTTCAGCCCAATAATAGATTGCTTCGAATTTTAACTTTGTTAGTTTTACACTTCTTTAGTCCACTTCAACTTTTTTTTCTACTAAGAATTTATTTCTATTAATAATGCTACGAGTCGAATCAACAAATCGACCTCGGGTAAACAAAGTTGTTCAATGTTCTCTAGGTTGAGGCGATCGCGTTGGGCGATCGCCGTGCACACAAAAGATCTGACTTCTCTAGTTTGCTAAGCTTGGACATAAATCCACCACACGTATAAATGCCACCCTTGAAAATTTATTTCCTCGTATTTTGTTTGCTCCGAAGTTGTGAAACATCTGGCTGCGGCTTGGTTGGAATTAATTTCATTTACATAAGTCGTGCTGCTATACTTTTTGTTGAAATGTTCACTGACCATTCTCTGGCCGAATGTTGCTCTGTTTTTTGTTGTGGAAAGAACAATTCAATTATTTCTAAAGAAAAAAGTAAAAAGATTGTAGATGTAGTTTAGGGGGTGACATATTTTTAAATATTCAAAGAGTTAAAGAATTGGGACAGATATAGAAAGAGCACAGGGATAAAAATAAACATACGATCGTGTTTTCATTGTTTTTTATTGCGTGCGCGTGTTAAATTCCGTTGAATGGTACGGACCTTATCGTAAGAAAGTATCGCGTTTTATTTGGTTATCAAAACTTGACTAGCCATCTTACATACTGCAACATCTGTGCTCTCGAGAAAATAGAATTTATTTATAATACAGTTATTCCATTAATGCTGACTCCGTTCTTTTCATCCAGTTTGTTTAATGATTATTGAACAACTACTGGCATTTGGTAAAATGGAAAAAATTATTGGTTAGCTGGTACATTAACATATCAGTCCGCATCAATGGGTTAATTTTATTAGAATTATCGCCAGTTAGTGTTACTATTCACATTTATTTGCAGAACTAAATCATGAATTTCTTATTCTATATGTGTGTTACCGAATAAATATAAAAATCGACAGATATCACATAGCCGTTTGTGCACGAAAAATTCACATGCCCAGTTAACCATTAATATAAAGGATTATACGAATACGCGTGAAATTAACGTGCAACGTGTTTAAGTGATAAAATTTCAAACAAGACAGAAGTACATTTAAATGTAAATCTAGCAAGCACCAAAAAGAAGCGTCTTCGAACCGTAATAATTTCCTCCATACTTCGAGCCCAATGTCCACTCCCGAAGACGAAAAGTCGCCGTAGACTCGGGAAATGCCCATTTATCATTTTTAACACGCAAACTTCCGTCGTTCACGGTACTAAAACCGGCGCAGTTGGAAGTGGAATGACCAGTAAATGTTTCCCGACGCGTCATTTCGTTGCGACGGGGCCTGTGATGAAAACCGACACGGGATAATGCACGGTAGTAGCGCTATAGTTGTCGCAGCAAATGAAAACTTGGCGCTGGATAGGTTGGATACACGGGCTCGAATTGATCCGCGATAGACTGCGGGTCGCCCGTTCCCATCCACCTCTCCCCTCGCAATTCTGTCCCGTCGCGATCGGGTATTGAATTCCTCGTAACGTAGTGACGTTATGACGTTACGACCGTCATTCCAACTGCGGGGCAACGCATTCTATCCTCGCGATACAAGGCCGCTGAAACTATCCTGTTCGTTTGTAGTATCGCCGCCGATATCCGGTGGAAGTGTAGCGGTCTATGGATCACCGTACAGCGAACTGACATTATTGTCGAGCTTCGATCCAAAGAAAATGTAATAGAATTTCAGTGAAAGAATTGATCGAAGTTATCTTGGGTATGGCTCGAACGACGCTAAAACGGGAAATGTAAAATTTGCGAGAACAAATTTGAATTAATACATTAACCCCCTAACTGCATTTGTCCCTACTTTATCACTTCAGTGACAATCTTTGGAAGATTTTTCGACGGTCAGCAGTACGAACCTGCTTTAAATGACATCAAAATATTATAAAAACGGTGTTAGTTTGACTACTCAGACTTCGTTATTTATCGTGAGCAAACACAATGTTTATTAGAAAGATTTTTTAAAATGTTTTAAATAGTTTTAAAATGGCTATTGGTTCTTGATTTTATAAGAAAACTTGTTTTAGAAGATACTAAAAAATGGTTGCTTTGGTCGGTGTGTAAAAGAAAATCCGAATCTGAATGAAGGACGCAATATTTAAATCAATACGGGGTCCCATTTAGCAGAATTTATGGTACTCATTTGGATACAAATGGCGTTTAACGTGTTAATTTATTTCGAAGGGTGATTTCGATTGTAATAGGGGAATCGTAATTGTATTCACATACACAGGGCCTCAGCACCGGATCTCTGATTTTAATGAAAACTTATTGGACATGTAGTATACTTCTTCCTCTTCACAAATCATTCCCCATCTGGGGGCAGATATAAAGTTTTTAAGTTACTTGCTTTTGGAGTTTTCCGCGTGACTTAAATGCAAGATATGTTGACCCATTATTCGCAGGTGTTGTAGCTTCAATGCTCATGGTTTCTATCGTGACGACCAAAGTTCAAATATGTCCCTTCTAAAAATTATTTTGATTTATTCGAATCCTGGCCATCATGGTAGGAATCATGGCCATTGTTCTGACGCTACAGTACCTGCGAATAATGGGGCAACGTAACTTGCATTTAATTCACGTAGGGAAATTTATGCCAAATTAACGTTCGATTTAACATTTATTTCAGTACTTGAAATAAATTTACCAAACGGTAGGTGCCTTTTCTCTTACACCTCTTTTTCCCCTAGCGGAAAAAGTAGTGCAGGAGAAGGGCCTTCTATCACTTAGTCTCAGGAATTATTGAAATTTATGTCAAATTAACATTCAATTTAACATTTATTTCGGTACATGAAATACATTTATCAAGTGATAGGAAGCTTTTCTCTTACGCCACTTTTTCCCCTAGCGGAAGCAGACTTTGCTCGTGGGTGTACACGATGGAAACTGCTGCTGCTGACCGAAAGATTCCCGCACAAAAGTGTTAAATCGTGTTCGAGGTAAACTGGTCGATCGTCCATCCGGAAATCTCGAAGCCATAAATCCGATCGGATAGGTGTTACGAGGCTAATCGAATTCCGCGCGCAGGCTGCAGTGTTTGCGCAGTCGGGTCATCGGATATCTTCGGTTTGTCGCGGGCCACCGGTGAAATTGACCGCGTAATCATCCGATATCGACCCTTTGGCGAACGTGTAAGCAGTCCCGCGATATTTATACACAATCTCTAGCGCACGACGCCTGGTCATCTCTCGGCCGCGTTTTATGCCTGTATCCCGCGCACAAAGGATCGCCCGATGGCCGTATCCACGACGCGTTCTTTCCATTCGATGCCTCGGACGGTAGGATCGGGGTTTTTTGTTGCGACGAAAGAATCCTGGTGCGATTTTACAGAGATCGGATCGATGCCTTCTAGATACGCTGAAAACGGATATCTCGGAGGTTAGGTATCGGTGTCTTATGGAACGCGAGGGGATGGGTCTTGATGCCTTGTGGAACGCGCGAAAGTGATCGAGGTCAATGTTTCCTCGGACATTGGTCGAATTACGGTAGTGTGGCTTATTAGTGGCGAATTTTTCTTCCGAACACACTCTATAGGTAAGAAAATCAATCGTAGAATATTTCATATTAATAATAAGAATATTTTTAATATTATTATTAATTTGTCAGTGTATGAATCCTATATATTAACAAACTTGTGCACTGTGTGTCGAATGATATTAATCCTTTGCACTCGGTTGTCCCCTCTGAAGGGATAAAATGTATGGAAAGTTAGAAATTCCGAATGCAAAGGGATAAAGAATTTTTGAAGGTCCTGCGGAACGCACGAGAGGACAGGTCCAGTGCCTTGAGGAATGCGAGAAGTGATCGAAGTTAGTGTTCCTTCGGACATTATACGAATTTTGGTAGCGAGCTTTATTAGCGGCGTATAGTTTTATTTGGAACACCCTCTATAAGTAAGAATATCAATCGTAAAGTATTCAATATTAATGTTAAGAATACTGTTAATATTACTATTAATACTCATATTTTATTATTAATGTATGAATATATCAATTCTGTATATTAACGAACTTATTCTGTGTATGTCAAATGATATTAAAATGCTTGCAAAAGTCCTGCGCAACGCGAGATGGGCTGGGTCTCGATGCCTTGCGAAACGCGCGAAAGTGATCGAGGTCAGCGGTTCCTCCGACATTGGTCGAATTACGGTAGCGTGGTTTATTAGCGGCGTAAAGTTTTACGAACGTCCATTCACGTGGCAGTTATTGGAAAATCGGATAAGAATAATATTGTTATGGTGTAAAGATTATTCTACGTTGTAAAATAATTTTTACTTTTAGTAAAGGATTTTCGGGCGGGTATGCTCGTCCATGGTTGCAATGAATCGTCCAATAGAGATAAATTGAAATAAATATCAGACATTTTGCTCTATCGGAGCTTGCATTTTGTGTTTAGCACCTTAAACGATATTCATTTATCTATAATTACTCTCTAGATGTTTATGTAAAATCATTATCTTGTAAGATAACTTATAAAATGAGAAATTAAATAGAAACATTAATCTTGAACTTTAGTCTATTAGGGTGATAGCAAACAGTGGGAAAGAGTGTTGAATTGTTAAACTTTAGTTTATATTTATATCATAGTGTCGTAAAAGTATCGTTGCCTGCACGGTAAGTATTATGGCTGCTCAATAAAACATTGGAGATCAATGCTTATATATAGTATTTTTTTCTGTTTCTACCTTTAAAACTGTAATTCTGAAGATTAATAATTCAAATTTGGTATACGCTGCATCGCTGTGAAGATCAATTGCAGAATACTCAATATTAACCCAGATAAGCCTGTCATCCTTCCAGAAGGATGAATATCGCACAATTTGGGCTTGCAATTTTTGGCACACGTTGCCTGGCCTAATATCCTTTTGGACGGAAATAGATTGAATTTGGAAGGAATCTTTCTGAAGACTAGCTAACAGTAATATAGAAATATAATTAGTACTAGGGAAAATATTATTTTGAAGAAAATCAAGAAACAAATTCAGGCTTATCTGGGTTAATATTGACAATATTTTGAATATTACCGTTAATACTTATACTATTAATTTATCAAGTGTATACATTAACAAACTTGTCCGTTCTATCTCAAATGATACCAAAGCATTTTTAAAAGTACCTTTCCTCCGTTATAGAATGCTACGAGAGGATTACTTTTAATTGAATCCGGCCAGTGGGGTTCTTAAACGCCTGAAGATGGTCGCGATAAGTCTGCACCTGATCGCTGTGACTAACATCGTTCCCGTTTCACCGAAACAAGTCAATCGCCAGGAAAATTGCCCCGAGCACAATAGAATCCCGGCCGCTAAAGCGATTACTCTGTCGGAATTAATGATTACTTTTAAATTCACGTCTTCCCGTCGACAGATTGACCGGAAGCCCCGCGGTTCGAATAAGGCGGTTCTCCTGGCCGCTCAAGGTGAACACACCACTCAAAGCCATCCAAGTGTCCCGTTAACTACGCTTATTTTCGCTCGACTGAGCCCCAGCTTGCCCCGTTCGCCGTGGTGTAACGTTATTACTTGTAACGAGGGAAGCACCTGTTTTTCACTATCCAATATACAAAATGCTGTTCACACGGCCAGCCGGGGGCGCAATAAACGGACCGGCTTTCCAATATCCAAGAATCGCGGTTGTCACTGCACGGATACCTTTTTTATACGCGAATAAGCTACTACTACTGTAATCAATGGATCCACGGATTTGGAGATTAATTTTGAAAAACTGAAAATTACACAAAAATTTATTTCCTGTATTAGCAGGTTTATTAATCGAAGAGTTGTATACAGTAGGGGACAAAAATGTTACCACTTTTCTGATTCTTTATATGTCGATTATTTTTTAACATCAAGTTAAAACTTTTATACTGTTTTAACCATCTATCAGAATATATGTATATTAGACATATATTATTGTGTTAAAAAATAACAAAAATAAAACAATCGAGAGAGTGGTGAAATTTTTGCTCGCTACTGTATGAGAAGTGCAATAAAATTAAAGTTTTAACACTAGAATTAATTTTAGAAATTAATTTTTCCATGATTCTGGTTTTTGTAACAGCTTATAGGGATGGATTATTCGTATAAACAGCCGTAGTCTAATTATTAATCCATTAAACTAGTTACTTTATGGAGTTTCGTATGTAGTAATTTTGGTCAATGATCCAACTGTTTTAAGTTTGTGTTAAAAAATAACAAAAATAAAACAATCGAGAGATTGGTGAAATTTTTGCTCGCTACTGTATGAGAAGTGCAATAAAATTAAAGTTTTAACACTAGAATTAATTTTAGAAATTAATTTTTCCATGATTCTGGTTTTTGTAACAGCTTATAGGGATGGATTATTCGTATAAACAGCCGTAGTCTAATTATTAATCCATTAAACTAGTTACTTTATGGAGTTTCGTATGTAGTAATTTTGGTCAATGATCCAATCTGAGCATCTGATTTAACAGATTCGTCGCCATGATGGTCTTCCGGTGATCGACACTAATCCTCCCGTTTAAGCCTCGACCGTCACTTCTGACCGACATTTCAATGTAAAATAATCCAATTCCCGTGAACGGAATGTTAACATCTCTTTAACCTCCACAAACACGTCAATAACTCAGCTCTACTGTAACGTTACTGATTATTTAAATAGACTTCTCATTAAACTTTAACCTCCACGAACACGTCAAGAACTGAGCCCAATTATAACGTTGTTCACTATTTAACACATCGAGCGATAGATAAATTTTCGTTAAAATGTACTGTATACTTTGTTCACCGAACACAAACACCAAACTGAAATTAGCCTATGTAACAAAGCTAATAATACTTAAATGGAAGAAAAATACTGTGATTTTTGTGGCGTACTCACGATAAGCTTGCGATTCGTCACTGTTCGGTGGTAAATTAATACCGCGGAACTCGTTGAAACATGGCGTGATTGTGTATATTGATATCATGTGATTTGAATAATTTAACACGACTTGGTCACACACACTTAAACTTTAATATAAACTTGTTGTATTTGCTCTGACTGGTCGATGCGTTCTGCTTAATGGTGGAATGTGTTCTGTCTGATGGTTATATGCGTAGACGCTTCTTCCTACGGCTCGGTTTGTGATTGGTTAAATATATTGTATTTGTGTAGTGGTGGAAAATTAACAGTTTTGGTTGGTATGTGAGGTGAAAGAAGTGGGGCTTGGTGTAGGTATTGTTTTCTGGGATTCTTGGAAGTCAGCGTCGAAATACAATAAAGAATGTCCTTAGGACAATGAATGTTTACACGTGATTTGCAGATTTCCAGGAATCCCTTTTATGACGGTTCTTTGACCATATCGGCGGCCCAAGACGGGACGATCGTTAGGTCTTCCGTTAGGTCGCAACGGTGGATTTAGGAAATACGAGTAAATAATGCATGTGACTGAAAGCGAGATTGCTTGTTTCCTATGAAAACACGATTTCTATTATACAGGGTGTCCCAAAATAGTTGGAAGTCCTTGGAAGGGGCGATTCCTGGGGTGATTTGAAACAATTTTTTCCTTAGCGAAATCGTTGTCTGAGTGAAAAACCCCGACCAATCGGTTTTTCTTTAATATCTCGTTAACAAAGCTTCGGAGAACTTTTTCCCTAAGGGAAGAATTGTTTGAAATCACCCCTTTCAAGGACTCACACCTGCGTTGGGACACCCTGTATAAACCGTCGAACGTCGTCAGTAACCTCGACTTACTTCATTCCCTACTCTCCAGGTTCAAGTACGGAGCGACAAGACGAAGTCTGTCAGTTCAAGGACTCACACCTGCGTTGGGACACCCTGTATAAACCGTCGAACGTCGACAGTCACCTCGACTTACTTCATTCCCTACTCTCCAGGTTCAAGTACGGAGCGACAAGACGAAGTCTGTCCGTCGGAAAGATGCAAAGGTGCTGTTCGTGGCAAGTATGTATTAATTTCAGCAGCGAGCAAGCAGCACGAATATAAAGCAATATTTGATATAGGAAAAGAATGAATCACGATTATGAAAACTGTGTACTGTAATGGAAATCAATAAATATTGTGTATACCCCACAAATACATTAATTTTTTCCAAAGCATTAGCTAATAATAGTATTCTTAGAATTAAATGTTCCATAGACAGAAAATAATAAACATTCGATTGAAAGACTCATACTCAATGACAAAAATAGTAAATTCTTCGTATGGATCGCACAGTCCGATTAAACGGTACGCCGTGCGAGGGTTAACAGACTCTCCATCTGAATTTTATTAAAACATGAAGTACCCAAGTCTGGTTTCGAGAAAAAAAAGTGTTTTCAAACAGGCTTTAGGGGGTTGATCGTCGAACACTAGGGATGTCTGAAAGATGTCGGAAAGTGACCGCTTACCCCTGATTGGAGTACGAGTTTGCTATCCCATCCAGCTTGTCCCTGCTGTTATCGTCGGCCATGGCGATTTCCAGCTGATAGCCGAAGCTTGTCAGGTCTTCCCTGAATGCCTCGCTGCCGGGCGTTAGGGCGCCGCTGGTCAATGGCAGGGGTGTCGCGTTGCTACCATCCCCCTCGCCGCCGTCCTCGCCCTCCTCGCCGCCCACGAGGACCACCTCGTCTTCGTTGTAGATCTTGAAGTAGGCGATGGTGAGGTATATCACCGAGATTATGAAAGACGGTATCGGAATCGCCATCGCGTACACCAGATTCATGTACACCTGAAGAGGTAAGACACGTCAGACGTACTCGTGCCGATCGCTGACTACCGTCATCCTGATACCAAGGGCTGCTTCAAATCTGGCGGATAGCCAATTCTCGTGGACGTTGTGGGATAAAGATCGTAGGAGAGGTTTATAGATAATGGAGATTCCTTAATCGATTTACTGGTAAATTATTCGTTACTTTGATAGTGCATCCATAAACGTGACATTTACACCCGTTGTATGTAAAAGTATCGAGAATTTTCATTGTAATTAGTGGAGTTGACGTATTCGTTGCTGAATTTAGTAAGGTCGCTTTAACTGCGCGGATCTCGAGACTGCATGCGCGTAGCGTGGACGGTCACCATTTCAACCTCTCTGAAATTTCGAGTCGACCATTCGGCAGCTCGCCCTTGTAAATACAATGTAATGCTAGCCGCCGGTGTAATAAATTATACGCTTGACTAGATCTAGAGAGGATGACGCGTGGAAAGTTAACGTAGAGACTTTTCCGCGCAGTTAAAGCGACTTTGTAGGCATAAAATTCGAAGTTTAGTTATTACTACGGGGCACATAGAAGGTTTTCTACACACAATTTTGTTCTTATGAAGTTAGACTATATTAACGCATAAAATGGAAAATGTTATGAAACATTCAGATTATCGTATTCTCAGTCACATTAAACAACAAGAACAAATCAAATTTTGTAAACAAAATAAAGTCAGATACTTCTTTTATCCTCCTGGAAAAAGTTTATGTCTTAGCACTGACGTTGTTTTGCACAAGTACTCTTCAATCATTTAAACCTCATATATTCCTGCCACGAAATGAATTGCTCGCAGTACGAAATCCATTTTCACGGAGAAGCTTATTTCTCCTTCAATATTTCGCCCGTCAGAATTCGATGCGACGGATTGTATCTCTTTCGCGAGGGCCCCTTTAATTTAGAAAATTGACACACGTACCGCATGGAGTGGCAAGCATTTCCGGCGAATCTGCGCGATGTTATCGTCGTTTTGTAATGGGCGGGCACCGGGTACCGGGCTCGATTCAATTCCATGGCGGCGAGCGGACCGTGCGGCGTTGGGGGGAAATTTTCTTTTATTCAGTGCAGCAGCGACACACACAAGTTTCCATCAGGCACGATGGTTTCCTTCTTTGTCAGTCGTGGGGAGGCCGCTGTGCCCAAGCCCGCTTGAAATGCATTGTTCGTCGTCGCGCAGCCGGCTACGTTTCCGTATACGTAACGGAATTCCACTCGTGTGTCTCGCGTGGGCTCACGCCGCCGGAAAATCGTTTTCCACGCCGAGATGCTACCGGATCGCGCGGCTTTCTCCATTCGCGTTCGTATCCTCTTTTCACGCCGTTCGCTTCCAATACGCGCCGCTCCCTGGCCCACAATTTACGCGATTAATTTCGCACGTGTGAGAATCCATCTCGATAGCTTTTGGCTCGAAATGATGACGCTCTGCACACGAGGATGAATACGTCGTGTTTCATACGGGTCTTTGCAGGATTCGTTGTTCTATAACTTTATCCTTTTGGCTAGTATACGCCACTATAGTGAGTTTCCTCAAAGTGAAACTTTTGAGCAAAGCGCTACTATAGTAAATCATCGATTAGTGTTCGAAGTATTCTCGGCACTGACAAGGACAGGCCTCCGGGTGTAATATTGGCTTTTTAATGAGGTTTAGCACAGTGATAGAACTTGGAATTCTGAAGCTGATGGTATTTGTTTTAGCCGCATATGGCCATTTGTTTATGAAACATTTAATGTTGCTGAGGAGCTTTCGAACACTCATTGATGATTTACTGTATACAGTAGTATGTATCTAGGGCTGCAACGAGTAATCGCTTATTTCTTTAAATAATACGTTCAAAATACATTACTAACTATTTCCTCCGGAAAATGATGAAAGATATTAGAGAACAAGGACAATTATTACAAAGGTAGTTGAATGTCGCACAATATAACACAAATGTAACAAAATAAGTTTGGAAAAAAAAACAGCGAATTTCTCATTCACATATTAAATCATTTTTAACCAGGATATTTGCGTGTCACTTTTAGGTCCATTAAACGTGACGATAATGGTCAGTTCCGCTGGGTATTGTATTTAATGTAAAGACAAAATCTGCTATCGTGTAGCATCGATTAAATTGAATGCATGTAATTACATTATCATCGTTGATATTCATAATCACCCTTTATCCTCCAAATGGATTGTTCATACTAACAGTACTTTCGTAAGCCGTTTTGTCCTCATTCACATTAAGCATTTTTATATTATCAACATGACGTTATTCCGTCACTAATATTTCTCTATATTTCGAATCCTAAACGAACTTCTTCTACAAGGGTACACATCAATTTCCAATTCACCTTCGTTGTCTTCCTCTTTTTATTACCTGAATGTCATAATTCCTTTAGAATATTTCTACAAATCTCAAATTCGGGAACAGTACCAACACATCTTTATTCTGACTCTACTCTACTTTTTTACTTGAAATATTCCTACGACCTCCAAATCCAAAAACACTACACATCATCCCCGTGTTCACACTCGTACTAGTCCACTTTTTTTACTAGGAAAATTTCCACAAATTTCATACCCGTGAACAGTATGCATTATCTTTTTGTTCACACTCGTCCTACTCCACCTTTTTCCTCGGAAAATTTCTACAAATTGAAATCCGTGAACAGTACGCATTGTCTCTTGTTCACTCTTGTTCTACTCCATCCTTTTAGTAAGAATATCCCTACAAATTCCAAGTCCAAGAACAGCACGTCATCTTGATCAGTCTCGTTCTATTTCTCCTTTTGACTAAAAACATTTTTACAAATTTCAAATCCTACCTTTTCCTCCCAGAAAGGCATTATTTCCTTATGAATACTCGAACAATCTTCAAATCTTCTGAAATTGTATCCATCAGTGTCTCGTTCTCGTGTTTTCCGAAGTAACGTTTCGAAACTAACAAGTTCCTAAAAGTTAAACGCTCTCCAATGCTCGTTCTACCTGCTCCTCCCCTTTATCCAGGCAGGCAATGCGATTCGCCATCAATTACCCCGGTCCCGCGACTGGGAACTCTTTTGTGTCCCAATTAAAGCAGATACGGATCTCCGTTAATAATGAGGCACTGTTACGTACTTAACCGTTTACAGGCGTGCTTTTCGGCTGCATAATGCACTGTGCCCTCAATAGGCACCTGCAGTATCGATTCACGGGGCCAACGTTCCTGACGGCGATAAACTCCACGTTGCGGGAAGACTACACACACGTAAAGACCATCTTTCGCGTGACTCGTACGTACGATCCGGACTGGCGTAAATCGACGCCGCTTAGAACAGGGTAACCCGGTTACGCTCGATAGCGGAGGACACGTCAGCGCGGTGAGATTCGACTCTTATCCCTCTCGATCGCTGTTCGGCTGATTCCTCGATGCCGTTTGTTCTCCCCTGTAATCTTGCGGCTTCTGTACTAGCGTTCGAACTCGTGTCGTGGAGTTTCCGTGTTCAGGGGACGTGATGGCGTTTGTAAGTGTCACGAGAATCACAGACACGTGTTGACGAGTGTGTAAGTTTTAATTGTTGCGCTGATCTGGGTTAGGACAACATGGACAATTATTACAAAGGTAGGTGAATATCGCACAATGTAACACAAATGTAAGAAAATAAGTTTGGTAAAAACACAGCGAATTTCTCATTCGCATATTAAATAATTTTTAATCAGCATATTTGTGTATCACTCTTAGGTCCATTAAACGTAACGATAATAGTCAGTTCCGCTGGGTATTGTATTTAATGTAAAGACAAAATCTACTATCGTGTATCATCGATTAAATTGAATGCATGTCATTATATTATCATCGTTAATATTCATAATCACCCTTTATCCTCCAAATGGATTGTTGGTACTAACAGTACTTTCGTAAGCCATTCTGTCCTCATTCACATTATTTATTTTTATATTATCAAAATGACGTTATTCCGTCACTAATATTTCACTGTACTTCGAATCAGCGCGGTGAGATTCGACTCTTATCCACCTCGATTGCTGTTCGGCTGATTCCTCGATGCCGTTTGTTCTCCCCTGTAATCTTGCGGCTTCTGTACTAGCGTTCGAACTCGTGTCGTGGAGTTTCCGTGTTCAGGGGACGTGATGGCGTTTGTAAGTGTCACGAGAATCACAGACACGTGTTGACGAGTGTGTAAGTTTTAATTGTTGCGTTGGTTTGAACACTTTGGGCAAGGGAGGTGTGAATCTACCTTTATACAGAATGTTCTCAAAATAGTGCCACAACCTGAAAGGATGTAATTCTACATGCAAAAATTAGTCGAAAATGTAGAATAACATTTTTTCATACGATGCTTAGTTTTTGAGAAAATTGAACTTGAAGATCTGCTGGATATGCCTGCAATGGAATAGGACCTTGGCTAATGTGTCTGTTCATTGCATTCTGTTTCTACTTATTGTCGTTATGAATACATTAGTAGGCGTTAACACTAAACCTCCCGAATTCTTCAGAAATGTAGGAATTTGGACCCTAAAACCGGTCATGTTGACCAGTCGTGGTAGGTTTAGTGTTAAATGAATTTTTGAAAATTGATTATCGTGGAAACGAAGCACTATACGAAATATGTTATTGTACATTTTCGATTTGATTTTACATGTAGAATCATATCCTTTCGGGTTGATTGTACCAGCATTCGGAAACACCCTGTATAGTATTGTACAGAATGATTCTGAAGAGAACATCTGTTTTCTTTCTACCTACCATTGTAAATGTTGTTTTGTGTGTCGAAGAGCTGTAGCAGTTACAAAGGATGAAAATGCAATTTGTGTTCTTATAGAGTTCGTTTCAGCATAATTTTATCTGTTGCGTAAGCAGCAATGGACATATTACGGATGTTTTATTGGTTACATAATTTCAATGAGTGCGTGAAATCGACATTCAGGGCGAATAGAGTCCTATGTTAAATTGGAATCTTTAAGGGGATGGTGATGTATATCAAATGTTACGTTTATCGAGTTCGATATAATAATTTCCGTTAATATATAAGGCAAGAAAAAATAACAAACTGAAGGTGATTCTACCCTCAAAAGGAAGTAGAAATTATAATATAAGGTATCATATTTTCAAGAATACTATATTTAGACTTATTACCTCACCTGTCTAACCGTTGCTCGCTGTTTCTACTGACGATGATTACAAACAATGGCAGTGACGTAAAATGAATTTTTTACAATAATTCCGTATAAATTGATAATTAGGAGATGGTAAGATCGATGGGAAGGAAGTAATAATAGTATATATTAAACGTAAGTAGAAATAGTACGCAATGGTCAGACTGTTAGCTGTTCTTATTCGAAAGCAGGTGGACCCGTCTAATGATATATAGATTTTTCGGACAACGAAACTTTATATGAAATTCTGTTCTTTGACATTCTCAATTTACTTTTGCAAGTAGTATCACCTAGTATTCTAATGTGTACAGTTAATTCTCGCAGTACTGACTGGTGCACTAGAACCTATATCATTTTCACTCATATAAACATTCCAAACGAAATTTCTTTCATCCATACGATTAATTTCAACTAGTGTTTCTTATCTTAAATAGTTTTAAATCAGCCGTGTCTCCGTAAAAAACTATGTTTCATCTTAACAGTAGAGCTGCCAGCATTGTATGCATGCTAAGTTAAACTGTGCAATATATTAATACGTATAATATAGAATACAATATAACTCAGTATACTATAATATAAAGTGTACAAGAAATTAGAGAGTAACATAAATTCCGACGGAAGTATCACTAGGGTTTAATCTGAAATCCATCATTTTAACGGGTTCGGTAGTAGATTACGGACTTCAGTGTACATATACATAATCCTAAATACTTTTCATAGCTAAATAACATTTCAGTTAAGAACCCTTAGTAATGTAGGAACTGAAAAAGAATCCCAGAATTAAGTAAAAGAAAATGATTAAAATTACAGTTCTATCGCGTTCCGACAGCTGTTTTAAAACACAGTACGACATCGAGCATCGGAATCGACACACGAGTCTTCTATACTCGAATCCACAACGACTCACGTATCGTTTAGTTATAACTAAGTGTAGAAAGTACAAAGTGAAAGGGACGAGCATTAGTGTCGCCCTTTCCTACGGTAAGTAAACCGTAACAGTCTATAGAATCACGTTACCAGTAGATCGAATTAAGGAAGGAAAACGTAGGACACTTTCGTGCCCACTAGGGACCGATGAAGAGAGGGGATAGGCGAAACGTTGGAACGTGAAATAAAGCCAACTGAATTATACAGACGAGCACCTCGCGTGGCCGCGTTGCACGAACGGGTTGGGCGAATAGTTTCCAAGCCGAACGGGGGCTCACGCATGGAATGTAAATGTGGACGGAGGACAGACGAGAAAAGACACGGACGACAGAGAAAAAATATGTCGAGACCTGCCACATGTCGAGGTCGCTGATGACTATCCCGGGGTCCACTTTCGAGTAGTAACAGCTAAAGTTCTGCCCTATGTTGGAGTACTGCCTGTAGAAAATACTGCAATTCAGCATTGGAGGGTATCCACAGCCTTTTACGTTCGGGAACAGCTTCGCCCCGGTGAAGTACCACTCGGAGTCGTTGCCCATGAGACCTGCGAACTTCGCCTCGTTATCCTCCGGACCCGGTCGCCCGCGGAACGGATTTCCATACGGGCTGGGTAGGAAAAGTGGACGTTGTTAAGGGTGTCTGGCACCCTTCCCCCCATCGCGCTTTCGAACGGGTTATTTGAGTTCGGTAGTTTGAACAGGTTGATGAATTTCCCTATTTCGTTAGGGGAACCGTGTCGCGTGGCATGGGCCACTGCTGACGTAATGGCTGCTTGATCGCTCGCCAGTTAACCTTCGGTGGAATTGTTTCACGAGCGGAGTTTACTTTGTCGTGGTTTGGACGTGTGTCGAATTGGTTGGCGGTTCGTAACTTTTCCGGCGAAATTTTGTAATGAATAGCTTTTGGAATCTCCTATTGCGGTATTGTTTTTATCTTTGTACCGTAAGTTTGTGTAACTTTGATTCAGTCTGGTGTAATTACGTCCGAAAGTTAGAAAATGGCCATTTTCGATTTTGTAGTACTTTTACGGGTGTTTTTATGTGAAATACTTTTTTACGTAATTGTCAACTTAAGTTAAGTATTTGCAGGGCTGTAGAATCGAAAATGATCATTTACTGACTTGGGATAAAGTTAATCTGACCGAGTCAAAGTTATTATAACTTACGATACTGTGAAAGTTGGCGAACTGGGTCCGTTAGTAGACCGAGATAGAGATCGTTTAAACTGTTTTTCTTGGTATAATCATTGGTATGCGAATGATGAAAAGAATATTTTGAAGGAACAGTCAGGGTCTGCTGGTTAACTCATAGACAAGCGAACACTTTTGAAAATCGACGTTCCTCTTTGGATTGAGTGGACATCGTGGATTTTTGAAATCTAACACCTACACAAATTTTTAAAACGTTGTATAATCTTCTGAGCACATTTGAATTCTCTCTAATCAGAATATACAGAGTGTTCGAAAGAGTAGTTAAAGACTTTCGGTTCTCACTGCACTCACGGAGTGGAGTAAAAAATTTCTAATCAACATAAGAATCTAAAATCAATTCTTCCGATGAAAAATACAGGAGTTCATTTTAAAATTTGTTACACAAATTGGATATGTCTTTCTACCATTTCAATATAAAACTCACATATGCAGATCTTAGGTCGATGTAATTTTTTAAACATTCCTTCCATGCCTCGTATGGATTTATGTATTTCTAATCAAATTCTTTTATTTAGATTCCATATACTGAGAGGCGATTCACTTATGATATCGAACACTCGTAAATATAAAACTTCATTTTACATCGAAAGTATTTATTTTAGAACCCATGTTGATCAGACATATTTGACTGTACTCAGTAAGTACTATAAACCCCTACAGTCTTATATCCTAATATTTGAAACCTTGTATAGTAATTTCAATCAATATAACAACAATAACGTTGAAGTTAAAAATCAAAAACATTTTATATGCTATAGTAGACATCCTAGTGTCGCTGGTCCACCTGCCAAAATCATGAGATCAGGTCGTATACTTCATGAAAGAGAAAGCAAAACAATTACCAAGCACTAAACATAGTTTATGCAACAACAAACTCCGCAATTTCCCTTAAATCTCTCTAAAAAAACGTTTTCCCCGTTCGTCAATCGTGGACACCTGGTCTCATACTTCTGACCGATAGTATACTCCAATCACCCAACTGCTATAGTCAAGGCAAAGAGGAATGTAGGTCCATCGAAGTGTTCCGAGTGTATAAATACAGCTCAGCCTGTTTCTATTACGTTCATGCAATCTAAACTATTCTACATCAAACGACAAGGTCGTTCGATCTAGACAAAAGACCTAGTTGTCTACCGTAAATATAGTTACGATCTTGGTATTTCATTTTACGTTTACGTGACGACAGGACAGAGACACCTGAGGACGTCCTCCTATACCTGTAGGGAAGGGTTTCGGCAGTCCAGTGTCGTCGTCCTCGGCGAAGTCGTCGTCGAGATCCTCGACGTAATCGTACTCCCTCAGGGAGCGTTCGTAACGCGGTTTCCCCATCGTCGTGCTGTCTTCGTCATCCTCGACACCTCCTACCGCTCCACCTCCCTCACCCTGTCCGTCGTCATCATCGGACGCGTTAACGGGTAGCTTATAGTTGACGCGTATTTGCGTGCAATCGTAGAGCTCCTTGGTGCAACCCTCTCTACAGGACGTCCATGAGCAGTTGCTCGTACCTGGACTCAACGGATCGTTCATGGACGCGTTGCTTGAAGAAATCGCGTTTAACGACGAGAGATACACGGGGCGAACAAGACGAAGAACAACCAAGGGGTGGATCTATCACGAGCGGAGTTCGGTGCACGCCGAAAAATTACCGTTCCATCGATCGGAGCTCCTGATACACCTGATAAGTTGGACGAGTGGCGATTGGTTACGGGGATAATACACGGGTACGGTGATCCCTATATCGATACGGAAAACGTGGTATTTTCATATTGAGTTTTTCAGTTGGATTTTTCGAGGAAAAATGTGAATTCGTCTTCTTGAAGACATTCAACAGTAGAATTACTGGGGATAAACGATTTCTATATGATGGATATATATGGAAAACTTTTGGAATTACACGAATTTATAAATTAACTCATTTATGTTGTAATCATTAAATCGTTATAATCATTATAATAATTATGTAATTAACGTTATAACTACACACAATAAAAGTTGTAGATCTGACAAAGTGCACTGTTATAATATTTTTATCATCGTTATGAGAGTAAACTAACCATTTCCACTGCTTTGATAATTTTAGTGTTAATGCTATGACGGTTATTAGTGACTGCTATTTTAATTTAGTGTAGTCCAATTGGTGTCAATAGAAAGTGGGCTGAAATATGCCTAGCAATGAATGTATCAAAGCTCTATTATTTTGTTAATTTTAATTATTTTGCGTTAGTTACGGTTTAAACGACAACTATGTGGTAAATGGTAATAATTTATGTATCTAGATCATTTATAAGTAGAATTGAAATACATTAATGAGATCAATAAAGAAGTGGAGTATTTGATGTCCTACTAGTCTTCAAGTGACGAAAATAACAAAATATCAATAGGAATGTCTCGATTCACAGTGGGCGCATAGTTCAGAACGTAAACGTCTATAATTCCAAAATAATTCAGCAATAATTGCTAGTGAGAATACCGTAAAAAGTTATTAATATACAACTAGTACCGCATCGAAGACAATAATCATAGTATCGTGAATAATACTGTAGAAACCATATATAATTTTCCTCTACTAAGTAAACTATATCACCTAAATATGTACCTCCTAAGGACCGTAAAAAGAAATAACCATGAAAGAAATGTTCTATTTACGATTCTCTCATGTCATTAAAAATAAAAGAATTAATTCGATGTTTGGTCGTAGCTGAGGCAACCTGTATAATGGACAGATATATACCGAATTTGCACTGTGTAACCGATGAAACTTTAAATTAAATTCTGTCGTGAACAAAATCTCATACCGATAAATACTATTTTAGTTTTTGGTTTTACCACGATTTCCGGTACACCGTATATAGTAACTGTGACTGGATTATCCATTTACCAGAGCATTATCTAGGCAGCTGAGTGCTATCCAAGTAACCAGGTACCCATTCGTGAAAACCAGGCGCGTCAAGAGCCCCGCTATCGATCGAGCAAGCACTCGTATATACTTGGAATCTTTGATCGTTCAGAATCTCACGTGGAGAAGACACGATCCGCTTAATGTGGAATTCGAGAAGCTTTGTGTGCACGAACACATCGTTGCTCAAGAGACAAGCGACTAATTCGAGACAACGAGAACTTGATTCGCGTGACACCACTGACACGTGCTATTGTTTTGTGGACTCGAAGCATGACAAATACACCATTAACGAGTGCGAAATACTTAGCGACAAATACATATATTGTTATCCAAAGTTTTGTGAATGTGAAAGATAGAACGAATAAATTTTGAAAATTCATGGTCCAATGGTAATAGCTCGAAATGGAAATTGGTAACATTTAATTGAATTGTCTGAATTGTTACAGAATTTCTTGTAACGCATGAATCATGTTTATCGGATTATCATTGTTGCGTCAGAGTGTGTTAAATAACGATAATTTTGAACAGTATGGTCAACCTGTCGATTGAAATCAATTAGCAAAAATGATCCTTAATTATCGGTCAATTGACTGTAATATGGACTATGCCATAGGGTGGAGCGTAATTCGTAGTGCAACCGAAAGAGTGGTAATTCAATTTGCAGATACAAAACGAACATGTATGATAACACTTTTTTGAGGAGGTTCATTTCTGAAGAAGTAGTATTTGAAAATTCGCCTGAATACAAGTGCTTTTAAATAGAACCGACCAATATGTCTGTGTATCGTTGACTATAACTACTTGGAACAGAAAATTAATAAAAGAACAGTATTCTCTTTTATTATTTTTTGTGGTAGTAATTTTTACATTTAAAAATTTTAGAATAATTTTAGGTAGACAATATATTATTGACGGTATCTATAAGTAGAATCAGTCAGTTATTGGCCAGACACGCGAATTTAATTACATTCAATATTGAGCACATCCAACGAGTTTTCAGAAAGTAATTTCCTCACAAACAAAAGCTCGCGTAAAAAATTGTTTCCCGTTTTTTATCCGTTTTCAAGCAAAATATACCCCCTACCGGTTGCAACATAAACCACAATCCATTTTGTGTAAGATGAAACTTTATATCCGTCCTGTCTGAAATGTAATTTACGATAACAGCACAACTCAGATGTTACAAGACATTTCCATAAAATAAAATTGCGTGTGTAGTACGATAAATACCATTTTTCGACGTGCATCACATACCAGAGATGAGAAGTCAGGAAGTAAATAGTCGAAAGAAACGTGCTCACATACACAGAGGAAGTGTCACGACCTCGGGAACTGAACGCGTAAATCGTTTAGAAGAGACAGGGAGGCGAAGTTGACGAGGGAAGAAGAATGCACGGTGACATCCTCGAGAATCATGGAAACAAGAAAACTGTAGCGAAGTTCCCTGACGGTGGTCCCGGAGGCAGGTTACGAAATCCTTTTGCCCTGACCTAGCCTTACCCTCATCCCCCTCCCCCATCTAGAAAGTTTCACGTCGGCCGAGCTCCGGCACCGATGCAGCTGACGTGCCGGGTCACACTTTTTGGATAACGTCCAATCTCTAGAGTCGCCATCTTCGAAATGCAAATTTTTCGGGATTCTCGACTAATTACTCCTCGTTGTGACTAACAATTCGGATTATGCCGCGGACGTTCCGAAAAGTTGCCAGCACGGCTTCAAGGATAGAATTGGCGAATCATGAGACTAGTGACAAAAATTTTCCTATATAAATGACTCAGTTCCTTCCAATCATTTTTATGTTATTATTATTGTACTTGATATTTGTGAAAATACAGGTTATCAATTTTTTTAGTATTAATTGTGAGAGTGCAGTTGATTTCAATAGTTGGAAGAATCTTAATTTTGAATACGTGATAGAAAGAATTTCAAATGGTTGGAAGTAATATGAAAATGGGAAAGTTAATAATCTTATGAATTTTTTAGTATATTCATTGTATGAGCGTAGTTGACTTAAATAGTTGGAAGAATGTTAATTCTGAATAAGTGATAGAAGGAATTTCTGATGGTTGGAAGTAGTGTAAAAATAGGAAAGTTAAGACACCTTTTTCAAATTTTTGGATATTGAGTTAATTCCATTCATAGAAGAACAACTGCATATATGTGACATCGTATGAAAATTGTTTCGAAGATGGGGACTCTCTGTGATAGAATAATTTAGTCTCCGTGCATATTTCTCTCCTTGTACTTTGTCTTCAAGATCGTTATCGAGCTGAAATCCTATTACACAACATCAGTTACAAACTCCGACATCATGAAATGATGAACATCGAGGAATAAACCTTTGAAATGACATAATTTCTTGAATCATAACTCGAATTTACTTGACCTTTATAAGTGTTAAAAAATTTGCTTATGATTAATTAAATTGTGTTAGGTAAGAAATCGAGTGTATTCAAAGGTTTAATGTATCCGATTGAACACATGAAAACTGAGAGAATATTCACACAACTATCGTCACGAAAATTCCGAAACAACATTCCACAATACGTACAGAACAATTAACAGGAAAATCGTGTAAGGTAATCGAATTTGATGCGAATAGTAGACTGCTACGAGAAGACCAGTGCATAAGGGGAATCTAGAAAGAGGAATGGAAACCACGACAATTAATAGAATATGAAATACCAGTAGTAACCAACAGAGGACAATTGCGAAAACCAGAACATTCACACACATTCAGGGTTAGTCATAAACTTAATATATGTACATTACGACATAAAGTACAAATTACATAAAATACATTATATAGATTTCATTCCTTATTTCACAAAAAAAAACATTTGTCCGTTTAATTGTATATTACAAGAAAGGACCTATCACGACTTACTTTTAATCTTCAAACAGCTATTGATTAGGATTATAGTAAATTTTAATGTACAGTAAAAAAACAAATTGTGATTAACTATAAGTAATTTTTAAAAAGTGTCAAATTTAAATATTACAAAAAGACTAATCTCCTTTTACCTATAATCATTTCTGAATACAAAAGCGCCGTAAGACACGTCGGTTCTCCTAGACGAGTGTTTAACACGATTAAAATAATTACATAGTCGCAGGAAACCAGCAAAGCCATAATCTTTCATTACGAGATTATAACATATCCGTTGTATGCAATTTCTAACGACGTGTAGTCGCGTTTCAAAGAAATCGATAGATGTAATCCACTTAACAATCTTTAACATGTCGATCAGCCTTCGTACAACTCTCACGATCTTCCTACGTTCAGAAATAACAACACTTTTTAAAGTAAACTGTGCATAATCTCTCAATCTAAAGTATTAGGTTCTTGCATACGAAATGCCACTTTATTACAGACATTCGATAGTATATTGCACATTATGGAAATGTTATTAAACACAGTCAGATTAAACAGACGCTATGCACGTTTCTCATTCAAGTAAAAGTTACACTGAATTATTCTGAATTCGAAGGTAATTCTTGGAAGACACTTTTAGTTGTCATCTTTTCGCCAAATGTTGCAATCACTAGACAAAAAGTACTTTTTAGCAGAAACTTTCGTGCACTTTTATGAAGTACACTTATGATTTACCTTAACTGCCCATTTCTTAATATATGTGGGGGAAATGACCCAATTTAACTGACATTAATTCTCTACCTTAATTAACTTCAGTATTTACCATAACTAAGTTTATTGTCATTTTAGATAGTACCTTGAACCGAGTAGAGCACGCTCTGTAATTTTACAATAAAAAAAGATCTGTGTAAACCTATTAAATACGAATATTATGTTGGTACAACATTTCATTGTCAATCTTGTTTTCAGTCATTTTTCATGAATGAATTCTATTCTTCTTTTAATATATTGCTTATGAAAGGGAATTCCAGGGATTTCCATAATAATTTTCTCGACACAATTTCCTCCCTCACCTAGGTATACAATTTTGTCAAGAATAAATAATCTTGTATATAAAAATGGTATTATTTCACTGCTTGGTCTTTAATATGTTACAAATTTTCATTCATAAAGTAACGTCAAATATACCTATCACTAAAACCGCTGATTACACGTGCAACGACCCACAAAATATATCAATCGAGGTTTACACTAATACAAATAATAGTTGTTAATATTAACCTGAACATTAACGAAACCCTAACAATAGGTGTGTATGGAAAAATTGGAAAGAAATGTGACTAAGAATACATCAGGTGTCTGGATACTTGGGAACGGTAGTGTGTATCGAGAACTAGACGTCTCAGCACTCGAATCGCAGAGAGAACACCCCCCGGCCGCTGGCGTTCGACTGGTGTCGCGCCTGAAGTGTCAGCACTAGGGTGACGAAAGAGCGAGGGGGTGTCACCCTGGGAGATGAATACGTTCGGCTCGCTCTAGACCGACTCGAATACAAAGACACCAGTTGCGTCGATCTTAGCCCGTCTCCGTCTAGTGGCTCTTTAGCGGCTCTATTACATCGATATATCGATAACGCGGTGCGGCTCGACGAGGTACCAGGCGACGCGTCCAATTTACGGTATCGTTCCTTATCGCGATGACTTCGTATCGATCCACGCGGCGTACGCTGGTATAATTCTTCAACGATACGTCTAGACTGTCAATTGTAGGAATAATTGGAGAGATCTAAAGTCAATGTCCCTATTTCTAATCACGTACCGATTTCTGCTCAGTACGTATATTCTTTATTTCATGTAAAACGTCAAACAATAAATTAGTTATACAAACAATTATTTCAATTAGTTCAGTGTTTCCATACAAAATGCTACTGCCTGCTGATTAATCGATGGCAGTATTTTTGTAGAAATAAATTTAGTAAGCGTGTTCGTCGTACAGAAACGTGATTTCAACGGTTCTGTTACGATCGTCAGTTACACGGGGATGCTGCGTTTTTACTAAAAAAAACTTACGGAATTTTTAATATGATATTCTTTGCCGAAGTTTGCTTTGCTACTTCCATTTTCGCTGAACAGAAATAGGGACATTTTATACTTTGTATTTAATTAATTATTATTGAATGGAAATGTTTTTAAAAATACTTCTATTTAAATTGAATTATAATGGAAGGTTTAAATTTTATATCTAATAAGATTTTTTGTCGATTGCTGCGTAAATAAATAACAAAAATCACTTTCTGCGTTAGCATGATTAGAAATAAGGACATTGACCTTATGCCTCGTACGTAGGCTGTGGATTTCATTCATTCACAGGGTGCGTGTTTCATAAAACAGAATTAAATGGACATTTTATGTGTTTTATTGATATTTCGGATGAAGTATAGATTTTTTTGTGATTCTAGTTTTTGTGAAATATAGACATAGTATTTCACATAAACATCCGCATATTTAGTCATTAATAATCGATTCCAATACGGGTCTCGTAATTAACCCTTTCGTGATCGACTTATTTTTTCAAAGAGTTTGTTGTTTGTCTACTTGTCATCTTGTTGGACGATAAATTCAGATCAATAGAAACAACTGAGGAAACGAGATTTTCCTGTTAAATGCGATTACAACGAATGATCCACGAGGACACCGACATCCGGGGGCAAATATTATGACTGTCGGAATGTTTTGTCACGCATTCGAAAAAATTGATTGACATCCTAGACGTGCCACCCACGGCCGATCCATCGTGAACGAACGAAACCGTCTCTGGACCATCGGTCGTTCTCCCATTCGTCGTTTAGTCGTAACGATTGAAAACTTATTCTCAATTAAAATCGACACCGCGCCGATGAAAATGTTGACGGAAGTCGTCGGTACGATCTGTCGAGTATAGCACGGGACGTGAAATTGAAACTTTTTTCGGTTGAAACAATATTAATGCACGACGATGTTTCCTGGCCATTCTGGTTACGCGCACGCAATCGTAATTTTCGCTCTGTTCACCGTTTACCATTTTATTTGCATAAAATCAATGGTACGCGCCGCACAACGCCGGCTTGCTCTATTTCTTTCTATTTTTGTTGGTTTTAATTTTGTTTAAAAAATAGTCTGTAGGCGTTGCAACATTTGAATCGATAAAGTGTAATGGATATACAGGGTGAGACGTACATATGTAATTTCTGGTGCAATCGAAACAATGGCGATACTATATAATAATAGGAGGCAAAATAACAGTATTTAATAGAATTGTTTCAGAGGACACTGTGTTGTTGGAAGAATGCAATTTGAAAAGTTATTGAGCATGCGTAAAACTTGCATGATTAAAACTTGGCTGTACTACCATTGCCTGATTATCGATATTGCTTTCTGGAATGGGAACGTATATGTAATTATTGCGGTAAACAATATCATGATCATATCAATGTACGTGAATTTACTATAGAAGTTTATAGAAAGTTATGTTTAATGAACAATGTGGTATATTAAGAACACCTAGATTATTTGAATGGTTCAAGTACCAATATTCGATGATAAGAAAATCTTTTCCAAGATACCACACAATCATATAACTTTCATTTCAATCATTTCTATCATAACTTTAATAATAATGGTAATACAATAATTGAAATGTTCACAATTAGTGGTACTGCCAGTACGTAAGAAAAAACTGAAATCAAGTAGCATAATTTCCTCTATTAATAAATTCACTAAGTATAGAATGAAATAAAACTGTATTAAAATTCATTAAAAATTAAAATTCATACTAAATTCATAAAAAAAATATAGTGCTGTATGTGGAATATTTCTGTAAACTATGATTGCGTAATGGTCCTGAGTTTATATGTATATAAACATGGATGCAAGTAGGAAGAATCAGCCATGGTCAGGCATATGTAGGTGCCATGTGGTAATTTAATGTATACCTGTCAGACAAATTCTCTTTGTCAGTCCTATTTAGAACACAAATCTGTATACAACTAGTGTATTTTATACATTTCATTTATTTTTATACAAGGAATAGCCGTGTTTCCTGTTGGACCACAAATTATGCACAACCCTGTACATTTTTTGACCACATGTATAAATACGATTGATGTTTTACGTCATGTAACCAGTTGAGGATGTAATACCGAATTGCATGTATCGAAATATCAAACGTTTATGATGAAAATGTACACGTTTGCGATGGAAATGTAGAAGTTCCTGCATAAATAGCACTCCGATAACTGTTTATCAACGCTGTTGCGGAAATGTAGTATTTCCTGTTCATGCAAGCGTGTATTTTTACGAACTAAACGTGATATACTAGATGTTCCTGAAATGTCAATAGAAATTCAAATCGTTAACACATTGTGCACGATACTTTATTCACCTAAAATCTGACGATTTAAGAAATAATCGAATTAATATTTTTCTTTGCCTTTTAACGGACATTTGTATTACGCCTTTTTTTATTTCTTTCAACGTGTTCTAGTAGCAAGTTAAATTTTTACAAATGCTTCAGAAACATTTTTGATATACTAATCCTGTAACGTCTACTTCCCGGAGTGATTTCCAAAGTCCCGTTAAGAAAATGTCGGTAGATTGTTATATAGAAAAGATTAAAATGTTATTTTTACTCTGTTATACGTTTCTGTGTTTGCAGGACACACGAATCGATTTTTGGCGAAACTTTCGTCGCGTGATGTTCGGATGTAACGTTGTGGGAAACTATCGCGTACCATTTAACTTCCTACTGGAAACTGTAGAATTTGTTAGAAGTATATGTTTCGTCAACGTAAACTGTCAGAGAGAGAAATTAATATTGTGTAAGATGACAGAAACTATGTCAATTAGTGATGCTAGTGACTCTAAATTGAATTTCAAGAAAGCGAATAGTAACAATATTCCAAAACTTCGAATAAACAAATCAGGAATTATAAAATTGCTGTACTGTATCCTTTTTTCTTATGCTACGTATTCCTGTATCTGACGCGTTTCCATCAAATAACTTTCTCCGGCTCTAATATGAAAATTATGATTATGTAATTGATACAAATATACACGGTGTCTCAGAGGCTTCCGTACTACACGTTATGACATCTTCTAATCGTAAAAGTAAAAAGAAGATGTCATTTTAACACTCGAACTACCGATAATTAATTTATACCTACTTTTATCTGATCGATAAAATTGAGACCATTTCGAAAATATGCAAGTTTATAAATGAATTAATTTCATATTATTAAAAAGAAAAGATAATAAGTTGTCTAAGAAATAGACTGTTACAATATTTTAATAATTTTCAAAACAGCTTTCGAATCCATTATTTTGACTGTTGTGGTAGTTTTAGCGTTAAAATTTCAAAGACCAAGGTAAGACATTTTACTGTCCATGTATTTCCTCGTGCCCAAACTCAAAGGACAATACTCGACTGGAAATCGATGATATCGATCGTTGTTTGTTCGACGAAAAAAATTTAATTTCTACGTCACTGAGACGTTCCGGCCCGAAATGTCAAGCTCACACTGTAATTCGACTCCTTTTTGAATAATCCACGGAGGACAGGGCGAATCCGTGATATCGTTCATTAAATATGGAATTAAATGTCATTGCCTTCGTGTGTCCGTGGCCAGATATAGGAATACGTGGTAACCGTTGTTGCGCGTCCGCCGATCGGGTTGTCCATCAAAACAACCTTCGTAGCGTCCACTCGATATCTGGAAATAGTTTTCTCAATCATTCATGCAAATCGTATATTCCGGCAGAGATCCTTTTTCGTAAATTGGAACGAATCGATTTATGGGCATCGACGGTTCCTCCACGTATGTACATACGTCTCGCGCGATGTCGTGAAATTACAACGAATTACAGTTTTCACAGAGATTTATTTCGATAATTTTCTTTTCGTCGAGCCGGGGTTAAAAGCAGCCGAGAAATATAGGTTGAATAAATGAACGAACTCCTGAACGGAATGAAATGTATTCCTCATCTCGATGATGTAGAATAAATTAAATTCATATGTACGACAGAATTGGGCATAATTTTTACTAGAATAATACATAGTTAAAAGCAGCAGTATCTAAGATCGTAAACCTGACCTTTAAACAGTTAACGAGATTAAATAATTGTTTCTCAAGTGTGTACTCATTTAAGATGAAATGTATTATTTTATTATAACGATTGGAATTTCCATACTTAATCGATTAAAAAGGGCGAGATACTCTCTTTTTTGATCTTTTATTGTTTACTGGAATCTGTTCATCTGGATAATGAATTTATCCATCTCTGACTTACGACATGTTTGGCAATTGTGATCAAAATTAGCAACTATTATTTTATATTAGTATAAACCTCGGTTAGTATACTTTAAATAAATATTATTCGTAGTTAAAAGTATGTAAAAGTTTCAACAGTCTGAGGAGTTGTGCATGTATTAAAAGTTCTAATAGTTGCACAAGTTTTAGTAGTTCTAAACGTTTCCAAGGTTCAAGTTCGTTTAAAAAATGAGTGTTAAACTTAATGAAGAGTTCGAAGAACCAAAACAAGCCAATAAATATCTTTAAAAAGCAGTCGATCGTAGTAAAAAACCCATCCACTTTGTCTCGAAAATCCTAAAGTTTCATGTATTGAACTTCAAGTAATTATTGAACCCACGGACAAAGTAACTATACTTTTTACAATTTCTGAGTCAAATGTGTCCTAATCTAGAGTATTCCATTAGGGTACTATGTTAGTACAAATTATAATTAGTATTTCTGACTTTAACACTGATTAAACATGTAAAATCTTAGGTAAGGTAGATGAAGGTAATTTAAGTTGTTAGTCCAGTGATACCTTAAGATTCTTTATATCTAATTGAGAAGTCTCGTGTTCTAAATATTATCCCATCTTCCTGAAATATTTTTCTATTAGAGCTTACCTACAAGTAATTTTAATATAAATGAAATTTAAGTAAAAACTACTCTTGTGTGAAATATGAAATGAAATCTGATATATGTATAAATGATCAATTTCTTACTTGTGCTGTTTTGCAATGGATATCTGAATATTGGATTTTTAATACACATCGAATGCAGACATAGTTACACACACACAAGAGACACACACTCATATACGAGGATCACATCGTCGAGCATACGAAGAATTCTCAGGAAGTGTAAAGAGACAGTAAAGTAACGAGTACAGAGAAGACACGATTCATACCATCAGGAATGATGCTTTCTACAGATCAAAGGGCTTCGGAGAAAGAAGTATATCAAGTATATGAAGACGAAATTATTTACCGGTGAACGAAATACGCTTGCCATGGAAAGGGCTCGATGGACGTTTAATTATGTTAATGGAATGTTTGTATCGCGAAACTTATTGGAAAAATTTTGTACAAGGACGACCAAAAAGTTATCATAAAACAATCATAGAAATCAAACGAAAAATAAAACGTGAACCGTATAAATGAGTGCCAATTAAACCACGAATTAATAAATATTTTGCATAATAATTGATAAAATCAATTCTATAATTGAGAAATGCTTGTAGAAAACACAGTAAATGCCAAAATTTGAAAATTTTGTTTTTTTCTTGAGAAAGTTCTACCTGCCAATGGCAATACTATATTACAGAATTTGATCTTTGACACTTACAGTGTTGTCTGCAAGTACTCTTCAGTTATCGATACTTCCGATTCTACGATAATGAATAAACTGACTCAATTAATTACATCAAACCAATTTGAACTTTCATTCATTAAATTAATTACCAAAAATCATTGACAGTTATACCACGTACGTGTTCAATTAACAGAAATTAGCACCTTCTTAAACGTACTTATCAATTTCAAACAGAAAAATTATATTTCTTAGTAAAAAAGACATAATCGCTGCACATCTGTTCTGTGCAAGACTTACTGTGTACGGAATCAGGCATATACTTTCAGAGTTAAATTACTCGAATAAAATAATTCGAATCCGATGAACACCGACTGAACGCGTAACACGATAATGGACATCTCAGCCTACATCCTAACACCAGATGAATCGAAACCGACTAATCGGTCGAAAGAAGGAGAAAAAGAGTGACCTCTGATAGAGGATCCGTGGAGGGTCGCATGCAACGACACAACGAAAAAAGCGACACACCGAACGAACGAACACTAAACATAGTTTTTAGTTGGAAAAGGGGGTGGGGCAGGTCCTGATGATTGTTCACCTCTCCTGGACTCAACGTCGATGGTGATACACTCGGCTGGCCGAGTGTCGAACTGCATGAAGATGGTGGTGAAGGCGGGGTCGATGACGAAGGGGACCAAGAAGAGGAAGGCAAAGAGGCTGAAGGTGCTGAGGAGGATGAAGAACGCGGTCGTGTAGAACAGCAGCTTCTGCAGGAACGTCTGCTTCTCCTTTTCGTCCGCCATCTCGGTGAACAAACGGCAGTGCTCGTTTCAATGGTGCACCTTGGCTGACGTCGTCGTCGTCGTCGTCCTCGGCGTGCTCGCTGCCCGTCGTCACGTTGGACGTCGATGAGACGAAACGATCTGTGGATGTGTTTCTCTCCTGTTTCACCGGGACACTTGGGCTTTTTTTATCGCGTTCAAAGCCGTCGAGCTTTCTCTCTCGCGGACGCACCTTTCGTGATATTTCGATTTTCATTTTACTAACTAATGAATAGATCGTTGATTTTTAAAAAGATTTATGCGTATTTTTTTAGATGAATTTATAGTGGGTTGAGTAATAAATAACTTCTGTTGTGGACACTGGAAAGTTACTAAATGATAATTAAATCGTAATGGTTTAATACGGACAACTGAAGTGTATATCAGTTGATAACCCCTTGACTTATGATTTTCTTGACGTCTGCAGTCTTTCGGATTACTATGTTATCGATCGTTCCCCAGAAACGAAAGGAATTCTGTACTTAACGCAACTGTACTTTTACTGCAAAAGTTATGCATTAATACCAGCAACGTGGTACTTCACTTCGACTAAAAATAAAAAACCGAATAATATTTTTCTTTGTTGAATCGATTTTCAAATCGTCAGCACGAGTCTGACTCAATGTTATAGAGCAAGGGGTTAAGTTTAATGGTAATGAGTAGACTGCGAATTTTTATGCAAAATGACATTTTCTAAAGTAATTCATAAAGACAAGAGCAAGAGTTTTCTTAAGCATCTTATTAGATTCCGAATCGTATAAAAAAACTCATTGCGTCTGATGAAAATTTTGCCGTTTCTTGTATTTCACAGAGCTCTATCGGCTATAAATGCATAAAATTTGCAGTCTAGTAATGAGAATCGTGTCACAGATTTCTATTAATTGTGAAATGTCTTGTGTTGACATTAATTCAACAAAGGAACACGGAAGTTATTCATGATTCAATCTAATAGAATCGTGAGTTCGTCAATGTTTGCTTCTTCTGGTAGGTTGAACGTGAATTGATAACTTTATTGCGCTGTTCGTTCTATTGTATGTATGTATTATGATTGCGTAGACTGTGCAATCTACTGATACATTATCTTCCACGCTGCATTTAGATTTTATTTTGCTGTCTCCTTTAATATATTATTCGCTGAGCGTTGTTTTGTACGTTACTGCATGGAAATTAGAAGTCACATGTATCAATGAAACAAGTGATTCCAAACTTGCAGGCTGTAACGTACAGAATAACGCTCAGCGAATTTATATGACGTATATTAATGTACATTACATTTTAATGTGTAGAATCATGAATAACTACTGTCATGGAATTTGAATAATTAACAAATTGTGAGAAAATAGGAATAATAAAGAAACACTCGAATTCTGTAACGATTACTCAGTTTGATAAGTATTGAGAGTATGTTAAAAATGTAATGTTAATTACAAAGTGTGTTAAAAATATAATGTTAATTACAAAGTGTGTTAAACAAATGCAGAAAATATCAAGTCTGAAAAGCCGACAAATATTCTCTCATATGTTAATGTAATATAAATATGAATTCAAATACACCATTATGTCTGGTTATTATTCACTATTTCTCCTTTCTGACGATTATCTATCACGATACGGGACTGTCTATATTCCATCTACCTGGTCAAATTTTCCCAATTTATATAAATTATGTTGAGAAGCAAATAGTACCATATTACTGAGAGAGTTCGTAAACATTGAAATAAGTGAAATTAACCAGTAATGGTCAGATCTTTAAGCCAAAAAGTTATCGCCCCTTTTTCAGCAATTTTCCATCAAATCTCATTCATATATCGATTTCCTCGAAAACAAACCCAACACAAAATATTCTATTCTAAATATTCTACTTAGTGCTTACAGAAAAGCACATCCGTTATAAGATATTCTCTACATTCTGTAGATCTAAATGAATAAAATATACGTTACAGTAGAAATGTCAAGATTCTGCTGTAGATTTCAATCCTGTTGTTGTGATCAGTGTATCAGTGAAACGAGAAAACATGTAGCTAATAGACCAAGAACTTTTTTACGCTCTCAATAATATTTTCCTCGGCGAGAACGAATCGAACGAAAACACGTGGGCAGAAAAAGCTTTCGAACTCGACGAAACTCTCGCCTCGTGAATCGAACTTCCTCGTGAAAGCGAAGCAACGACTGCCAGTCGGAGAATCGCAAAAGTTCCGACCGCAATGGCGTTCAAATAGAATTATTCGCCGACGGTGTTGCAGGAAAACAGGGCTGAAATACTAGCACACACGTTGCGCCGTTGCTTCATTGCCATGGTAATTTCCCACTCTTCGTACACTGCAAAATTGGCACCTGTGTTGGTTGAATGGCTCGAGGAATGGTTCCGTAAACCATAACGAATAGCTTCGCCTTATTGACAAGACAATAAAGAGCGAGATGTTGTCGTATTCCACATTCATGGGAGAGAAAGAATCGACGATATTGTACAATTTGACACAACACGTTTAAAACGTGGATATTGGAAGATGATCATTTACATTTTATTCCTACGCAAATTCTCGTGAAAGATTTTCGAATATAACGGAACATAATGCACGTATTTATCGTTGAAGCTACTGAACGAAGCATGAGATGACAGAAAATTTAATGAACCTTAACCTTTGGGCACTGTTCTGGTCAATTTAACCGGAAGCCAATGTTTATTCGTCATTACAAAGTTTATTATAGAATTTTGTCAATTAATTTGCCACCAATAGTTTACATATGTTAGCATATGTTGGCAGTCGTAACATAGTTGGGCAGTCGGCAAATAAATTTCCTTTGCACTCTGACTGCCACGTTACTCAAATATGGGCGACACATACATTGTAAAAAAGCCTGGATTATTTAGATACTTTTACAAAATTTGACGTGGAATTAATGTTGTAGTATAATTTAAAATAAGACTAAGAGCCTCTATTGACTGAACGCATATATTTTTGACGATTTATGACGTAAAAAACGTAATAAAGCGTGTCTGGATACGTACGACCCTTTTCACTGTGGCAGTCAACGCGTTAATCCGATTTTAATTCAGGCCCAATTTAACTCAAAGAATAGTAGTGTGATAATTTATTAAACACTGCACGAGCGTTAACACTGACTTTATTTCCTACTGTACCTAAAACAACCATTCAGTGTTATAATAAGTTACATACGGGATCGAAAACACTATTCCAAAATTTTCGAAAAGAAGTGAAATAAAAAATAATATATCCTATTGTCGCTTGATTCTATATACAAAATGGATTCCAAAGTGTGACGCAAAGTCCATTCAAGAATTCGAACCACACTTGGCTCCAAAACCACTTAATATTCCGTAATGCCAAATTCTGTTGCAAAAAATGGGATTGATGTGGAATTTAACAAAAACTGACCATTTCAAAATATCGTTAGCCAAAATTGAGCCCATATCTCACTCTCAGCGCACAGTGCATACGTTCATGAGTTATTCGAACCATTAAGAAACGCAAAAAGGATTTTAAAGTTTCCCACAAAGTCTACTCAAATGCTTAATCCTCACTTGGCTTAGAAACCACTTAATATTCCGTAATGTTAAATTCTGTTCCCAAAAAGGTAGTCGATGAAGAATTTGGCGAAAAATAACCAAGTTGCAATTTCGCTCGGGAAGAAATTGACCCCATTACTCATTCTAAACGCGTGGTATACACGTTCACGAGTTCTCCCCGGTCATCAGGGGCCGAGAACCATTCGTTTCCTCGCAGACGTTTAACATTCCCCGTGAAAATAAATGTTACTCGGGTTTCGAGGATTCTGTATTCCCGGAATCACGAAATACTAGCTCGGTATATTGGATTCCTAGGAGGTCACGTATAACAAGCCCTCCCCGGCGGACACGCGTCCCCGCCCTTAAAGCTTTCAATAATGTGTCTTCCTCCCTTTAACACTAGAACTACCGAAGATGAACGTGTTTCCATTTCGATTGCTTTGGTAAAAAGACAGCTTGTTAAAATTATGCAAATTGATAAATTAACGAACTTTTTTTTGCTTTAAGGTCGCATGATTATCTTGGTTATTTTAGCGACTGTGATCGGTAATTATTTCAGATTAATGTTTAGTCTGCGGATAAGTTCAACTACTTTCTTTTCTTTCAAATATTTCTTCGATATTGTTAGGTATTTAATGCTTTCAATAACGCGATATTTCATTAGTGAATGGCATATTTTATTTCGCTTTCATTGCATTCAGAGTGTCGCTAAACATGGAACACTTTCCATATGGAATATCCTTAATGTTTCCTCACTCAATTCAGTGTCACGATAGGTTAAACACTTTTCCACGAATTTTTATGTACCAATCGTTTTGACCATTTTCGTAGTTCTAGTGTTAATGCGCCTCGCGCCGCGGGGTGAGACGCGCGAACGCAGTTTGCTGGTTCCGAATCCACCCGCCTCTATCCATTTAGAAACGGAACTTTAACTACACTTGACGCCTCCGTGCACTTCGTGCCGCAAACTACGGATTTGTTTTATTGGATTGGCCCGATTTACGTAGCGCCAGCTTTACGGAGATAAAACTTAGCCCCGGAGCTTTGCATACCCTTGCACCCGACGAGTTTCCTTGCTCCCTTGTGAAAATTGGAACTCGAAATTATCACGAGTCTTTCACGATTAGAATTGCATCGGGTGTCCTGAAATTGTGTGGTTCTTTCAGGAAGTGCTTTACCATCAAGCGTTGCATACTAAATGTCATTTTCCAAACACCTTAGAATCATTAAAATGGAGATCTAGAAGATTGTAACTCGTTGCTAAGAGTGTATCGATTCAGATGGATTGTACTTGGAATAAAAATCTTTTCAAGATAAGTCTGCAGTTTAAGAACGATATTTATAATGCAATAACTTGTTAATCGTTCATATGGAAAAACAATCCACTATTTCTACTTGATAAATTGATAATTTAGTGTAATTTTAAAACATTTCCTGTCTTTACTGCTTTAGAAATAACAATGATTGTTGAAAAACGAGGGCAAATATCACGATTTCATATTAAAAATGTATCTTCAAAAAGAGTTCCATCGATTTTAAGTAACACTTTCTTTATTAATTGTATTTAGCAAAATAAGTTGTAAAACTCTGGCTGCACGATTCAGGAATATCGTATGCGTAAATACATATGCAACTGATACTATTATATTGTATTAACACAATACGTATTTAACACTAATAAACGCTATTCACAAAAAGAGAAGTAACTATTTACTATAAAAACCAATAAGCATTGGATTAGGTATACAAATAAATGATACACAATGTTCTGTTACATTCACTACTCGTTTCAAAAATTTCAACCGATCTATTAATGCTTTCAGGTATTTTCAAATACCTTTCGATATGTTTCTAAACAAAAAATAAAGGAGCAAGTTTCGACTCGAATATTCTTCACTACTATCTCATGAAGAAAATCGAGAACTACTCACTGGTGTATCTAATAGGAAGTTTACCCGTCCCCAGAGGGAGATCGAAGAAAAAAAGGGTTGAAAAACCCAGCAAAACTTCCATATATAAGCCCATAAAATTACGTAATGGTGCTCGATCTTAGCAACGTTCAATTAATCAAGGGAAGCTACGGGACAAGTTTTCCCAAGCGTTTAAGCGTTTAAACTTTCTCGAACTAATTTGTTGCAGGATAGGCTTTTAAGTTCTGGCGTCGAATCTTTTCCAAGTTCGAAACCGAAGATTCCCATCAGGATGAAATTTTTAATAAAGAAACAAAAAAACAGGTCAGAGAGCAGACTAGGACTTGCAGAAAGGATCAGAATGCAAGGTATGTTTTTACATGATTGCGTTTCGTTTACGTTTGATTCGGTCCCGCCGCTTTAATGCAAAGAAACTAGATTTCATGACCACAAAGTGCCATTCTCCTTTATTGACTCGGCGTGGCTCGTGCCGGCGAGTTACGTCAGAACAAGCTGATGCTGCCCCACAGAGCTCAAAGGCAGCCGCGGGTTCTGTGTGAAATCATCCTCTGTTCTTCGGTGCCCCCTTTGTCATTTTAGATTTTTCTCCGTTTTCTGTGTCGAGCGTTCTCCGTGAATAAAGACACTATATGCGCGTAAGTCTCTTTTCGTTTCTGGAGCCGGGCAAAACTCGTTACTAATTTAATATTTCGTTCACGTTGTGAATACGACCGTTAAGTTCAAGAATTCTCTTTTTCCGACATTTTAATGGAGAGTATTTAAATTGAAAATTAGGGGCGGCATTTACCTCAACGAGGGAAAAAATTTCTTATTACTTTTGCTGTTGAAACTTTAAATTAGCGGATTGGTGGCAATTCGTGCCCTGGGATGTTGTTAGGAAATTTCATGTTTGAGTAAAATGAAGCGTAGAAATTGATTTGATTTTAGTTTGGAGCAAGTGTGCTGGAGAATTATAAAAGTAATCTGTAGAATAACAGACTATTGTATAAACCGTAAACTATCTTCAAGAAATGGGAATCATAAACATATTTACTCAGTTACTATATTTTATGTTAAAAATATTCTGAGGATTTTATTAACCTTTGCTTAACATTTTCTGTTGCTATACTTTGAATACCCATTGCTGTAACAAATGAGCAACGTCTGCAGTTTAGTAATTACTGAAAATCTGGAAGAACTAATCGAGAAAGCTTCGTTAAAGAGAATTATAAATGGTAATTCTTTGTAAACCACCGCGAAAGCCGATCCATTTTTTTATATTCCAATAATAAGGGATCCATAAAGGAATACTGAAAAGGAAGATATTGATCTAAACGAGGGTAGCGACCACTGAGTGCTTTAAATGCTTCGCATACCAAGATAGTAATAAATACAACCTAAATTGCAGGGAAATTACATAGTAATAAATGATACTAATAATAAATACTTATATCGTAGTTGAGAACGTTAATTGTGATCTAATTAGTGTTAATTATAATTGCATTTAAATATGACCTTTTTAACACGAGTCTTCGTTTTCAAGAATATCGTTTCGTAAAACTAATCTGATATATTTATGATTGAAAACGATTTAGTTAGAGCAACGATCAATTACACAGTTCATCAATTATGTAGTATCACTTTATGCAACAAATTTATATAAATTGATGTATAAATAAACAAGATCGATGAGGAACACGAAACACTATAACGCTGACAGGGTTTATTGAAATAGAAATGTTCCTGAATGGTTAGAAACATTAGCCAGCCCTATTCAAAAGCACGCGGTCTTCCATGAATTTTCAATAGGGATTTCTTCAAAACCGTAGCTTTCTTCGAAAAAAATTTATGATTGCATGTATTATAATCCAGTATTATAATAAACAAAAGAGAACGAAAACGGATACGCATTAAAAGAAAATTGAAACACAAATTCAGAAGGAAAATTAATTAAAAATGTGTAACGAATAACATGTAGGTAAACGTAGTAAGCTGTTTTTAACCTTCGTGCAGTATTCAGGTCAATCCGATCCAGAATTTTAATCACGACTTTCCTTATAAAAGTGTATAAATTAATTTAATACCAAGGTAGAATACAATTTCATAAATTGTATTTCTATTCAAAATTAATTAAAACCCAATGATAATAACATAACAGTGCACAAGGATTAATTCAAATTCTGATGATAATCTGATGTGAACTCTAAGAAATAAACAATAGACCCAGTACAACACTTCAATTCTTAAAGACCATCAATACCACTAATCATCAACGTAACCGTAACACGAATAAACAATAACATCTCACCGAACGAAAAGCCAATTCCCCAACCCACAATCCGCTCAAACAACATACCCTAAATCGAACATCAATCTTCCTATATTTTCTAAACCCTAAAAACTCCGAGGGTAAATATTGTCAAGCCAGCGCTTTCTCTCGTACCATCCGCCAATTTCGAGCGAGGGTTCCTCCAAGTGGATCGAAAGAAATCACTCGACCGAAGGAGAAGCTACCCGTTGTCCGCGTTTTTAACCTCTCAAGGGGCAGAACCGTCTCGGTTCGAACAATGAGCCCCACGATTCCGCTGGATTACGGGAGAAGCTTCGAGGCCCGTATGATCAAGTTGTCCCGCGTCAATCCCTTCGGCACAAAGAGTGTCACACGCTTTCGCATTCACCGAACCACTTCGCGTAAATCAACCACAGGCCGCGGCCAAGTGTCCGGGCTGATTACGCGGCCGCGTCCGCGCGAAACGAAGTATCCAATCTGGGAGGAGGACCCAATGGGACCAGCCGAGACCACGTTAATCAGCAATTAGCGTACACACGCCCAACGACCTTTCAATTCAACCCCCGCCGATGTCTCTTGGCTGTAGAATGGAGGGGTTCGGCGATTCTTTCAAGAGACACCGACGAACCGTGGCACAAGCGGCAACCCTCAGGGCCTCGATTCAGTCGCCTCGTTGAAAAATTCGGATTTCCGGGACCTGCGTTTCCGAGAATCAAAGGGACGACCATTCAAGTGGCTCCTAACGGTTTTCCTTCGGGATTGCTTCTATTCAAAGATGAATGAGATACCCAGCAGTATTTTGCCTCGTTAATAGTTAAAAAGGTTTTTGTACAGTGTTTATCGAATGAAGATTTCGAGCTGAAGAATAAGATTTCCGTGTAAGGAAATGGAGAACTAGTAATATTTAATAGACAATTAGTCAAAGAAACAGCTATAATATCTAACAGATAATTCTTCAAAAGAACAGCCATAATACCTAAAAAAATAATTATTCAAAGAAACAGTCATATCTGACAGATTATTATTTAAAGAAACAGCCATGAAGATCGAACTTTTATGTACAGTGTACCGTAATAAAAAAAATTTAACGCCATAACATATTTTGAAAAATCCTTATTCATGTCTGCGAATTTTAAAACCGAACTTGCGATCTGACATCTAATTTGGTCGAATAATCATGACAATCGCGTTTTATTTGGGTTTGATCTTTCATGAATGCGAAATATTTCCTACTGCTGCTACCAGCTAGAAACGTCTTCCTTGAAAATTTAAGTACCATCGACGGGAATGGATGCTGCCATCTGAAAGTGGGCCAAAGGTATCTTCAAGAACCTTCCCATACAGGAGTTCCTAACAAGTCGACAGAACGACGGGGCAATAATCTGACCTACAAAAACCCAAATATACTCCCAGAGCAATAGAAATCCTACTCTAAATTCATCGATGACCCCCGCGCTACTCGATAGTCCAATCACCGTTTAACAACCACCAGGTTCATTCGCCCCCCTCAAAAAACTGATCAATGACGTACGATAGGATAACCCCCCACCCCCTAGAAAATTTCATTAAAATCGAAATGTGACACTTCACGTGACCCTCTCCCTGTCGATCCACGACCACTCGTCTCCATCCACCCCCAAGCGATCCCCTGATCAGCGTCGAGGCTCCCGAATCACGAAGGTGCGTCCCGGAACCCGTGGTAGTCGGGTCGCCCGCGAGAAAGCCCGATTGCTTCCGCGACAGAAAGAACGAACGGTACCCCCTACGAAGAAGAAGCGAAATCGTCGTCGGGGCTCTGCGCCCTCTTCCTGTGCCCCCGCATCCTGTCCCACCACCACCTCCTCTTCCCGCGTTCCTCGCTCTGACTGGCCTCCTATTCCGTCTCCTGACCCAGGTTCTCTTCGTCCCCTGTTTCTTCGCCGCACTGTGTCACACACTGTCCACCGTGCACATTTGTCTCGCGCGATCACGAAAACCACGCACACACAGCGCGCCTCGATCGAAACCGCCGTGCTGTTCAAGCGGCGGTCTATGGGGCCCCCGTCGTTTGGGATGCTTGAATTTCTTTCAACCCGACCGAGATATCTGCCTCCTCATCCTGGATCGCGAATCCCCTGGTATATAACGTTCCCTCGTTTCGTTATAATTTCTATTTAAAAAAAAAAAAAAAATAAAAAGAAAGATACTGTGGCAGCCTTTTTTGCGCCTTCCCCCGCTAGGGCTCAACGTCCGTGGGTTAGCCCCCTAGTCTCGGTCAGCCTCCATTCAAGCCTCAATCAGCCGAGCAGATCGAGCCTACGCACGCACATACACACGTACACACGGTGGTGGATGGGTGATGATATGATGCTACCGCGGGAAATTTTGCGTCCTGGCCGCGGCGCCGACGGATGCCGGGCTACTGCAGTCGGCGGAGCCTTTGGGCGAGCTTATTTTCGAGCGACGACAGCGCCACAGTGGCATCTGGTGGCATCGACCGCCGCCACCGCCGACGACGTTCGCGCCGACATATCCCTGAACATACCGCCCGACCACCGTTCAGGGCGTCCCCTGCCGTAGGCCTCCCGGCGCACGCCTTTACTCTATGCCTTCCGATCTCGCGCTTTCCCTGCCCTTTGTGCCTCCTCTCTGTGCATAGTCACCCTTTTGTACCCTGGCTCCCGTACCACCTCGCTGTTTGGTTCTCCGTGTTCTTCTATCTTTCTCTCGTTAGTTCGCGCGTGAGACACTTGGGACTTCCTTGGTTGTACCTTGAGAGGTCCACCCTCTCGCGACTGGCCCGATCATCGATCCGGGAATTCGGCTCAATTCACCGATGGATAGGGGCACGAGGTCTTCTTGGGGATTCGAATTTGCACGGGGGATTCTTCTGGGGGAATAGTCGATGTTTGGCTTTCAGGGAAGTGAGAAGTTTTGTAGTGGGATGAAGACGTTTGCGATGTTGATGAGGAGACGAGTGAAGCTTAGTTATTCTGGTTGTTTTTCTCGGATGATTATTTGACTGTCGATTTTTATGCAAAAACACATTTTATGGAGGAATTGGTTAAGACAGGAACAAACGGGGGAATTTCGTCTTTCCCATAAATGGTTAACAAGGAATTGAACGTTTTGAAGAAACGACAGAATTTTCTACGGGATTGAAAAAATGACCCTTATTATTTTTATTGTTATTATTAGATTGCGGATTTTTGTGCAAAATCAGACTCAACGAAGTAACTCGTAAAGGTACAGCGAAAATAGGAATTTCTTTCCCTTCCTAAGTATTTTAATAAAATACAAAATTCGGTGTATCTGATGGAAATTTTAATCTCGTATTGTATGCCACAGAACGCTATAGGCTATAACTCCATAAAATCTACACTCCAATGGTGTTTGTTATTTAGTCACTATGTCCTGAATAAAAATGTAGCTTATGCTGGTTTGAGTGGATGAGGTTCTATTAGCTCGCGTCTTGCTGTGAGTGACGAGCAGTTAGAGGAGCAATTAATGAAGTATTCGTCTCTTCCTAAAACTATGCAACGATGAATCACAGTTCAAAATAATTGTTTGTAAAACTGACAATTAGCGAGATGTAATGCTAAACGTCTGTTTATAGAAATGTTGTATGAATAACGAAAATAATTTTCCTTTTTAAAGTGGAAATTTCTCCAACGAAATTAATTGTTCATAGATAAATATTCTCCATCTAATACGAACTCATTTCATTATTTGTGTACCTTCAGTCATACAAACATTTTTTTATTCACCCTCCATCTATATTCATTTTATTGATTGCTTGAGTAACAAACAAAACTCATTCCTTACTTCATTTACCATACATGCTACCACTTTAATGTGTCCGATCAATATAAAGACATCATATGTATATTTAGTAAAAAACTGAAACGGAATGACACGTAAATCGATTAATTCTCACCATCGCAAAATTTCTCCACTTTAATTATACCATATGTGCACAATTAGTAAATACGTTCCTGTAATACATAACAATAACTGTTTGTTACACGAACACATGATACATGTACTATCGACTGTTCCCACGGCAAAAACTTTAATCAGAAATAACGAGAACGAAATGATTTTCTGTCAACCGCCTACAGTTGATACACGTGCTAATCTAATTTTATTCATTCCCCGTGAAATTCGTCGGAAAATGAAGACCGCAAAAATCATCGAAAGTCCGAATTAGAGCAGATCGAGGGAAAACTTTTCGACAAGCGTGTACGTAGGACCTGACCAAAAAGTTCGAAATGTGTTTTTGCAGCTCATCGGAAATATTTTCCAAAACTGGTTTACGAACTTCGTGTGAAGGGGTGAATTTTGTTGAGAACCGTGCGCTACCAACGATTTAGTACTAACTGCCGACCCTAATCGCGGTTACTCGAAATAATTCATTCTTCGATGCGGCTATCTTGGTTCCCGTAACGAATTCTTGCCACTCGTTTCCGGGGGCAGATTTAGAAGGTCGTCCCGTCATATTATGCTGTGGCAGCGTGGTTACTATTTATATTGAACATCATCCTAAGCGGGGGAACGTTTCGCCCCCCGTGTGCTGGAAGCAGGCCAGGGGATTTTAATAGACCTTCGACGTTTAAGGCCGAATTAGATCGTATTTATGGATGTCCGCGCATTAAGCTCGGTCGATCTGCATGATATTACTGCAGAGAATTGATCTATAACATCGAAAGAAGATTAAAAACGTCCCTCTCCTTGGATATGGAATCAAGATCACTCATCCAAAACTTGAGGAGCTAGTATGAGATTATTTCTGACTCATACCGAATTTCTCGTCTTGGAAACTTCAGGTCTGATTATTGGAGTTTTAAGTCAGTGGAAAGGAAATAAAACCCTGAAAGAAGTTTAATTTTGAAAATGGTGTAGGTTGATTTAATTTCGAGGAAATCGACAGTATAAGTGCTATGGTTACAGATGCACAGAAATAAACTGTGTATAAACAACCGAGAAAAGTGATACACCAGTTTCAAAATAAACGGCTCATTTATTTTTAATTATGGTATTATAACAGTGCAATTTTTTATGGAAACAATGTTGAATCTTTGTATTTTAAGCATGATAGAGATTGGACTTTGCAAAGATCTCATTAATTGTATCAAAGAATACCTTGATCGTAGCACTTAGAGTATGTGACATTTTAACCTTCAGACTGCCGGTTTTATTCCCGTAAAAAAGTGGTCTTTTTAGCCACAAATGTATAAATATATACAACGTATGTACTTCCCTGAATTTCGAGTTTTACCAATATCCCAAAAGGGATACTCCTGACAGCCTAATGGTTAATTACACGAATGGTACTTGGTTAATAATTTTCCATCAACCTAATACAAATTTTTATTTCACAATATTTCTAAAATATAGAAAGAGATATGATAGCATCTAAAAACTAATGTATCTCCCTTCTTGTTATTATTTCTTTTCTGTAGCTGTACGGAATATTATCTGCCAATGATAATAAAAGTTTCCGCTCTGTCTTTAGTTGTTATAGATCAAGAACTTTATTACAGATTTAACGGAAGGAATAATAGATATCGGAAGAAAAGAGAGGAAAAAGCATAGGCTTTATTACGAAGGCAGATGTACTGCAAGAACCTAGGGCAAGAGAAGTCCGCCCGGACGTGTATGCACCCTCCAGGGTCCCCTTAATGATCCAGTGCTGATGCAGCCCCGGTGCTCCGGGACGGAAACCAATAAGAACCGGTCTAGCCAGAGTTTGGAACAGTTGTAAATCGTTGGAACGAGGTTGAGCGGCACAGCGATGTTCGCGACGAGCCTGAGAAATTGGGTGAGCTTGTCCGGTACAGTTAATCGATTCTTCCAGCAGAATCATTTCTCTAATGGGTACCCAGCACAGCCAAAACTTTTCTATTTAATAATTTCACTTTCTGTCACAATTTCTGGGAATAAATATTTTAGTATACTCAGAGTCCTTGGCAACAATTATTCAATTCTCTAAAATTTATAATATTCACATATTGGGCGGAAGAAATTTTACTTATGGTGAAAAAGGTAGAGCGAAAGAGTTACGTTTGCTTAACCTGTAGACGACTGTCCTGTTTTTTCACTGAATTTTACGCTTCCACTAGATTTATTGTAGTTTTCTGACTATGAAAATATATTATGTTTATGGAACCATAATAGTCTTAGCCAGTTTGCATGACCACGACAGTTTTATTCTGCTTGTCTGGGAATAAAATATCAACTCTACTTGTCCGAACATTCATAGCCTATTCTACTTGCCTCTACACGTGCCCGAAATTTCAGTCATAATACAGTCAAATGACTATTTTATAAGAGTATTATTATTTAATAAATATAAATAAATCTAGAATTTCTAAATATATAAAGAGGTTGGTAATGTTTTACAGATAACAGGAAATTGTATCCTTCACATTACCAAGTTTCCTGTCACTACTTTCGTTTTAAACACGTGTCACTGTCGCGATCGTTATAATATAAGTATTACTTAACACGAAGGGGTACTTCTTCATTAACAAAAAAACTTACAACTTCCCTACAACTACAATAAAATACTTTAATAAAATAATGATACAATGAATACTGTGCTTAAACACTACTGATCTTGATTGTTAGACTTCTTGATGGCGACTGAGGGCAGGCGTGCTTTGACCTCTCCCTTTTATATCTTTCCTTATCTCTTGTTTAGCTCCCAACATAGGGCCGAAACTTTAGTATACAATTTTAACGTTTAGAGTCACTTTTTACGACGCATCTAAATGCCACGAGTCACTGTATTAATTACTCACAAAAGGAAGCAGAATATTTGTAAAAAAGGAATTGAGAATTACCATTACACACTACCATGTATAGCACGTCTAACCACACTTTGTTCATTTGTACTCCGAAACAGTCAAAAATTGTGTAATGTTTGTACAAACAATTTCAGCAACAATTACGTTCACTCGTTTGACTGAACATCATCTTCCAACACATCCACCATAAAAATTTCTTCAATACACAGCGTAACATTCTTTTACTCGATTTCGTTCGTTTTTAGGAGACTATAACTTCCCCTCTGTGTTTCTTTACGGCCGCAGTTAGTCTCGATCTAATAACAAACTTTCCCCAGAGTCGGAGTAATTCCCGTCCGTGGCACGTAAACGCGGCACGAATCCCGGTGTAATACGGGTTTCAGGGAATTACAATTTTCCCAAGATTCCAAAGCTCGAAAATTATCCCGCGTTTAAGCGTGGCTACCAGCCCGCGACACGCGAATCCACGATGCCCATTTCCGACTGCCCATTTACGTTGGTTATCGCGGACTGGTGTTCCAACCTCTGCCAGTCACCATCGAGTAAATAATGAAAATGTCGTTAAAGGATATGACACCTACTCCGGATTACTGTTGTTATTATATAATGGTGGTCGTTTCTGTTCGTGCAAGAAGTGTGTCCAAAAAATTTGGGACATTTCTGGAAGATCAATTTTATATATTAAAATCATAAAAGAAGGTTCTTAAGTATTAATGTTTATTTCTTCGCGTATTGTACAAGTGATTATTACTTCATGTAAGTAAAAGAAAATAAAAAAATTTAGTTTATCTCTTATTTCGTGTTATATGGATTTATATTTCAATATTATAAAAGAATTTTCAATACAGTCATTCATGGAAACCTTCGTACACCCCACAAAGAAGGTTACTTTTATGAGATGCATATTTCCTTAATCTTTTATTTGTTAAAATATTCCTATAGACAAATACATTCTGTTATAAAGTAGTTAATATTACCGCACATGTTGACAAATAAACATGGTATTGCACGAAGTTACTATTTATATTAATCAAAATGACCTTCCAATGATGTTTGCGAAGACTTTCGTGAGTGACTGTACGGATACGTTTACGTTAGCTACAACTGAATGAAATATAGTACAGTGAAAACTGTATCGAAGTTTAACGTAGACCCTGCATTTTCTTCATCTACACAAAATTCGAGTAACACTATTCTTGTTCCAAAATTTCCTATTTTTCCACAACTGCCTTCTAATAACCTGAATTCGCGTAAATATTCGTAGTCAACAGACAATGACCTAAGTAACAAATTATCAAAGAAAAAACTCGCAAAAGAAGATTAGGTTGCTGTTTTAGCTATTTCACCTTATTCTCCCCCGCGTTTTTACTGCCAATTATAATAAGTGGCCACCGTTCGTTAACACTCGAGTATCGAGTGTCTGAGCGTTTAGCTTCTAACAACAGCCTCCGGAGAGATCGATCAGAACCATGCCTACAGGACGTTGCACTTCGAACAATGCAGTAACGAACCTCCTCCTACCGGTGGGCTGCTCGGCGTCGTCGTATTGAAAGTGAAGTGGGCTCGAAACGCGCTCAAACCAGCCGGGTTTGTTTCTTTATTGACCCGACGGGACATATTTCCCCTTGTTATTCGAAATATCGTTACCGCGCCACGCAGTCTTGCGTGCTTCAGTTAACGACGTACGAGACACTACATAGATCAATTCAGCGTATCGTTCGCGTCCATTCTTTTCCTATTTCTTAACCCATAACTGATGCGGTGGGGTACGAGGAACCTCATGAATATTTTTAGAATATATTATTTTATTCGATAGTTCTTCAACACTAGAACAACTAAACCTGTAAAAATGACGAATTGCGGGTTTCTTATTTTCGGATTACTGAAATTATAATAGTGTTCTAGGCGAAATTTACGTTGGCTTCTAATTTAATACACATTTTATGATATACTGTATTACGTTAAATTGTACTAGACAGGGTGTTCCGATTAAAACAGGCCACCTAAATATCTTCTCTATCTGTGATCATACGAGAAATATTTTTTACGTAATTTAAATGGTTTCAAGAGACGGATCAAACAGTGGGAAAAATTATGTAAGTGAATTAAAAATTTTTAGGGTTCAAGGTCATTTCAAGGTCGTACTATTATACATTGATGAACGTGTAATAATGTTGGTTCAGTTTACATGCTGGTAGATCTAAGTAGTGGTAAGGAAATGCTTGATTATTGCTATGTTTGCCTTTATTATGTTTGCCATTACCTTTTAGATTTAGTTTAAGTTTTAGTTAATTATATATTATGTTTTAATTTTGTAGAAATATTATTGTTGTCGAGGGTCTATCGTTAAATGCAATATTCAGGAAATAGAAAAACATTCAAAAAATGCACACTGTAATTTCAGTGCAAATTTCCTTTTCAGATTTGAATTTCCTAATTAATGTATTTTTACAATGGGTAAGAACGTGTGCATCAACTTAACAATTGTTAACACATTAATTTTCTGAATATTGTGTGTCTTGACCTGGACCCATGTCGCTGAAAGTATTTGCTATAACTGTAGGCAAAGTAATGTTCGTCAGACACTTTTGACATTCAAACGGCTATTATTTATTTATCCGCTTACCGAAATAGACGAAATGATATTTCCGTGTCGGCTGTCTACGGACGAATACAAAGCACAACCTCATAAATTTGAATTTCGCTGTTTCTGCTTTTCATCGTGAAAGAACCTTTCAGTCCTATAGAGGACGGATCCACTTAAATAACTGACAATAACTATTTGCTTGCAGTCCTCATTTTATACTGTTAAATTGTGTCAATGAAAACAAATATCTTATAAAAAATAAGGGGTACATAAATCGAAACATTAATTTTTATAAATAACAAAGTAATATTCAACGAACGTAAGAAAATGAGGCACGTGAAAGGAATTTATCAAATGTTTTAGATTTTAAATTTTCTTAAAATGAAGTAGAATCGCGTAAAATTACAATTTTTACCATTTACCCGACTGTATTAAACGGAAATCAATTAAAATAGCCTCGCAACACGATGGTTATACGTACAATATAAAAGTCAAGCGTTCATAATTAATAGGACCGAGCGTAAAAATATTAATTGTGTACAAATTCGGTATCGTGACAGGTACCAAGTTAAAAAGACGATAAAACTCCTCGTAATTTTTCGCGTTCGCCGCGCGACTCGGCATT